>NW_027437189.1:23285939-23743439 GCF_033239565.1 Halichoeres trimaculatus
TGGTGCACTCATATAAGACAGTGTTGACATGCTGTTGTACTCGCCTTTTCTTTCTGTCTCTCTGCTGGAAAGGGTAAATCCTCACTTGGCTTTTTTTGCATGCATTCTCCTTTCCTTGGATTTTAACCCCTTTTGCGCGAAGCTGAAGCGTGGTTTAGGTAGTTTCATGTTGTTGGGGTTGGCATCCTGGCTCGGCAACAAGAAACTGCCTTGATTACGTCAGTTCGTCTTCATCAAGGGCACAATTTCCGCTGAATTACCCCCCTAGTCAGGTCTCCGCAAATGGCATTGTAAATGAACTGAGCTGCAATGCCTTGGACAGAGACGTTTTCTTTCTTTGCTGTTGTTTGTGGCGGGCTGTAAAAAGCTCTGATGCTCTCACAGAGAGAATGGGTTGTAAACAACATGGGGTAAAGTTTTAGACGGCGTTGTGTTGCGTCTGACAGCTGCTCATGATGGTCTGAAAGGACAGATGTATGGACAGATAGTGTCATGATTGGACTCATTAATTTATCTGACCAGTGCATTTGGATCTATAACAGGAGATGGATGCGTATTGACGTTTTAATGATGGGAGATGTGCTGTTTTTTCCCTGTCCTGTACAATTTAATTCACATCTAATGGAATTGTTTTGTTCCATAACGCACTGGAACTCGCAACGTGGTGCAACTTGCTTTCATTTTTAAATTTTAAAGTAAATTTAATTTAAATACAAATATTATTTGCCGAAAATCTCAGATATAGTTTGATTTGAAGAGCATTATTTCCTCACACATAAAGATATTTACACCAACACTCATGATATTAAATCCCACGAAGTTGTATTTTGACAGTATTATGTCAAACTCTGAAAAATACGTAAAAAAATTAAATAAAATAAAATAAAAAATAAAGTAAAAATAAACCAATCCTCTTTGAGGAAATAAAACTTGAAAAAACCTTCAAGATAAAATCTTGCCCCAGGCTCGTTAGCGTCTAATTTCAAAGTGCGTTTATTTTAATATTAGAATTTTGAGGATAATTCTGCCGTCAGTTGACAAATAAAGACACAAGTCACGTTGGATTTGGAGTTCACTGAGAACTTTATATATCTTCGTTGAATCTAGCTTTTCTCACTATTTATCCAAAATGGTGTCGAGTTGCATTGGATAATTAAGAGACTTGCTGATGTGTGATTTCCAGTAACTTCATGTGAGCAAATGACCATCAAAATCCAAAATCCTAATTCACCCAAATTAAAGTCTTGCTTTATCCGGTCATTTCTTTTATCAAAGGTCTTTTTTTTTTTCTAAATATAACCCAGTTAATTGATAAGATTTTTCATCAACTCACCTCAGATAATGAATCAAAAAGAGCTTCTGTAAAGCATTAGTTTATGTTTAAGACTTTAGGTCTTGCAAGTGGGTCCAGTGTTTATACTGGTCACTATTTCCCTCCCTTTGTTTTTCCACCCCCCCCCCCCCTCCTTTGGCAGTGGTGCGAACTGCAAGAGACAGTCTGGAATCCAAAGTCACTTTCATTCAGCTCAGTGAATGAGTGTCTTCCTTGGAATGCATCACTGACAAAGACTTTACAGCGCTGGAAACAGCCCCGAGAGCCGCGCAGATTCACCCTAAAACCATATACACATAAAACAATTTATTTCACTTTGTAGT
Source organism: Halichoeres trimaculatus (assembly GCF_033239565.1). NCBI lineage: Eukaryota > Metazoa > Chordata > Actinopteri > Labriformes > Labridae > Halichoeres > Halichoeres trimaculatus. The sequence goes on from NW_027437189.1 coordinate 23,287,596, forward strand.
GGCGCACAGGAACTGAAGGCTTCACACACACACCCACACACACTTCCTTTGGACAACTCGAGAAGTGTTAGAGCTGGCATGATCAGACATGAAGAAACTATGCTCACGGCTTTTCTTTCTGTTTTTTTTTTCCTCTTTTTAAAAAATTATTCTTTTCTGTTGAGATTGAGGGCAAGGTGACCTTGTGTTAAATTTGAAATAGTTATTTTCAAATGAGGGGATAAATACAAAAAGAGAAAGCGATACATCAATAGGCTACTTTTTTTTTTTTTTTTTACTTTGCATAAAATACACTGAAACTCAGATTTAAACTTTATGTTTAAGCTTTATTTGTGTGCTCAGATTGTGCATCATACTTTTGCACCGAAACCTTTTAATTAGATGTGTTTGATTCCTTAAAGCTGGACTTAAATCTGGCCGGCTCTCCCAATGACGATGTCAAGGATTTAAAAATGCATTGTGTTTTATTTTTGATTCCAGTGGTGTTGGTCATGATTCAAGAGGTATTTTTTTGCGGTTTATGTGGATAACGCTAAAACCCCCTAGCGTCATTGTGTATGATCGATGTTTTTATTATTGTTCAGACAAGTCTCGTGCATTTTTGCGTTGAAACTGATGTATTTTTGTTATCCGAAAACTGGGGATAAGTATGGGGTGAAGGATCTGAATTCTGAGACAAATACGACTATCTTGGAACTGGGTAATAAGCTGCAGATTGGTTAAACGGTTCAATTAGAGGCCTTTTTGTGGACAGTTTGTACACCGACTCTTCCCCTTGGCTTTGTCTGTTCTTAAAATGAGATAATTCAGACGTTAGTTTTCCAGTATTCCTGTAGTTTTCAACCACATGCAGTGCGGTTTCAATCCCACAAAGATGAGCCTTTGATTTAAGTTTGGTTTGGATCAGATGGCACAAATTAAACATTATGCCTTCACCTAAACACTAGCCTACGCTTAAGCCACCGAGTGTCAATTTGCGTGTGTAAAAAAGGAAATCTGAGAACAACACAGAGCTCTTGTAGCCCTTTTTTTTTTTTTTATCCACCCTGAAATTGACGCACACTAGTTGTGTTGATGGAAGCACAAATAAACAGTGCGGATGAAGATGAATCATGTTTACCTGAACATGCGCAGAAGGTATTCAATCTTGATCAGACGCCCCCTCTGCTTTTTGCTTTCTAATGAGGACTAACCTGCAACCTGTCATTCTAGTGTTTATTAATTGATACGGTTTCACCAGATTTTTTTTTTTAACATACAAGCAAGTTGTTGGTCTTTACATTTAGCAATTTAACACCATTTTGTCACAATGGTATGAGGATATATGTGAGGATCTGGAAGAAATTTCACTTGCCGATAATTCCGTCCTAATCTGAAGTGACAACACCGTGCTGCAGCGCCAGCTAATCCAGGCCTGGCCTGCATATCATCTACTGCTCTTACATGTTACTGTTAAAAAGCTGCATTTTGAGACTGGTCGTAAACGCATTTTCTTCAAAGCAGACGCTGTTGTCTTCAGATATGATAATGCCGGCCTTGGTCTGCATGCCTGGTTAATGTATCATCCTTCATGAACTGACTTTTTGGATTTTACGCTCATTTGTTCTTTTTAAAAGCATGGACGAAGAAGTTTACGTGCTTGAGCCATCCCCACTGATAACACCAAATGTAATTCTATTTGTAATCATCACTGGCCGGTTGAGTAGATGTTAGCCTGCGGAATAGTTTTTTGTTCGTCCACGAACTGTGGAAATAAAAGGCTGTATGTTATTTAAAGTAGTATAGGTAAAAAATGACGTTTTGTCGCAAGGTTTTCAATCTGCGTTTTTGACCTAAACGTCTGTGTAGTCGGACAAACAGCCCATCTTACAGCAGACTAACCCAATAGTTTAGTTTCCGTTGCCCCATTCCTATCTCAACAGCCTGCTTTATTGCTGTTTTTTTTTTCCCTTTCCAGACTTTATTTCCATATTTGTGTATACTTTACTCTGTTTAGAAAGAGAATAGAGACAACACGAGAATTGAATTTGGTAATGAAAGAGCTATTCTGATCTCAAATTAAGTCCCTCTAACGCTCTATTAGACAGAAGAGATCACAAATACAAAAATAAAACAGGAATATTTTGATTGTTTAATCACCTTTATTAAGCAAACATGGATACACAAAATAAAAATGTACTTTATAAAGGGAAACTCACGTTTTAATGATGTACACACAGATTTGCGCACGGAACCCTGGAAGACACAGACACTGTCGCACGTGCACACCGACAACATTCATGATCACTCACTGGATAAATGTGGACAGAGATAGAAGCTACATCATGTATTTATATGGCCATATGTTATGGTAATAAAGTCGCACTGAGCACTTTTTCATTCAGTTTTAATGGCAGCAGCAGAATAAACGGGCCCAGACCTTCAACCTGCACCACACACACACACACACACACACACACACACACACACACACACACACACACACACACACACACACACACACACACACACATTTAAATCTATCACGTTAAAGATATGCTAAATTTAGCAAACGCCTTCATTCTTTGAACATGTGGGGAAGTATTTTGGCCCAGCGCAGACTTGTGCATTCATCAACACACATGCACACACACACACACACACACACACACTGTCTTACACACACACCAGGATACCGTTTGGCATTATCCGGGTTAAGGTCTGGCGTCTGGCCTTTTAAATTTCATGGTTGAATCTGAACTCAGCAGCCATGAGAAAAATCACACTTCCTGTAAAGGTGCACACTGTGATGTACTCAGTTTTCAGTTAGTTACTCGATATTTTCAAGTGCTGTAGTTAATTTCCATGTGGAAGAATTTAATTTAACTAAAGGAGAATAGAAGCCAACTATGACGCAATTTGATCACTGGGGCTCAGCAACTGTAGAGGCATTGACTGTTTTTTATTTTCCTCAACCACATGTAAAATGGGCATAAATATCACTTTATTAATTATTTTTTGAAAAATTCTCATTTTATTTTCCATATATAATCACCTTTTTAGTACTTGACATTCTGTGGTGAACACAAACTGTAGGCTATAGTCAACTTCAGCGTAACTCGGCTAATAACTACAGCGTCGATTTAGCACTTACATGCTGCAAAGAAAGCACAAGAGGTTGTTAATTTTCACTCCATCCTCTGATTTCAGACTAATAAAAATCATTAATCTTGTTTTTTTTTCTCTTGACCAAAGTTAAAATAATTAAATAACCTTTCATTCATAAGAGCAATAACGTGCATCAACGCAGATAACACACAATGAAAGGTGACTGTACCCCCCCCCCCCCCCCCCCCCCACACACACACACATACATATATAAAAACAGAACTTAATACACATCCGCATCCACATACTCATTATCCATTTCTTGTTGTATCTTTCCACCACTTCACTGTTATGAATGTACGAGAGACATGTCATGCATTTCATCCTCTGCGTGCGAGCATTAAACTTACATTTAATTTCCAGATGGTCTAAGATGTGCTCTCTGTGACACTGCTGATTTCTTTGTTGTTTTTTAAATTTTTAATTAATATCTATTTGTACTTCCCTGGAGACTTTTTTTTTTTCACTGACTGCTCTTCAACAAGCTACACAGTATTACTTACTTCAAGGCTTGCCATTGGAGCAAATGCTTTGTCTTTTTTGAAGATAGTCATGCATTTATCCTTTTTAGCAAATCTTTTTACCTCCTCGACTTGCAGTCTCTTCTCTTCTGTCCTTGGCTCCTTTTTTTCTTTCTGACAGGAATTGTTTCTCTTGCTTTCAGCGGCGCTGGTGGTTGTTATGTCGAGCGAGGAACTCGGATGCAGCCTTATTAACGACACGTTTATGAACAATCAAATGGTCCTCGTTAAAATTTATTGATGGGCATAAAAACATGAACGGCCACTAGCCGAATATAGCCCGCTGTAGTGGGGTGCTTGTCAAGAATTTGAATCCCCTCCTCGCCTATCTCCGCAGATCCCATTTACAGAATATTTGCTCTGTTGCGCGCTCGTTAAAGCTGTGCAAACTTTATTGTTGATGTATCCTGCAACCTGTATTTTTAAACCTTCCTTCTCATGTCTCCTCCTCAAGAAGCCGCTGCTTATAGCTTCTATCTGTGATTAGAAATGAACAGCCCTGCGCAGGAAGTTATAAAACCCTCACTTTATCAAATTTGTTGCTGGATTGATAAAGATAAGAGGTGTCAGCAATCCAATAAACGCTTAAATGTTGTAACACTATCCACAGCAATAACTGGGGCTACGCTAGATTTTACCAGACAGAGATTGATTACACCATCAAATAGTTCCCCTCTCGGTTTAAAACGTAATGTGCGCAAGGCTGCACTGCGCCTACACGGATCCTGTATCAGCTCTACAGACGCACATTTTATCTTCAAGAAAACATGTTGTAGACGTTACCTCTGTAAGTCGACGAGAAAAGCAAAAGAGTGTATTCTTTAATCCCATTTATGTGCATTGGTATCCCAGGATAAGCGGCGCATTGATCCACTGTACAATTTTTGTGGGGGTAAATATAATCACGTGTCAACGAGGCAGCCAATAGGAGCGGAGGAAGCGTTGAGAAATAATTACCTGCCTTGATTGTTCTATGGCTAGATAAAAAAAGTACACATACACTCCATATAATAATCGGATGCATGTAAAAGAGTCGTGGAAGCTTCAACATGTCGACCACGGGTCCCATAACTAATTATTATGTGGACTCTCTGATCAACCATGAAAACGAGGATGTCCTTGCTACAACTCGCTTCTCGGCTCCCGGTTCTCACCCAGCTGGCCCTCGTCCTCCGTCTCTAGTACCGGAGTGTGCTGACTATCCTTCCTGCAGCTTCGCACCCAAGCCTCCCGTCTTCTCCACCTCCTGGGCCCCTGTCCACTCCCAGTCTTCAGTGGTTTACCATCCGTACAGTCATCAACCTCACTTAGGCACAGACTCGAGGTATATGCGTTCATGGCTGGAGCCGATATCAGGCGCGGTGCCTTTCCATGGCTACCCGGGGAACGGCAGGCACTATGGGCTTAAGCCCGACGCTTTCCAGGAGCACAGAGCCGGAGAGTGTCTGGGCTCCAGCGGACGGACCTATACGGATTATCTGTACTGCTCATCCACAGACATGCGGGACAAGACGCTGCAGAATGTCCCCTCGCCCGAGTCGGAGCTGCTGGCTTCAGGGAAACATAAAGACGAGAAGCCGGAGCTAGATCCGAGTAAGTTCAAGCTCCGTTTACAGCCGGGTGGGAGTTTGGTTTTGGGATTGTGTAAAACCGGTTCAGAGGCATTTCTACGTCCCTGCATCTAAAGTGTAATTATATTCAGTTTAACTCCCTCTTTCAGCTCAGACTCAGATAGCCTCTGCCTGAAGGAAAGCTTTGGGAACTATAAAAGACAAACGCTACCAGGCTAATATTGGGGCTATAAACCCAGGCAGGGTTATAAACCTGGACTCAAACCTACAGTAGGACGTTGAATTTGGACGTTAAAGACACATGTGGTTTTCCTTTTAATTGTCAAAACATGAAATCATATTAACCAGTAGATGCGTTATGACGCATTTTTACGAGCATGTTTTGACCCCGTGCTTTACTTACGGCACAAGAAGCTCACATAAGCCGCCCTATGTCCTGTTTCCTTTTTTATTTGTGGGCCTGCTGCTACAGAAAAGCCACATTTTAACCCTGTTTGATCCCAAGCTATAAAACACAAGATTCAGCTATGCCACAACGAGTAGATAGTGTTGTATATAGCTCCATATTATAATTTTCCTCTCATCTCTGTGTCCAAAACAAATTCACATGACTCTAGCAGCCAACTTGAGGAATGTAGGGACATACTCGAGGACTTTCACCACGGACCTGTAAAGGCTTGAACCACGGGCCATTTTATGGGCCAATAAAGTGAATAAGCGCATTGAGTATTTTACGACGGTGTTACTCACAAGTTAAGGGGACAAGGAAGCAAATCAGTGCAGTGTTAGATGGCCTGATGCAAAGATTCATTCCCTTAAATGTTTCAGCCAAATGTCAACATGATATAAAAAGTGTTTATGGTCTGATGCTGTTTACACTTCTTTTTCAATGTAGTAAAAACTCAATTCAAAAGCTAAATTCAAAGTACCCAGGAGTTACTTATTTAAGTTTATATTTGACATTTATTTTTTTATTTATCTTATTTTCTGTTATTATTGTTTAAATTCTAATGTTTTCTGTTTTTGCAGACAACCCAGTGGCAAATTGGATACACGCCCGCTCCACAAGGAAGAAGCGGTGTCCTTACACAAAGTACCAGACTCTGGAACTGGAAAAGGAGTTTTTGTTCAATATGTACCTTACGAGAGACCGCCGGTTCGAGGTCGCGAGAGTCCTGAATCTGACCGAGAGACAGGTCAAAATCTGGTTTCAGAACCGGCGAATGAAGATGAAGAAAATGAACAAAGAAAAGAGCGACAGCAAAGAACAATAATATGGACTGCAGCAGTGTGAAAACAAAACTAATAACCACTAGAAACATGGACAGCACAGATGTACCAAAACACTCCTTCTCTAAATATTTATCACTTTGTTGGATTTTGTATTAATCTTCTAACTCTAAGACTGTTCGTTGCTGATTGTTGTTATTTTCCAGGGCACAGTGATGTGTTCAAGACAGAAAAACAAACTTCAGAGGAGATAATTACATTCTACTTTCACTTCGGAATAACTTTTGTTTTTGTTTTTGTTTTCCTTTTGCGAGAGAAATGGTGCAAGTTGCAGTTTGGACAAGTTGAAACTGTCTGAAGAAAGAGAATACTTGAATTCTGTTTAATTTCACAAACCCATAATTTATGATGTGAATGTTATCTTATGTTTAATTTCCTTTGTACGTTGTCGTGCAGGTGTAGTATTTTGTACAGAAACAGATCATCTGCGCTTGGACTCATCTGTCTTGTATTTTGTGATAGCTGTTGCTGTATTTGTGTATTTCTTCCTTTTTTTGATTGTAGCAAGTTTAACTATAGACTGTAGATATAAATACAAACATTATCACTACGTGCTTGTATTCTGTATTTATTCTTCCTCACTTTATATCGTGTTTGCGAGCGAACGCATTTAAGTAATGAGCTCAAAGCTGCGCAGTAAGGGTCAGATAAACACAAGCTTGGTCAATATCAGCCAAACTGTTCTCTTGATTTAAAAACCAGAGGGATATGGAGTTACCAAATCAATATCAGCTACGTGTTGCAATCAAATGGTTCTTTTTAAACTAATGAAGCCTCTACTATTCATCCTCAGTGGTATATGTTGTGGGCGACTAGCATTCCTCAGCTGAGGCCTAAAGAGCTACAAATGCGTTGAGGTGGAAGACATCACGTTGTTCGTGCAGTTTAGAATCCAACAAAACAAAAATGAAATGATTTTTCTCTGCATTTATTTACACGGGTGTCTGCATTCGTCTCATAAAAGTATGATCCACTTACAATTACAGTAATTACTACAGGATATTCGTGTGTACACACCAAATAAGCGGACGCGTAATTGTTCTGTTACGAAAGAAAATTTTATTTCTCACTTGTCACATAGCCCTCCCAATCCTGTTTCAAGTGTACTAATTGTTAGTGACACGACATAGCTGAGGTAGTATGAAAATGAAACACTGAGGCTGGATTAAATATCCTAAAAAGGAAAAATTTCATGAGCCACGTGCGTAATTTATTTAATCGTACCATGACACGAATCTGTTGTACAAAAAATAAATAAATAAATAAAAGAAATTTACGCGTCAGTGCGCCTAATACATCTGAAAGATCCTTTTCATGTGAGGGGTAAATTTAGTTGTTTTTTCCCCAAATTAATTATCTTCGTGATATAATTGCTTTGCTAATTTTATAGCCTGCCTTCTACATCCCAGCGGCGATCAGGGTGTGCGACTAAATTTGAACATCTGAGCTTAAAGTGAAAGACCATTTCCCATGTCTCGCGTTTGTTTCCTGAGATCGGCCTAAATTGCCTTTTTGTGGTGGCAAACAATACGGACAGGATGCTGTAATTTCAAAGCCCAATCCAGTGCATTTCCGCCCAGCTCGGACAAAAATGCCAGTTTTACAGCCCCTGTTGGAGCTCGGCTGTTTGTCTCAAATGCAGACCAACAAAGCAAACTCGACTGACTGGCTAGACGTCTGGGCTAAATTACTTTATGGTTTTAATGGACGCTGCTGCTGGACGCGTTCAAAGGAGAGTCATGCGCACCGGTGAGGGGGACTGTGGCCTGATGGGCCAGCCGCAGCCCCCCTGCACTTCATCACAGGAGTGGGCTATTAGCTTGCAGTTAAATGGAAAAAGTCAATAATTATTGTGCATGAATATGAGTGCTGCAGAGCACTGCTATCTCTTATAAGAGCAGATAGCGCCAGTGTGAGAAAAATAAAATCCACCACAACAACTTTGCCAACGTTTCAGGAAAAGATAAAATCATGAAGGTATGTAGTTACACATCTTGTAGAAATTGCAATTCGTATATTGCTCCTCTAAATCAGCTTTATTGAATTTACAGGAGTGGTTACACGCAAGGTTAGAACAAATGTGGAGAGTGTCTCACATCACAGTTGTCTCTGATTGGTGGATAGTGTCAGATCTAGGGTCAAACCTCAACACTAGATGACGCTGTTGGTCCACGTTTTGAGCTGGATGTGTGTGTTAAAGGGCTGTTTTTACTGCTCTGTGGCTTGGCTGTAAAATGAAGAGTAACCTATCGATGACAAAATGACAGATATGGTCATCCGCTGCGTTTCGTGTAATCGGCCACAGAGCAGAGCTCCGGAATGTAGCAAGCTGCTTTGTGTGTCTGGCACGGTATGTGTGCGTAAATAAGACTTTTTTTCTATTTTTCTTTTATTTTGCTGTTAATTTAAAGTCTTATCAATGCGTTCCTGTGGGCAGTTTAGGTTTATCAATTTTTTGTTCTTTGCTTAATGCTGATATGCAGGTGTTTATCGGAATGTTTTGGCAGTTTTACTAAGTTCTTTTTTATAATACATTACTTTCCTATTTCTATTTTAATTTTTATTCTTTTTTTTTAAACAGACATTTTTTCTTTATTCAGATACTCTTGTTTGGCATTATGTGTTCAGGTTCTGAGTTTATACATTTATTTCTTGGTTTGTTTTATTTTGTGTTGTGAGAAAATTTAAATGCAAGAATGATTAAAATCTAAAAAAAAAAGTGCAATAAAACAGTAACCAGAGGCAACTTTTAGGAACATAAATTATACTTTTATTACATTTATAGACATCTGTCGTAAAAAGAAATACAACAAATAACAGCAATAAAAGCAAAAACAGTATTACAACAACAACTCAACACCCATTGCTTGGATCTTACAACAACAGTCGAATATCAATTATGTCGGAAATAATAATAATAATAATAATAATAATAATAATAATAATAATAATAATAATAATAATAATAATAGTAATAATAATAATAATAATGACAAAATATTTTGGCACGTGTTAATTGCAATGCCTAATAATCTGATACAATAGTTTGTGTACCAGCAGCTCAAAGTCCTCAGAAGTGTGCACCAATGATTGGCAATCTGCATATTTATAGAGTGTGAAAGCTCTATAAATTCGCGCTGTGTGCCTTTCATATTTTACGATGATGTGAATAAAACGTCAGTAACCAGACAAAAATGCACGCGAGCATATTTGGAGAGGGAGCACATGAGCACTGAGCTGAGCGCGCGCGCTCATTGCAGCTAAACATCCAATGTAAAATTTTATGAACTCCTCCATGTGGGAGATTTACTGCGTATCCTCGTCGGTTTTACGGGGTCAGTAAGTGGCACCTAGTATTCACAGGTCGTGTTTATATTTGCGTGTGTCGATGTTTTACTGCGCGTGGTGCAAGTGTGTGTCGCTCTGGCCCTGATGTAACTTTCACGAGGAGCAGTTGTGTCTTATTCTTAATTTTAACACGCTTTAATGTCTGTAGTATTGTTTTATTCAACACTGTGATTCTTCTGAACTTCCTAGATGCCATGTTGACCTCCTGGAGCTCGTGAAAGGACAGCTATTTTCTGAAATTAGTGTATAACCTTTATGAGGGCTCGAGAGGGCAAACACCAATTCATAACTGCTTTATCTGCTGAAAATGGGTCAATATTCTCTGTCTAATGCAAAAATAACAAGCTGAGTTTAAACCACATAACAGGAGGGATACTTCGTGTATTACAGCGTCAGTATTCCAACATTTCCACACAGCAGCTCCATTGATCAGCGTATAACAAAGCTCTTGTGATAAACACAGCATTGATCATATTTAAAGCCTCTTAGGTTGTTGCTTATGATTAGTGCAGCTCCTCTCAAGGTGGGAATATACGTAGGGCCCACGTCTGACCGCTCGTAGAAAGATGAAGGGGTGGGGGGCGGTGGTGGAGGAGGGTGAGGGTGAGGAGGGGGGTGCCTGTGGTGGTGGGTTGGGTGGGAAGCTTTAAAAAAAGGAAAAAGAAAGAAAAGCGTCTGTGACTGTGCCGGTCGAGCAAGCCAGCTTTAAGCTTATAGCTAAACGCACATGCATACCATGAGCCGGGTTTGAGCCTGTGAGAGAAAAAAAAACAACAAACCCCACTCACGACTGCGAGAGAAACCCGATGAGAGGAACGGCTCATAGAGAGTGAGCTGCCGTGGATTGTCCAAAGGGGCAGCGTTTCTCCTAGTTCCGGTTTGTCTGCCTGTGCGCGCTGTGCGAGTTGGGACCCTAAACAAAAGGCTGCCATCATCCTAAAGGAGATATTCTGCCGCGAGAGAGTCCTTTCTGCTTGATGCTAACCAAACATGAGCTCCTATTTTGTTAACCCTCTTTTTTCTAAGTACAAAGGCGGAGAGTCACTGGAGCCAACTTACTACGACTGCAGGTTTCCACAAAGCGTCGCCCGTAGCCACACGCTGGTTTACGGACCTGGGGCAGCCGCACCGGGCTTTCAGCACCCGTCCCATCATGTGCAGGACTTTTTCCACCACGGGACCACAGGGATCTCCAACCCCGGATACCAGCAAAACCCCTGTGCGTTGGCGTGCCACGGAGACGCGACGAAATTTTATGGATATGAAGCCCTTCCGAGGCAAACGCTTTATGGTACCCAGCAAGACGCAAGCCTAGCGCAATACCCAGACTGTAAATCGTCGAGCAGCTCTAACCCCGGAGAAGGACAAGGCCACTTAAATCAAAACTCCTCTCCCAGTCTTATGTTTCCTTGGATGAGACCCCACGGTCAGAATCAAACAATTATTTCCTATTCTTTCTGTGTTGCTCAGCGCGCGCATGCACGTGTGTTTATGCGTGCATGTGTGCCTGTATGTACGTGTTGTGTGCTAAATATTGCTAAGATTTCACGAATGTGTGAGTGTGTGTTCACTATCAAACGAAAGTAGAGAGGGAACATGATGGGGCACATAGAACCTGTAGTGCAGGCTGTTGTGTCTCTGCAGCACATGTTCATACAGGGCTGAGCTGCTGCTTTCTAAAGTGCCTTTAAAGGCACTATTACAGATCACAGCTCATGACACCAGCTCTTTGAAGTCAATTATCGTTGACATAAGATATTTCACAAACTCAAACCGCACTTGGGGGAAAGATGAATAAGTCACAGTTGGAAATATGTTGGTGCCACACATACACTCACAAGTAGCATGCATGAGTGACAGGACAGTTAGCTCAAACACAACATGTCCCTGTGATTCAGAATCTCCAGAATCAGCTTTTAGGGGGTTTGGGGGGTAATCTGACCCCCAAGGCCCAGAGACCCGTGTAGCCATGATCATAAGGGCTTAATGTAGATATGACCTCTCCTTCATTCAGGGATCATTCTGTTAAAGCTATCAGGCTACATAAACTCCACGCAGGTGTGAGCTCTGTTTCTATCCTCACACACATACACACACACACATACACACACACACACACACAGATATTAATCATCAGTCAGAGCCCGTCTGTTAGACTACAGTGTAGCTTTATCCCATCTCTGTCTTTTCTTATACTTGTCCCCTCTCTTTTTTTCCCTCATGTGTGTGACACTCAGTGAATATGCAAGTGTGTGTGTGTGTGTGTGTGACTGAAAAACTCCACCTGGCTTGTACAGAGGCCCTGGAGATCAGATTAATGTCTACAAACCTGCTAATCTAAGATAAAATACGTTGCTTTTGTTTAAAGTAATAAGTAGCAGAGGAGTTACAGACAATTTATAAACTGATAAATATTTGCATTGAAAAATAATTATTGTAAGGTCGTTGTACGTTCCCATACTTACCAAAGTAAAAGTCCCAGATCACCCTAGTAGAAGGATCTGAAAAATAGTTTTAACAATGAAAGATATTTTTGAGAGGCCATCATTTATAGGTTTAGGATTCATTATCAATTATTTATCCTATATGCTAAGACTTATAGATATATGTGTTATAAGACAATAACACACACATAAATAGATGTTTTCCCCTCTCTGCAGAAACAGTTTATTTCGAAAGGCTGGAAGCTGAATTTAGGAGCTGAGCGATTAGTATTCATGCCAGGGGGAGTGAAAGTAAATGAAAAATTAATTATAAGCCCTCTGAATGATTATTTTTATGGGGTTCCGTGGTCAGCCCAGCTAACCTCTGGCTTTATTTCATTCAAGCCCCTGGAAGACGGAATGGGAGGCAAACCTACAGCCGTTATCAAACTCTGGAACTGGAGAAGGAGTTTCTCTTCAACCCTTACCTGACGCGCAAGAGGAGAATCGAGGTGTCCCACGCCCTGAGCCTCACCGAGCGCCAGGTGAAGATCTGGTTTCAGAACAGGAGGATGAAGTGGAAAAAAGAGAACAACAAAGACAAGTTTCCGGGTCAGAGAGGGGAGGCTGAAGCCGAGGCCGAGGAAGAGGGCAACGAGGACGGTGAAGGGGAAGAGGCCGAGGAGAAAGAAGCGGATGAGAAAGAAGAGGAGAGCAAGGAGTGATTTTATGGTCCTTTTTATGGTTATATGGCTGAAAAAGAGAGGAAAAAAGAGAGGTCCCACAAACAGAGGAAGAGTCACAAGGAGGCAGAGAGCGTCGACTTTATGACCACCCTTTCATTTTGTCAAGAGGGGACGGGAATCCCTCCAATGTCGCTGTCATAAATAGACAAAATTCCCCCTTCCCATTATCCTAACTTCATTTGCATTTGGATATTTCTGTAGACGCAGATTTTCTGTCAGAAAACTAACTGGCGCTCCTTCATAAGAAAAGGAGTTCAATTAAAACGCATGTTAGACAGAAAATGGCTTAGCTGATTTTTCTTTTTTAATCTCAACATTGCTTTGAAAAATAAAAGTATCAAAAGCAAAGCCAAATACGATCAAAACATGACAAACGCCACCCTCTGTTGTAAATAGATGAATAGCTTACAGTGAAAAAGAATGGACGTCATGTGTAAGCGAAGTGTAGGCCTATAACTTAGTAGTTACGTGTTCAAAAAACATCGCAGCGGATACAATGCCTGCAACAGCCCCTGTTTAAACCACCATTTTATTATTCTAATTATTAATGTTACTGTTTTACTCGTTTTCACGTGGATGGCAAAGATATAGCCATGAGCTCCTCAGACATCTTTTTTCTAGGATTTACCAGGGAAATGCAATCGTTTGAAATCCTTTGATGCTACCTAAAACCTGGGGGAATTGCAATAGAGATTTCTGAATATAGAGATTTCATATGGTATAATTTGAAAAAAGTGTTCTATATCAACCTTATATGATTAAGTTATGTATGTAGCATTTAACCCGATATACAGTATACACTTGTTGAAGACAATTTGTGAGTCTTGGGAAGACATCTAGCTCAAATATTGAGATTGTAACCACGGCACTACCTAAACTCAGAGCCTTGCCTTTTTTTGCTGAATTTTTATTCCTCACTTGTGGCATCGCTCTGACTGAAACGCAAGCTATATCTCCCCAACAACTAAAACTGCCTATAACGCACATGTACTGTGTATGAGCAAACCTGCTACAATTACAACGAGTTTTAAAGTGAGAGACTTTGATTTTGATGTGCTGGTGATATAGCGTAGTTGTTTTTGCACTGAATATAATCTTTATGTACGTCTTGTTATATATTGATGTTAACAATATGCTCGTTTCCTGGTGTTTTCTCCTGTGAAAGACGGAATTGTGTGTCCCCCCGCCATTGTTGATGTAAAATCACAAATAAACAAGATGGCTCACAATCATTTCTGTTTTTATTGTTATTGCAGCCTTGGAAATTACCCCTCCCTCTCCCTCTTTTCCCTCCCCTCACATTCATAAAAATGAAGCGCATACATGTTCAAACCAAGAAACAATGCAATATACACTCTCTTCATCTTTGTGCCAACTCACTTTCCTCAAACGACTGGAAACATTTTGGCTGAATGTGAACCAGAGTTTCACACTTTTAGAAGATATTTGATACAAAATAATCACAACAATCTAGAGAGTAAATGACCCAATGCAACAATTTCGCCTTTTGATGATGCTTTGATTTCAGCCTCAAATATTCCAAAGCTGTTGCAGGGAGCGAGATTAGATAGAAAAAAAAACACATTAAAAAGCCTCTTAACTAAAGTTTTCTCAATTTAAAACTTTCCAACTTGCAGCATTAAAAAACGCCACACATGCGTTTGCAGATGCATCCCTTTACCTTTTATGGAAGGATGAGAAATCCCTCTCACAGCGTGCACACTCTCCAAAGCCTGCATCGTGTTTGATTCATCCTCCTAATAAGAAACTTCCTCTCTACAGGGAAGCACGAGGCTTTTCTTAATGAATCTTTGGATGAATAATGGATGTTGGAGATGGGACGAAGACAACATCTGGCGGGATGTTAATAATCTGACAGAATAAAATAAATAAATAAAACAAAACACGAGGGAGTCATTTTGAGGCCATACATGTAACCGGTTTTGTCAAAGTTGGTGTGAGAACTGAGGGATCAAACAGCCCAAGTGCAGGTCGTTTCTTGTGTCTCCTCCTGTAGTCCTGTTTACTTTTATGACTGTGCAAATGAACCAGCGTCTGAATGACATTTGACTATTAAAACACAACGTAGTGTAGCACATAAAAGAATGAACAAACAGGCGTCTGGTCCATTATATTCTCAAAAAATATTATCATTATTATTTTTACTCCACTTAAATGTAAAGACGTGTCATCACATCTGTCCAGCCTAAAGTCCCTGAACACGGAATGTTGGGGCAAATTGAAGGGCGACATGACTGCGTCTCTGCTCTTTCTTTTTCATTTGTTTTTGTTTTTGTTTCCAACTTGAGTGCATTAACTGAACTATGCAATAATGAGCGGTGTTGTTGTCTCTGTACTTGTTCCAGCCTCATTTACTCAGTCTCCTGCATGGTGTGTACAGTCTGCTTTTTTTTCCACGTTAATTCTGAATGTCATCCCATTTGATGTGCGTAAAGAAACACAATATTCAAACAGTTGACTGTGCAGACTGCTTCAATGTGTGACTCTTCCACTCCGAGCGATGGTATTTTGTAATAAAGCTTATTTAAAAAAAAAAAAAGTTAAAGAAAAAAAAAAACCTACCTGATATTTTTTACAGCACTGAAAGTTGAGTCATGGATTCAGAAATAGTTGCCAAAACGAGACTGTGCTGTCTTTTTCACATTTGAAAGGAAACAGCAGCGTAATTTTTTAAAAAATTTAAATTGACACGCCAGTTTTATATTTCTTTCTTCTGTCAAAATAAAATTTCATTAAAAAATAATAATAATAAACGATAGACACATAGATGCATTCATTCTGTTACACATGGATAAAATCTTAAGAGTGTGCATCACAATAAATTCTTAATTGTAAAAGAAAATCAGGTTGAATCGAACTGAATTTCATTCATTTCGCACAGCATTTTATGCATTTAAAAAAAAAAAACATTTATTGCGTTAAAGTGGAGTAGATTGAAGTTTTGCAGATCTACTCTTTAAGATTTTTTCTTTCCCTAAAATGTGTCTCACATCTTTCTGAATGAGCCGGTTTATTGCGTCTCAGCCTTTTCACCCTGGGTGTTTATTTCTCCCTTTGCGTGCGTGTAGTCTTTAGAAAATTCCGGATGTGTCCCTAAAGTCACAGCTTTTCACCAACGCGGATGTGACCCTTGTGTGTCTACTTTTACCACAACGTTGACATTCCCAATAAAGTTTAGTGTACCTGCTGTAAAGTTTATTGGCGGTGTAAAGGCTCGGCTGGGATGCCTCTGACTCTTTTGTCTGTGTGTGCCGAGGCTCAGTGTGGAGATCACGGCCTGCAAGGACAACATGCACATCTCATGCGAGTATGAAACACTGGTTTATATAATTGGCTTTGGGAAATTAGTTTTATTCGTTACTCAAACCACATGTCATAATTTAATGTTTTCGAGGCCTTGCTCTAGTGGGATTTACGAGATGAAAGGTGCGTACAAAGACTCCAGTGAAATAACTTGTTTTTTTCTATTGCTCTCATTATCTGGAGCTCTAAAATGGCTGAATTCAGTGTTTAATGTAATTTCCGAAGCGCTTTGTGATGTTGTCTGGGGTTTTGAAGTTAAGGATATGACCTTCTAAGATGAGATTATTCGTTTTTATCTTTGACGTGTGACCTGGTTGTGCGTAATGTTGAATGCGTAATTTTCCTCACAAGTCTTTATTAAATTGTAACAGTTTATTTTGGTTCCTTGTTAAAAAGTTTCATAGTTGCTCTGTTATGTGTTTTGTATGATTTAACTACATTTCTTTCGCCCTTGAAGTTGGAAAAAAAAGACATTTGGGACACCTTGCAAGCGTTTAGTCAAATAATTTCCCAATTTTCTTCTTGCGCATATACCTGGAGGAAATGATGTTTGGTGTGTGCAGAGACGCGACATCTTCTCACAGTTGTTATCCACCCAGAGAACCAGTCAGATAGAAGTAGATCCAGGCATGGGAGTATAGTTTAGACTAATTGAAGTTTAATTAGACGTCTCTTTTCTGCATCCTTCCTGCCTCCCCTCCCTCTCTCCCCTTCTCACACTTTTATTTCCCATTTCCCGTTTGCTTTGACTACATCATGGCATACAGCTTGTCCACCAGGGGAACTGTCATTTCTGTCTGACGCATGCACGTCTCATTTGTGACATATAGGGGATTTTCAGCCTCTTGCTCCACACCGTGTGGCCGTTTTTAGTTTTGTAGAATCGAAAAAAGCAGAGTGAAAAAGATGGGTGCAAACATTCCTGGTTGTTAAAGGGAGAAATTTACAGCTGAGTAATAAAAGTTTACGACTGAATCCTATCTGCGATTGGCTGCAGCGAGCCACGTGGCACACGCTCTATGAACATGAACTTTATGCTGTTGTCTATTCTCTGGTCCTTCCCTTGTATCAGCAGCAGACTAAAGCTGGGGCGTAGAAACCCATTTTCTCTTTCCTTTTCATCTCTAATATTAAAAAACACTGCACGGTGATTTTTGGCGCTGCTTCGTGTGATATTCATCCGATCTCCGACTTCCTGACAGAGGGATCTTCGGGGGACAGTCGCCGCCTCTACCAGCCGCTGCTGCCTGCGATTATCCCTCCCGGAGGTAATAGAAGCGCGTCTGTGGAAGAGGAAAGAGACAGAGTAAGGCTGCTTGAAAAGATTTTTCCCCGACGCGCAGAAGCTCCTACACGGCGAGGTGTGAAGCAGACAGCGGAGCACAGGAGATGCGTGCTGTGTTGATACCCCCCCTTAGCTGCTGCAAACAACAGAGAGCCTGCTAAAGGTAAGGTTTCACACATCTCTGTTAATATTTCTAGTGCTTTTAATGTTGTGTTTGGCTGATGTTTGCTGTGGCTTGAATGATGGATGATGCAGAAGAGTGTGTGCGTCTGTTTTGTGCAGCCGTGACCTGACCTGTAGCCTCACTGACTGCTGTTATACCTGGCTGCCCTCCTGAAATACACCTGCGTGTGTGCTTGTGTTTGTATTGGATGCTTTAGCCTACATTAGCAGAGTATTTTCGTGCTGCTGTGCCAATGTGCTGTGATAAATCGCCCACTGATAGTAAACTTTGTCATCACTCACAGGCCCCTCTGACCAGGCAGTGACAAATTACATTCAGAGCTCTCTGATGTGTTCTAATTATTCCTTCTTTCCATACTTGTCGTCACTTGTTATATCCAATCTGTGCCAAGAGCTTGGATAACATTTGCAATTTTACTCACGCGCTTACACACAAATAGGCACACACATACACAACATACGATCCATATAGGCTTCAATATGTGCACTGTGACACGCAGTGTGGATCCCAGCAGTGCCCCCTAGCGAAGAGTGGTGTTACATGTGGAAGTGGGCGGGTGTTGAGGCTTGTTGTTTATGGCGACTGCCTTTCGGCTGAGGTCCACTGCGGATGTCAGCTGATACACTGCTGCACGCGCTGACACAGAGGAGTGTTTCCAACTGTCTCATTTGTTGTTTTTGTTGTTTGCTCGAATAAGGGATATATTTTTTAAATGGTTTAAATGTTTGATATTCAAGTTAGCGTGAACTGCTGTGAGAGTCTGTCCTGTGACATAATCACTGACAACACTGTGAGTGGTGGTACGAGATTTTATTACGGCCTTAAGCAGAAGTCATCACAGATATCTTCATCCATAAAACACTGTGTACAGATTGGAATAGTTTCTACACAATGGTGCCAAATTATGATAAAACGCACTCCTGTTTTTCTTAGCCTTGACAAATTTTGACAAACACGATTATATGGACAACATCCAGATAATTTTCTCAACATTGCAGAAGAAACGACAGCATGTGTGGATGGAGCACAGCTTTATGTGCATAGCATTTGTGCTTAAATGTACCTGTACGTGCTTAAACGTATGTGTACGTGCTTGCAGCGTGTTTTGGTGAGAAATTAAGGTTGAAAACTTAGAAAAAACACATCAAACATGACATTAAATACAGGAAATACAGGGGATTCCTTAGTTTGCCTCTCACCAGATGAAAAAGTAGTTCACTAATTGCTTAAGTTTCCAAAGGCATCATAAATACCACTGTGTGTGTGTGTGTGTGTGTGTGTGTGTGTGTGTGTGTGTGTGTGTGTGTGTGTGTGTGTGTGTGTGTGTGTGTGTGTGTGTGTGTGTGTGTGTGTGACTCAGACTCTGTGTATCTGTGTGTCTGTGAAGTTGAAAGCCGGCTGTTTTTTTCAAAGCTCTGCTTCCTCTGTGTTTTATTATTGTCTGCGCTGCGACAAAGTGCCTTTTGTGTTGTTCCAAAGTAATTTCATGTCTGTGTGTGTGTGTGTCTCCCTCTGAAGCTGCACACACTCTCCCACTTTTCAGTATTATTAAAAAATGTAGAGCAAGCCTGATTGTGAAAGCCTTTGAAGTCATAATACGTACTGTTGGGCACGTTGTTTGCTTTTCCCTCATGTAACATCTCGTTTCTTGCTGCATTAAACCGCGTCTGCAAAGACAGAGAGGAAAGAGAGAGACAGAGAGGCTCTGTTTAATACGATCCATTTGTGCTGTGAGGTAAATCTTAGTTTAGAATAAGAGGGGAAAAGCACAGTCTATTGTTTTACCCTGCAGTGTTTTAAAAGCACAGATAATCTGGCATAAAGCTGCATGCAGTCATGAATCTGTCTGCGTCACCACATTTAGAACCTCACTTAGAAATCCCGACAGGGCTCAAAATTTTGCCTTCTAATGGTCTTAATTTATGATGTGTGGATCAACATGCGCTCATTGGCCAACAGCTTCCTGAGTGCTTAACGAGCATAAAGTCGAACACTTCCGGACATTAATTGGGCCAGCCAGCGATGGTAAAGTGCTTATAGAGGGCTTTACATTGTTAGTATGTGAATTACTCCTTATTAGTCAGGTTAGGAGCGGGGGAGAGGAAAAAAGCATCAGAGGCTGAGCACACTTCTCCTCCCTCGCAGTGGTTTTAATCATGGCTGATAATGTAGAAATTTTACAGGTCCCCTACAACTAATACTGAGCTATGCTGTGCTGCTGTGTATAAATGTGGATTTAAAGACGTGCGCAAAAGAAGCGTGCACGTAGACGGGCCCTGTTGTGCTGCAGGGGTGGTTAAGTTGGGCCTTCCGCAGGAGAACCATTAAAAGTTTAAAGTGATAAGCAGCGCAACACGATCGCAGTTAAACTTAGAACACTGAAAATTGCCTCAAATCAATAATAAAATTATAATAAGAGTTCTTATTTAAATTATTATCCTGTTGTGTGTGGTCTTTTTGTATCCAAAGTTTTCCTTGCGAATCAATCTGGAAGCATAACATAAACTAAAAATTTAAGTGCACACAATTCATCAGTTATGGACGCTCAATGTTAATATCCATGCTTAGTAGTTTGTCCTGAGCCAAATGTAATAATTCATGATTTTCCCTTTTGCTTCTTTGCTTCTTCTCTGTCATAATTCCCTGCTAAAGCTCGTGGACCAAACGGCATCAGAAGCCGTGAATGTGATTTGCCTCACGGGCCGCAATAAAACACTAAAACACGAGGGATAGACTGACCTTTCTAATTCTGCACACTGGCTCAGGCTCTGCTGCATTCCTGCTCCTCCAGTCCATACATTGGCTTTAGTGTTCAGCCTTTTATTTACAGCCCTAACTTTATGGACCAGCCGGGTTTCTTTTTCTGTCGCTTGGGGACTGTGAATAACAATTGAGAGGAAATCCGCGTTTTCACTCTGAATGACCTTTGATAAAATAAAATAAAATAAAAAAATCAAAATTTTAGAGTTCATTTTTTTCAAGGCTGTAAATTCTGAAAATGGACTGCTTATCAAAGTTGTTACAAAAAAAAAAATCTGCTGTCATCCTGTTTTTTTAACGCCATAAGCTTTTCCAATTCATAAGAAACAGCAAACGCAGATTTCACATTTTCTTTACGCTTTTTAAAAATTTTATTCAAATTTAAATATAATTTTCTTTTATTAAAGAAATAAGGCGCGCTCACTTTCTCACGCTTACTAAATCGAAAAGTATGTCCCTTGTGCAAATAAACAATTTTTCATGAAATAATTGGACGTTTCCCCCAATTTGCACCACACTATCAGTTGATTCGTTAATTTTAGAGAAAAGAAAGACAAATAAACCCACATCCTAAAAACGGAGAGACACCACAGCCTCAAACTTTTGTGCTTTATTTGCCTCAAACCTCCGCGGATGTCACATATGGCCACGAATTAAGTGAAGGGAAACTTTTATTGCACCAGCTACTTCCTCCTCTTTGTTCTTGTCTCTTTTATGGGCTATTCAGGATCCCAAAACAACACGCCAAACAGTGTTGCACGTTTAGTGTGCAAGTATTCACCCCACCGAGGAAATCAATGAGGTGGACCAATAGGCTGGTGTGGCTGCGTTTGGACACACATTTTCAATAACTGTATTGATTATTTTATTGGGATCTCTTATGGTCTGTTGCGAAAAGCAGGAAAATGTGAATGATACTGTTAAAATTAATTTGTGAAGTTTTAGTTTTTAACACCTTAGGAAAACGCGCTTTCGTCAACTGTAACAAAAATATTAAAATGTTTTATCCCAGTGGATGAGATTGTGGTCTGCTTGCTTTAAATAATTTGGAGTGTTGAGCCTCGCCCAGACACGCTCTTACACACTTTAAGATTTTTGCAGAACACATCTAAAGTAATTTCCGAACCTGTCATTTTCTGCTGAGATAATTATCGGTTCCTCTCCCATCTGCGTGTGCCAAAGGAATGTCGAGGAATGATTTGAGCATGGCAGAAGAGGATATTTGTATGTGCATCCAAAAGCATTTTAAAAGAGACACATTTCATCAGCTCTAACTTGTGTGCGTAAAATCAAAGGCATACTGTTTTCATAGCTGTGAGTTAAAGAGACTGTACCTGAGACTAGCAGCTCTCAGTGAACACCGGGCTCAGCTGGCCTGTGGAGGATTTTGTCTGTCGCGTAGGACAGTCGCATAACTGGTTGTAATTATCAAAAAAAGGGGTCAGGAATTGTCTTCTTGGGCGCAGATCTTTGCTACACTGTGCAGAGCTTTCACTTGTGCTCCCCGTTTCGCATGGCTCTGCTGCTGCTGCTGTAGAGATAGTTGTTGGTGAGCTGGGGAACGTCTCTTGTTTTATTGCCCTCATAGAAGAGAGACCATAAACGCATTCTTAACCACCTACACCCTCCCCCAGTTCTCTGCAAAAGCATGGAAAATGCTCACAGGCCGAGTAATTCATACACAATGGAAACATTAACAGTATGTTGAGAACTCGGTGAGATAAACAAAAGAGGACAACACTCATTTTAGTTTTATACTCTGTGTCTGCTTCCTGTGGGATGACAGCATGAGGATGTTGTGGATAACCTCTGCAGTAGAGTGGTGAAATTAAAACTGATATCTGAAACACACACACACACACACGCGTTGAAACACACACTTACACACACACATTCACAAGCAATCACTCACACAAAACCACAATAACTCACACGGCGTTTTGTGTGCTTTGTCTTTGATTAATGATTTCATACTTGATATGTTGATTTCACTCTCTAAAAACCTCCTTAAGCTGACTTCATGTGTGTTATAATGCAAATAACCCGCCCTGCTTTGACGGTGATTCCTGTTCTGAATGACATTGGCTCCATTTTTCACCCGCACTTCCCTCACCAAACACCACATTCTGTAAAACTTCAAGTCAGAAAAAGCCTCATCCATCCCGACTGCACAGACAGTGTGCCACTCCAACTCCACGTCGTGTTTATCGGCATTTAGCACTAATGTTCAAGCTCTGAGCTAAAAGCTACACTTTCTCTTCAACTCCTGCCTCTCAATTGGTGGAGACCGGTCAGCTGACGTTGTCATATTGTCTCTCACCGAGCCAAGCCTCGGCTATAACACTCGCGTTTGTGCGTCTTAACCGGAGATTGGAAATTAATAATATTGAATCCTCAAAGTAGCCCACGTCCAGTTAGAGAGGCAGAAAGTGGAGAGAGAAAAAAGAAGAGCTTGGAGAAAGGTGTGGTTGGTTGACACAGACGGGAAGGAGATTTACTGAGAAGGAGATTGAAAAGAGAGCGATAAAGAAGTGGGGAGAGTTTGGTGAGAGGGTAACAAGCAAGGTATGAATTCTTATTTCGCAAACCCGTCGCTCTCGTGCCATTTATCCGGTGGTCAAGATGTTTTGCCTAACGTCCCCCTGAACTCCACCACCTATGACACAGTCAGACATTTTTCGTCGTACGGTGCCGCTGTGACCCAGAATCGGATATATGCACCTTTCTACTCCCCTCAAGACAATGTCGTCTTTGGCTCTGGCAGGGCACAGTACGAGTATGGATCAAACGTGTTTCTTCAGGACAAGGACGTGCTCCCCAGCTGCAGACAAACTAACATGGGACTCAATACACAAAGCCACATTGCTCAAGAGTACAGTTTGGATCAAGGAAGAGCAGGAGCGCAGGAGCAGAAAACCAACATCCCGATCTACCCGTGGATGCAGCGCATGAACTCACACAGCGGTGAGTTTTACTACGACAAATAAATTAAGGAAATGGGCCACTTTTACGATATGTCTTACCAAGAGAGTAAGTTACTTTTTATGGCCCCATAAAACATTACTGTATCCCCTCGACCTGTAGATGGGCCTTTGCATGTGCAAACAAACAGCTTTCATTTTAAGGAAGATTTAGGAGACAAATAGAGACGCGTGAGGGACTGAAGATGCATTATTATGCTTTTATTATTTTAGATAATAAAGCAAAGATGGCCCTGGAGATAGTCTTGCAGATTAATATATTTATTTTTCTGCATGAATTTTGATTATGAGGTAAAACTTGTGCTCAACTGTCTCCAAGCATTTTTTTTAACCACAGACAGAAGCATGCTTATTTTACTGTCAAATCAGATGTCGCCTTACAGATGATTAAATTAGTCATTCCACTTTGTATCTCAGCAGGAGTGGGCTACGGGACAGACAGGCGCAGAGGACGTCAGATCTACTCTCGCTACCAAACACTCGAGCTGGAGAAGGAGTTTCACTTCAACCGCTACCTGACCAGGCGCAGACGCATCGAAATCGCCAATGCGCTTTGTTTAACAGAACGCCAGATCAAAATCTGGTTTCAGAACCGGCGCATGAAATGGAAGAAAGAGAGCAACCTGACCTCCACGGTGACTGGAAGTGAACAGACAGGAGCCTCTCAGGAGGAGGAAGCACGCAGTGGCGCAGCGGAAGAAGAAAAGGATGAGGACAAGAAGAAAGAATAGTTAAAAAAGGAGGAAGAAGCACCATTAAACCCAACATAACTACCTAAAAAAATCTACATGGACTTGAGAGTGACTTCACTGCATGATGGCTAAACCCCGCAGCTCTCCCACTTATACCCCATGTTGACCACAGGAGTGTTGAGCCTTAGAAATCCAAATTATTTCAGCCACAGTTTGGCCCCCTGTGACATGTGGAGCGCTCATATTTTTAACATTATTTTCCTGCAATGTCACACTTGTATTGTGAAAATAATAAAGAAGTATTAATTTCTACGTTTTCTCATGCCAGTAAAATCTGTGTATATATCCCCACACCCTATCCATCACTGTGAACTCTTTGATCACCTCTCAGAAAACAGTGTTGGTCAGACCTAACTCAGTATTGTATGCGCACATTCCACGAAAGGAACGGACACTTTATTTTATCACCGTATAATCCAGTACTTGAATAATGCGCCGAAAAGTGTCCTGCTGCATAAACATGAAAGTTGCACGGATAGAATACACTCCGCACACACACAACACACACAACTGAAATGTCTGTATATAATCAAAGTAACAGTATATAATGTCAGCCCTGTGAAGACTTATGTGCATTTAGCCGCTTTAATAGACGCTGCATAACATCAAATTTTTGCTTATAGACCCCCTCTTTTATTTGGTCGGTTGACACAATATCCCTGTGCGATAGATTTGTACACTTGTAATCATTCACTTTTGTTTGGGAATTCATGTTTTTGTCATAAATGTGTATCATGGAATAAAATATTTGTAAAAATTTCACCTTGGTCTTGTGTTTTTGTGAGCAACTTCATCAACAGAAACATGGTTACATGAGCGCATAAAGACAGTGTTTTGTAAATACGCACGACACTGTGCGGAAAAGGAAAGACTTTTTGCTAAGTTTCCAATGTTTCCACGAACTTTATGATCAGTGGAAACGAAAGGTAAACAGATAGATCAGTTTAGTGCTTTTCAAGAAATTTCTCGCAATTAAGATTAATATTTCCCACTCTCTGATCGCAGTTTCCAGTACGCGAAATGAACTATTATCCATTATTCAGAAACACACTTTAACATTCCCGTATCGCTTGATACAACTGTATCCATACGCGTAAAAACGTGTCCATGCGTAAAAATGTTAAGCCAAGGGGCAACTCGGAGCTTATCATTATTATTTTATCATTATTATTATAATTATGGTTATTGTTATTATCATAAGTGTTATTATTAGTATTAGACTATGTTGGTGCCGGTGGACTCGCGTTGTGTCAGGGAGATTTGGGCGCTCGTGACGGTCCTGCTCCATACCAGACACCAGATGACGCTCTTGTCTTACTGTCCTGCCCTTTTTTTCGCGCTAAACATCCCTGCCTGGTCCTCAACAACCAACAGCTCAAAGTTTACCGGACACGTTTCTCCTATTCATCAATATCCCCATTGAGTATCAAAGCCAATTTATGACTGGCCAACATGCGCACGTGATCCCATACAAATACCCCATATTTGGGCAGCGCACGTCGGATCAAGAATTAAAAAAAAGATACCAAAGCCTACTCGACCTATAAATCCTGGATTATTTTTATAGTGCGGACAGCTGTGAATTTTCCAAAAGCGGCTACAAAGAAAAGCAATGATCAACAAAAACAAGGAAATAAGCGCAGCATCCATCCCGCAGCCCTCTCTAGTTTAAAAAGAAACTAGTCAAAATGAGCTCTTATGTTGACAGCTGCAATCTCACGCAAACAAGCGAGACAACTTCTCCTAACACTATGTTTAGTTTCGATGTGTCTGGGCGCACGTCCAGCCGCTATGAGGGTGTTAATGTGAACGGGATATTCACATGTCCCGTCCCCACGACCTCTGCTGAACGGGAGGAGATGAAAACTAGCTTGCGTGGCAGTGCGGATACTCCTCTCCCGGCAGGACCACAGATAACCATGGTCTCCAGCAGCTCGTCCGGGGGCGACGCAAGCGGGCTCGGCTACGGAGGCAGCACTGTGCTGGGACTTGGGACGGACAGAGACCCGGAGAGGAGCGCGAGATCCGGCGGCCACAAGAGCCAAGAGAGCGACAGAAACGCGGAGAAAACGCAGGCGGTGGAAAGAAACACAAAAGTGAGCCAGCGGCAGGACAGTGAGCAGCGGCCACAGATTTATCCATGGATGACAAAACTGCACATGAGCCACGGTAAAGTTTGTCTATTTCCTAAAGTGAGACTGAGATGCTTTCCCTTATTCACTCTTAACGCTGCTACACTTCTTTTCGCCCGTTCCACTTTCCCCTCTTGAGTTTTATAGGCCAAACGCAGGAAATAATAAAAACTCGCGGTCATAAATTTTATGACAAAGGCATCCATTGCTCGTAAACCTGCTCTGTTACGGTGAAGAGGTGATCTGCGGGGTGATTTATGGTGCTATAATTGGATAAGAGAACTAAACTGTGATAAAACTATGAAATAATATTTACAAATTCCCCTCCAAGAATCAGTTTGTGCTTTCTTCCTTTTTTTAACCTTGCTCGAGCTTCATGTTTTTACATGATCACACTGTATGTGTGGGAGAAGCTTTAGCCTTAAATTGAACTCTGGGAAACACCAATGCCCTGACCCATTCATGAACTTTTCACCTCTACAACATTTCAATAGGCGTGTTCTTTCTCCCTGCCTTCTGAAACCACTGGTTGATTCCTAAGGCTGTGGATGTGGACAGTGAGCACATTTGCTTCAGAAAAAGAGGAAAGCTATCTCTGTGTTGTGTGGATCCATATGCAAACTTGTAGGAGCACGCAGCTGTGATGTTAGAAATATTTCAGTCCACTCGAGAAGGCCTGTAGCTTTGCTTAGCACGTCTGAGCACGAGCGCGTCTATAAATATGAAAATATATCTGGAAACAACTCTGGAAAACATTAGCTTTCCTCTTTTGATCTTAAGAGTTTACACATCTGTTTATCCTCCCATGGTTTCATCTACCTCTGGCGTCCGTTAATAGGCCGGGGCCAGTGTGTACCAGGGGGGCAGTTTCCCTGTTTTATCACAGTAAAACTAAAAGGTGCCGTTCTTAAATTAAGTGCTGTTCAGGGTGGTGAATATTTCAATGTGAAATGATGTGTATATCTTTTCCCTCATATCCTTAGTTTATTTATTGGATCAAGCTAACAAAATCAGCCTGACATAAATGTTAATTACTTTTACCCACAGTAAGTTATACCAGCTTAAATTAGATTACATAAAGAGATCTTGATTTTTCACATCAGGTTAGGAGGGCCATAAACAAAACGAATTTTCTTGTATTTCGTCATTGTGGATATAACAGATCTTATTTAGGGTAATAATTGTAACAGTAATATACCTTTGGCTTTATTTATTTACCTTTATAATGCTTCCAAAGGCTAACTGATTTTAATACTGCTCCAGAATCGGAGGGTAAGCGCTCCAGGACCAGCTACACCCGCTACCAGACTCTGGAGCTGGAGAAAGAGTTTCACTTCAACCGCTACCTGAGCCGCCGCAGGCGCGTGGAGATCGCGCACACCCTGTGCCTGAACGAGAGGCAGATCAAGATCTGGTTCCAAAACAGACGGATGAAGTGGAAGAAGGACTCAAAGATCAAAGTGAAGGAGTAAAAGACGAGGAAAGGGGTGCAGCAGTGAGCACACATTGTCAGCCCCACTCTGCTGCTGCTGCTACTGCACCACAGTGCTTGGAGTGGTGCGTGACCTCCGGATGAACTGCGAGGAGCAATGACATCATGACACCGCTCTGTGTGCTTCATCACCAATTATGTGTCACTTGCTGCAGTTTGGGACCTAATGTATTGAATATCACTCACTTTGATCAATCGGTTTACATTTCTAAATTAATTTGCTGCCCATGCGATGATAACCTCACTTTGCTGCACGGAGGGGACACGAGGCCGAGGGGGAGATGCTTGGTCCTTCACGCTGCAAGGCTCGGAGCTCTGCAGTGCACTGATAGGCTGCACAACAATACTAATAATCTGTGTTTTAATTACGGTTAGAGTAGATGAGGCTCGGTGATAGATGACTCTTTATCATCATGAGAGGGAACTCTGGTCAAAGACGCAAACAATCCCCGGACTGCTATGGAAATCACACCATTAAAGTGTGCTCCTGCAGTATAAACAACCTTCTATTCTTCCCTCATGTCTGATATGTTGCAGTGCAAACAATAAGTTAGGATGTGTGATGTGTACAGTGAGCTAATATTTTGACTGGGTTTCTGTTCATGTTGTGTGTCTTTTCTTTGTGAATCTAAATCATTCTGTGTAATGCAGCGACTGTGTGTGATAATATTGTGATGTGCAATGAAGCCATTTCTGTACACTCTATAAACTTAAGGTGCCTGGTTCAAAACCAGGCCCAGAATAACTGATCGATGGCTTAATTGTTGATTGTAACCAATAAAAACTCATCATGGAAAGCACTCCTTATCATTATATTCATCACAAAGGATGTATAAAATGAACATTGAAATGTACTTTTTCAAATTCGCTTTATTTTTTTCATTACTCCTCCTTCTTCCTACTGGTGATGTTTTTCAGTCAGTCTCTGGATCATCTGAATTTCCCTGACAGACAAACGCGCTCAGAAGTTTAATGCCCTCATAAAACTTTATTGCCCCTCTTTCAGCTCTCCACCACAGGCACACTCCGTTTCCTGTTTAGTCAGGGAAGGAAGAGACTCTCTAACTAGCCTGAGATAACACTCACCCACAACACAACACGGATGCAAAACTTTGGTTTCCCGTGGCCGCAGACGGACGCACCATGCGCCACAGCAGAGGCCGTGTGGCACCTTTATGACATGGCCCCGCTCTTTAATCCCAGCATCATTACACCACAGTTAAAACAACACTAGAGGACATAAAACCACGCGGTTTGCTTTTGGAGAAGTAGTAGCTGTACTCTTCAGTTTAGTTCAAGGTTAGGATGTTAATTTTCTCTATCACTACTCAAAGAAAATAAAAACACACTCACCTCTCAAACTAAAAGCTTCCTATTCAACTTCCTGGTGGTTTTGAGAACCGGTCAGCGCAGCGTCCACTTTCTCTGCGCTCTGCTAGGCCTAACCTATACATGGACAATGCATTCAATCCCCTTTTTCTATGTCTTTCTTTTAGGGTATTTTAAAGTTTACAAGGTTACATATGCCAATTGCCCCAAGCCGGGCCTGTGAATGGTGCATAGGGAACACGTGGTGTCATTTAAGTGGGTTTTATGGCCTGGAAGAGCTGACAAACCTTCGATATATACACATCATATATAATCTTAACTGTCCGGAATCGCAGCTGCCGGCTTCTCCTTATCTGAGGGAGAAAGGGCTTTGTGGCAGTGAGGATGCAGTACCTTTCTCCGGACTGTGTGAGAGAGGCGGCTGCTGCGGAGAGCTGCACGCTGCAGTAAGTTCATTTTAACTTTGACTACAGGCCTGCGACTGTGCCGTAATTCCACTTGGGAAATATAGTCGTTGTTTACTATAAGTGTGGCTTTGGGTGCATGCTTATCTGTGTAGATTGCTCAAAAAATAATCCAAAGGCTGGTTAATAAGCGTTTGATAATTATAGAACAATTGCATTTTTACAATAGCCGTTATTTGTTACAGGCTAATTTGAAGGGAATGTGTTGTTTTGCATTTAGACTGACAGAAACGAGGTTGTTCTGAATTTCCCAGCGTGATTTTTAAGGACGGTTTAAAAGTCTATTTCATCAACACCAGCTCTGTATTTGCAGAATTTAATCTTTGGAAACATAGATGTTTTAATGCCACAATAAGATTTTCTGTGCAGTGACAGTTTATGTGGTTCAACAGTTTGTTCAGCGTGTTGGTCCTGTCAGCAGGATGAGGGAAAATGTCTGAGAGAATGAAAAGTCAGCCAGTATGACCAAAAATTATCTGACGCTCAGCTTCATCCTACACACGCCCTCTCGCTAAGATATACAGTGACCGTCTCTCATGGAAATACCTGCTGTGTGTTTGATTTTTGTTGGTTGAATTCTTCATGCACTTTAATGGCACAGAATGGGAAAAAAAAGTGTCATTTTTGTGGGGCTTTGGTTTTCTGCAGTGCAATAATTTTGTCTGTAGAGCTTGGTGAGCATCCTCCTCGTCGCTGTGTGGGTGCTCCTGTTGTTCCAGGGTCATGTCTGGGCCAGGAGACATGTTTAATTCAAAGCCATTGTTCTGAATACTTAATACGGAATGGCTATCCTTTGATAAAACAGAGGACTTGAGATATTTGTGCTGTGTGTGAACAAAAAAAGCATGTTTTATGCACATCGAACGAGTATTTATTTATTTTTACTCCTCACATTCTTTTGAACTTCTTGTCCTGGTGCGGGGACAGATATCTCTGGATTGATCAGTTTGGAGACTGATGAGGCGATGTGATCTTACAGTTCGATGGTTTTCTATAGGGCACATCATTTAATTGTTCATAAGTCTCAGGAAGCAGCTCATCCAAGAAATACTGTAGTGTGCTTCAATCAATGTGAGAAGCTGGAAATGACTTACTCTGATGTTAAAGCTGGAGTGTGTGAGTGGAGCCCAGCTCTCAGAAAGAGAACCGTGTGTGTGTGAGTGTGTGTGTGCTGGCTGTGGTGCTGCCTCAACTGTAGTAATACACCTACGTTAACATACATGTTTGTATGTTATATACGACTCCTCTGCTGTAGTGTTTTTTAAAGATAGTGTTTTCTTATTAGGGGTTTCAGCTTTCCAATCAGCTGTGTAGAATGATCACTTATACACTTCCAAAAGGGGGCGCTGTGTAACATGCAGCTGTGTGGGTGATGACACACAGTAGAGGACAATGTGTCCACGGAAAGGCTTTTTTTTGTCGAAAATATATGTTTATTTGACCCTATATTTGTGAAATATAATTCAACATTAACTGTAACTAATAGAGATATTTTGTCAACTTTTAAAATACAAACCAAAAATTTCCCATAATGCCCGAACTTATTTATATCACAAAAGCATTTGTGAAATAGCTTTTTATGTGTTTTAGATTATTAATAAATTTGTTGCGCAAAAATCACACGTTTTTAAAGTGTCTGAGATCTTTCTCACCATCGAAATAGATTTTTTTGAAATGTCCTTTCATTTACTTCAGTATTAAAGGAATTTGATACCAAAGATTTATGTAACTCTCAGAAAAATGCACTGTCTGAAACCAGAGTAATGCCAGCAGAGTAAAAGTGAAACAGTGTAAACATCCGTTTTCTCCTCTATGTTCTGTGCTCTCGTGTTCCTTTCTCTGACCTGTGGAGCTGACACTGTCATCATTCACACACAGGGGTCATTTCCGGGTGAGCACAAACTTCCCTCTTTGTCTGACTCCAAATAAGAACCATAAACTCTCATTACACCGTTTTCCCAACTCACATCGAATGTATTTACAATGTGCAGACAAAGTCGTGATTCTTTTATTGACTGTGCGCCATAATTCAGCCGCGATGAAGTCCAGGGATTTCTATTCTTAGAACATTTACCCATGGAAAAACCAAAACGTCTGTAAATTTAGATTTTTACCGCCTGAGAATGACCTGTCCTGGATTTTCTGTCCTCGGTCCGCTTCTGCTGGAGCCCTCACGTCATATTTTTCTGGGACAGACTTCCTTCAATTGGGCTAAATACATGAGAGATGAAATGTACAGGGGCGCATGGGAGAGTTATTAAATTAAAATAATCTCAGACATGTATCAGAATGGTTTATTTCAGGAGAAACAGAAGTTTACTCCAGAGAGTGCTTCGAAAAAATCCAACAGGCCTGTTGCTTTTTACGCACGTGACATAAATTGTCTTATTCTCATTAGATTGATTTTATTTGTATTAGTTTTATTTTATGATGACAATTACAAATGAAACATAAACGAAACTAACAGACACGAAATCTATCTATTCATTGAAAAGGTATTACGCAGGGTTATCATTATTTTTATTTTTATTAGAATAAGGGCCCGGATATAATTCCTGGATATAATTCCTGGAAATAAATCTTAATAATTTAACTAAATTTTCGAGGTTTAAGTACTGGAATCCGTATAAAGTATTTAGAATTCCAGTGTTGTTGAGAACCGAAAAGACCTTTTTCCTGTGGAATATTACTGGACTAATTTTCGTTTCTCTCTTTTTTGCAGACTGTTCATCGGGTCAAAAAAGAGTGGCACCGTGGATTTCTCAGTAAGTGTTGCCCATCGGCCCTCGCCTCTGCACCTGGCTTCAGTCAGGAGCTGTGACACTTCATGCAGCTTGTTATTTTGCTGCAGGCTAACAGCTGGCTGCTCTGACACTACGGTTGTAATGTCTGTAATATAAACCAGTTTATTCAGGGAGTATGGGGTTTGGGTAGACGATTATTTTTGTGACTTCCATGTAGCTCGTTTATTATTTCAAACATTACCTTCACAAACAAAACTTAGCTGTAATTACAGTCCTCCTGCAGTCCACTTCGTGTCTTGTTAATATCGAGAGGAGTTGCACTCTGGTTGCACAGGTGAGCCGGATTCACCTCTGCAGTAATGAAGCACAGCATACTGTAATGAGCTGCAAACCAAACAATGGTTTCTGAGGGGCATCTAGTGTTTAAAAGCACCTCTGCTTCCCTGGCTGCTGCTTTTACAGGCTCCTCATACCCAACTGGTCTCCAGTCTGTCTGCACTTCATTAAAACTTTTTATTTTAACTGGACGCTCCAGTTTAACGTTATTGCACCTTGGGAGGGTGCACGTGCGAAGGCTATTAGGTTAAGGGTTTGATTAAACGCGCATCGTAACCATTTTCATCAGGGAGTGGGGAATATTGCTGCTCATGCTGCATCCAGGTCAGCTGCTGCTGGGCCACCAAATTAAAAAACAGACACAACAACAAGGTCCTCTACGTACTTCAGCCCAGATTTATTCTGTTTACATATGTACATGTGTGAACATGCTTGTACCTGTTATTTTGCAGGGAGGGCGCAAAAAAGAGGAAGCTTAACAATTCCTCAAATGAACAAATGAAACATCAAATTAGTCCGCCTGAGGGCCTCATTTTTTGTACTTCTACATTATAACTAGTTATTGAACTAGGTGCACGATCTGAAAGCCATTTGTGGGGAGAAGGAATTCATTGCTGTCTCTCCATCAATAATCCTTGGCAGTGAACTATTGGAAGCAGTCAAACGCGAGGGGTGAAACGCGGGTCAGGCTGTCTAACTAATATTAAAATGCGTCCGCCAGAGCGCAGGAGGAGAGAGGGGAGTGCGGTGTGCGTGCAGCTCAGATGCACAACAAACAGCATGTATTTACATGAGGATGTGACAAAGCCAAATTAACATGAGTGTGATGTTTTGGGAAATATAACCACCTTAGTTGCTTTGCTCTGTAGTTAGAAAAAAAATCTGTTGGATGGTTAATCAGATGGCGCGAGGAGAGAAATGTAGATTGAGATGTTTTTTGACAGTGTCTGAAGTCCCATGTGCATTTCCACTGTAATCAATTCGATTGATTCACAATCCACGCATGTTTGCTGTTTTTAATAACCCCTGAACAGGTCACATGTCTGATATTGCATTTTTCATCTGGGGCTTTCTCATTAGCTCTCGGAGTGGCAGGAAGCAGGGTTACCGAGCGGTCAGTATGGTAATGGCGAGCACAAGAAATGGTTGGGAACAATAGAAACTTATTTTTCATCTGTGCTGTCACGCCGTCCCTTTGTATGCGCCGTGTTTGCGACTGAATATTCATATAGGAGCTACCTCAAAGGCGGAGAGTGAATGTCGAAAAGAGGGAGCCCCTTGTTCTTTGCGCACAGCGTTTTTGTGTGCGTGTGTGCGACTGTGGGCAAGCATGTTTGTGCAGTCGATTCCCATGAAGGCAAACATGTTAGATATGTTTCCTGTATATTCTTAATATCAAAAGAGCTTCTTTAACCCTGGTAGGGAGCCCCAGCTTTGTGCTTGGTGCCTGCATTTTCGCTAGGATTCAGACATAGATAACATGCATGCACCGAAAGATCTCCTTTTGCAGCTTCTAACCTAAAACTCATTAGTTGTCTATATGTACCCTGTAGAACCGAATTTGTGTGAATCCAAACAGTCGCAAATACGTCTCTACAGGAATACATGGGCAACTGAAATACCACGCCAACAGCCAATGGATTCCTCTGCTTCCTCTCCCCTCTCTCTGTCTGGGTTCCGTCTTGCTTCTGCATATCCCAGCATCAGTGATAAACACATAGATTCAGGCTCGAGCGACGCAATAACATTGTCACAGTGTATTCACAGTGTATTCACAGTGCAGAAAACGGTGGATTGTGCAAGCAGGTTAGGCCACGGAGAGTAAAGCCATGTGTGCAGAGTGGAGGCTACTACTGTGTCAGAGCCTGTAAAACACGTTAGGAACCAGGGGTCGTTTAAAAGTGACTGATTTACGGCTTTTATTGCTCTATAAAACGCCTCTAACATCCTCGCGAGGGCTAATAGAAATGTCGCGCGCATTCTGTACAAACAGGAGAGCGAGAAATGACATCCCACGTCACTTTTAGCCACATTATGTAATTTTCCTGAAGAAATACACACACACAATAACTGTAGAGCCGCTGCAGTTGAACAATAGATTTGCTTGTGTGCTGTCTGTCAAGTGTAACTGGGAGCCTTGGCCTTTGAGCTGCTTTAACCAATATTGTTGTTTGTTCTGCGGTTGTTCCGCTGTTTTCGATTGTCTAAGACCTCTCAACCTTCCCCACACATACAATTTAGAAGTTGTGAAATCTGCATGTTGTATCCAAGCTGATAAGCCAGCTCTGAGATCCCCTGGCTGCTGCTAAGTGTGGGATGGTAAGTGGAAGCCAACAGCAGCACATGACAAGTTTATACAGCCTGGCAGGATCAGTTTACAGAGTGATAGCAGACCTCCAGTAATGTGGCTGATGCTCGTTGCTTCTGCCATGATAAGTATGTAACATTTGGAGGCTGAGTTTCCATCTGGCAGCATGACTAAACTTTTTTTTTTTTTTTAATTTTTATATACTCACAACCTACAAGGATAGTTATAGGAAAGGGAGTTGTGCAAATTGGCCACTTTCTAATTTCTGGTCATAAATAGGAAAGTTTTCTTTTATCAGTGTTTTTCATTGCGTTTGAGTTGATAATTGTCCTCATACAGATTCAATGTAGTGATGTGTGACATGTGATGTTGGTCACATGCTCTTGTTTAGGTTATAACTTGTCTTGCAAGTAGAATTAAATGATCAGGACTTTAGTGTTGTGGTAGTCAGGAGTTAATGAAGAGATGCAGTAGTCTTGCCTAAAAAAAAAAAAAGAAGATCTTTTTGAGGAAAAGAAGGATTTTTTTTTAACTTCATACAGGAGCTAGGTACCTGACAGACACAGAACAATCACCTGAAACTGTGGGCCTCTATGACATCAGGATTTATCTGCAATGAGGTTAACAAATCCTGTTGCTCTTTGACTCTCTGGTCTGTATCTCCATAGTGATATAGGTCCCCCTCTTGTAGGTCTGTGACATCCAAAGCTTCATGATGGTTGTATCCCCATGCTGACTGCTCATTGACATCATAGTAGTGCTGCTGTGCACAGTTGGGAGACCACAGGGACTGTTTAAAAGCTGGCTTTAGGTCTGTGATCTTACCTCGTAAATATTGAGTAACTTTGGGCCTGGGGCATCATAGGTGCAGGGTTTTACACTTTTTGTTTTGAGACATGCTGATGCTCATTTAAGTATTAAAATGTGCAAAAAGATTTTTTTTAGCTTCCTTGTGTAAAATGAGAAAATGTTATTAAAAATTAAAAGCATTCCTTAACATTTGGCTTTTTTATGTTCTTTTTGAACTTTTCTTGACTTCTACGCACATCACATATAGTTAATAAAATGCAGATTTTGCCCCAAACTAGATCTGTATAGAACAACCATGTCAACTTAGTTATCCTTTCTGTAATCAGTACCCTCACCTATTTTCTAACTCCTGATGAACAACCCAAAAGAAGTCTATATAAAAGAGAGTCTGATATAAAACTGAATAAATAGTTCTCCTTAGAGGCTCTTGTTGAATCGGACTGACTCTTCTGTTCTCCATCATTATAGATTATCAGGCCTGTGTTCAAACATCAACCCCTCCTCCTGAACATCTCCCCCTCCAGTCCTCCTCTCTGACATTTAGCTTCTCCATAAACCTTTGAAATATCAGTGCTGAAGCGCTTTTAGAAATATCATCAAAGCTGCAGCAGCTCTATAACTCTTAAGTGTATTAATGGAGCGTAATGTGTTTCACAGCTGAAGTGTTGTTGCTAAAGACTTCATTAATTAGCAGATAACCTTTCTATAAGGCGTGCAGCCTAACTAAATGATTGCTTTGCTATTGTTGTGCCTTATCCTTGGTGAATCACCTATTGTCCCTTTGAATAATTGAGACCACAGGATTTTGCCTGTTTTATTTTTTCCTTGGTCAGCAACTAGCTACTAGTTTTGTCCCCAAGATCAATTGCCTTGGTAACACAACCAGAGAGGGAGAGGGGGAAAAGGAGAGAGAGGGAGTGATAGAGAGAGGTAGGGACAGGCAGGGAGAGGGAGAGAGATTTGTGCCCACAATGGCGACTGTAGGTATGCTAAATACCTCTGGTTCCTTATCCGGGAACTACCTCTTACTCCGCGATTGGGCCACTGGGTCACGTGGTAAAAGTAACTTTACAGGGCTGCTCGCAAGTAGGAGGGCTTTATGGAGCAGAAAAACGACAAAGCTAGAAAAATTATTTTCCACTCCAGAAATTAATGATCATGAGCTCGTATTTGATGGAGTCTAACTACATTGATCCGAAATTTCCTCCATGCGAGGAATATTCGCAAAATAACTACATCCCCGAGCATAGTCCAGAATATTACAGCCGCGCGAGGGACACTGGCTACCAGCATCACCATCAGGAGTTATATCCTCCGCGGGCGAGCTACCAAGAGCGCCAGTATAACTGTGCAAGCATCCCTGAACCTGACACGCCACGGGGACATGGAATACCCCAATCTGCGCACCTGCTGACAGGGAAAGGGCAGCCTGCTTCATGTGAAACCCCACAGTTGTCCATGTCCCCCGCCACCCCACCGGCCGCCACCTCCGCCTGCAACCAAGCCACCCCGGAGCATCCCAACAGCACAGCCTCTTCCAAGCAGCCCGTGGTGTACCCGTGGATGAAGAAAATTCACGTCAGCACTGGTAGGCAACTTGTGTGTTTATGTTCCCTGCACTCCTCATGCTCCTCTCTCCCTCTTTTCCCTCCCTTTATCAGTCCCTCTGACTCCCATCTCGTTGCCAGCCCCTGCTCCGATAGCAGCGAAGCCTTTGAAATGGCACAATTGAGGCGGATTTACGACTCGGCATTGGTAATTACACCCACCATAAATTTTATAGCCGAGGTATACTCAGGGCAGCCGTATCACCATGTGGCTTCTGCTGTTATGTATTGCGCGATGGAGAGAGAGGGGGAGACATGAATAAGAGAAAAAAATTGAGCTTTGTAATCTTGCATTAATAATTTAGCTGATAGTTGGATGTGAGTGTCCTCTCATTACGCAGAGAAGTTCTTAACTTCCCATTTAAATCCCTCAAACAGCCAAACATTCATATCCAATAAATCTTTGCAGCCATATCTCAGTTGAGGCCATTCTTGTTTACCCCTCCTTTCCTCCCTTCTCTGTCTCTCCACTTCTCCTCTTTCCAGTGAACCCGGGGTACAATGGGACGGAGCCCAAGCGGTCGAGGACAGCATACACCCGGCAGCAGGTCTTAGAATTGGAGAAGGAATTCCACTATAACCGATATTTAACTCGGCGGAGGCGCATCGAGATTGCCCACACCCTGGTTCTCTCCGAGCGACAGATTAAAATATGGTTTCAAAACCGCAGGATGAAATGGAAAAAGGACCACAGGCTGCCGAACACCAAAGTGAGATCATCTTCCTCTTCCTCCGGCTCCAACACAGGCTCAGCAGCCGGCGCTGTAGCCGCTGCCTCGGCCACTAACACAGGGGCCCCCGACGAACTGACCGGAGCGCAGCATGGCGAGGATATTACCAGGTTATAAACCCACCAGCCAGAAAAAGAACTGGTTATTTATAGAACAATTCTATATTTTGTTTTGGTAGCTATCTTGTGCGGTTTCCTTTAAGTCCAAAGTTATATAAAATGCATGTTATATAGCATGGATTACTGCGAACACCGATGAATTATTTTTACGTGACACAGGGTTTAATTTATTTGAAGCTCAATTAAAATGTTTTTTATGAAAATGTTTTGAATGAAGGAACAAAAAAAAGTAGAAAAAAAATATACATTTTATCAAAATGTTATTGTGGGCCGTTCTTTTGCCCTGCTGCCCATTAAGGTGAAATGCACAATCTATTTATTTCAAACAACACTGGAAGGAAATCACTATAATAATAGTTATTTTTGGTATATAAAAAAAGCTGGAACACACCATTGATCTTGAACTTGTTTGTTTTGGATAATGTGTGAAATTACCTCGTGTATTTCAGAAAACAGGATTTTATTTGCAGTTTAGTTTTGTGGTGTTGATGTTGTGTTTTAGACCGTTAAAAAGCAGATTATTGTGAAATGCAATAAACGGAGTGTAGTGTATTTGTGCTAATCATATTGGTCAATAAAACAGTGAGTGTCTACTAGTTTTAAAAAAACGTTTGGTCCAAACATCATTTTTGGCAAGACGAGGTCTGCTTTTATTTTGCCAGTT
The DNA here is from genome assembly GCF_033239565.1 of Halichoeres trimaculatus. NCBI lineage: Eukaryota > Metazoa > Chordata > Actinopteri > Labriformes > Labridae > Halichoeres > Halichoeres trimaculatus. The sequence continues at coordinate 23,326,664 of NW_027437189.1, forward strand.
TTGGAGGAATTCACCTTTAAACATGTAAACATGTGACTATCTGAACATTTCATGAGGGGGACACAAGAACCACTGTGTTTTCAATCTTTGTAAGTCCTGAAGCTCTTTCTGGCGTCTTTAAATCAGCAATGTGTAAAGCCTGTGTGTGAGTGTGTGTTTTTGTGAGTGTGTGTTTGAGTTTGTGTGTGTGTGTGTGTGTATGTGTGCGTTAACGTTTGGCTCATAAGGGACTGAGCTTGTTTCTAAAATGTGAAGAAAAAAAGAAATAGTTTGCGCTCTGCATTATGTGCAACCTCATCAGTCTGAAGGGCATTCAATTAGCGGTAAAGACGTCAAGCCAGTGAGGCCCTGAACGCAACACTGCACTGCCTCTCTGCTCCCTGCGTCCTGACCTCAACACAAAGCTGCATGCCATTCATTTAGAGGACATTTGCAATGTGTTAGACATTATAGACTGTTGTGAGAATATTCTGAATCATTTTGTAAGTAGTTGCCCTGCTTTTTCTATAGTCCACTGCGCCATGCGACTGAAGTTTTCCAATGTAAAAAAAAATTAAAAGACATCAAATAAAAAAATTGAATAAAAGCGTGGATTGCAGATAAACTGAACATAGTGCGTCATGTGGTTTTGGATGGAGATTGAGGAAATGATCTGATCTTTGGTATCAAGCTCTGCAATGACGCTGGTGTTTCCTTGTGGGTTGTTTACTCGTTTTTTTTTTTTTTTTTTTGCATTATGTTCCTGCTGTCTCCCCATTGGGCCAGAGCATGCAGCAGCTCGCAAAGCACAAAAACCTACATTTTCAAAAGAAAAAAAAGGTGCTCACTGCAACGTCATCCTCCTACTTTCATGTAGCAGGAGAACCAACACTCTCAAGGACTGTTTACGACTGTAGATCTTCTGGACTGATCCAACATCATGACAGCCTCACACAAACTGCATCTGATCTTGAGTGTCTTCTTTGTGTTTTTCTCACACAATGATGCTGTCTTTTGCGTTTTTTAAAAAAAAAATGTGTGCAAAAGGATCCCAGTTCAACCATGACTGAAATCCAAAGACCCGCAAGAATTTGATAGATTATTGAAATTGTGACATGAATAGACCTTATATAAAATGCCTCGCGTAGTGGGGGAGCTCGTGAGCACAAAAGGAAGAGGTATTCTCCATCATCAATCTTTCACTGCACAGTTTTGTGTGTTATGTTCGGGAAAAACAGCTCTGGCTACATACAGTGTTGATCTTTCCAAATATTATGTACCAGGCCGTATATCATGTAACATTATTCCGAGATGTGAGACTTTAAATGGACTTTAGAATAACTCACTTTATCCACAGAAGAGCGGTTACAATCTGCCTTTTGGTGGAGGCTTTGGAAAGGCACTAGAATGGTGCTGAGACGGCGCTGAAAAATGAATCCACGAGCCTTTATGTTGCTGGACAGATTAGAGAAATTAATGTGCGCGCCACAGCCGCAGCATCCCCTCGCTCCCTTTCTCGGCCCTGTCGCCTCCATGTCGCGAGGCTGAAAAGGTACTTTATTGAAGTTTGGGGGCGAAGAGGGAGAAGGCCGAGTTCACCTCGAGGACACGTTTTCTGTCCCATTAGGCTCATTTCAGTCTGGATGGCCGACCTCTCCCACCCTGTGACCTGGCTCCTTCTCTGTACGTGTACCTTCTGTGTGCGCGCGCGCTGCTCCCTCTTGGCCTCGGCTTTCTTTGATTTTTCTTCCTTGTTGTGCCCAGAGAGAGGCCTACAGTGGGGCATCGGGGAATGGGTTCTATGTTTGTGTGAATCAGAGTAACCCAGGACACTGCTGAACCCTCTGACATAAGCGTCTTCTGTGTTTTGTGTCAACCAGACTGGCTCTAAACCGAACTGGAAACTATTAGTGGCAGATTTAAGAAGCGGGGAAGTAGAAGTAGCATGAGGACACATGGTTGTAATAACCGAGGATATTATGAAACCATGCACCAGTTCAAACTAGGAGATTTAGCTTTACATTCGTTTTGTATGTTTTTGTCCAATTGATACGTGTAACCATCAAAAATAAAAATAGCTAAAATTAGCGCGAGTCTTAAAATGTCACACTTCCGGGGGTTAATTACATTCCCCAAAGTGTCCAAAAACAAGAGGCAGTAAAAATAGCTGGCTCAGTCACGTGACTTCAGTGTGACTCGCGAGAATAACAGGCCTCAGGTCAGTACCTCCACTCAAAACTAAGCTGCCAATTATAGCCAGGTGTTTGTGACAGTTTTGGGACAGTTGGTCATTGTGATTAGTTTATGAACAGGGACCTTCAAGATCAGTCACAAAAACCTTCAAACTTTCAAACGGACATTCCTCTTCTCCTCAAAACTTTTAGTTTCAACTAATTCCAATTTGAATAAGATAAGAACTTTAATTTACTAATAGTTTGATATGATGTGCCCCAAAAAGTATTATTGTTTGGATTAAGATTGATGTATTGTCGATGATTTTATGATTTCTTCAACTGGTTGATGAACGTTGTTATTTTTTAGTGCGCAATGCATAAGGGTGGTCATTCATTGCATGCTTTCTTTTCTTTTCTTTTCTTTTCTTTTCTTTTCTTTTCTTTTCTTTTTTTTTCTTTTAATGCATAAGAAAACGACTTGGCCTTGTTCTTTGTGTCCAGGATTAAAATGTAGTCAGTAGCATGTCTACAGAGCTTAACAGCTGACAGACACTAATATCCAAACAAGGACTCAAGTGTCAATCATGCCAAAATCCAGCCTCCTGAAAGACAGACTCAGGTTACACTGGAGCAAGACGGTGTCTCTTTTTTCTTTCCCGTCATTGTGGATTATGTTGAAATAGAAGGAGACTGTAAAGAAATAAGGCAATTTATTTTATTTCTGACTTTTTTTTTGTAATTATGGATTTATTATTATACATGGCAGATTTTACTGGATCCTTTACAAAGTGTAGTTGTAAATAGTTTACACAAAAGCTTATGTCGCTTGTCAGCCATAAATCTATCAGTTAGTTATTCAACTGTGGGCTTATGTACACAGACTTCTATTCACTAAAATTTTCTTAGTACTAACATTGTTTTTGTTATCATATTTAGAGACTATTTTATACTTCTATGCGGTCTGAACAAGCAAATAATTATTTTGTGATACTGAGTCGAAACTTTTCAATTCTTATATCTCAAGTTTGAACATGGCTTAAAAAACCACCAGATCAAAATCACTTTAAGGCACACATTTTATCTTTTTAATCAATGAGGGGCATTTTCTACATTTCAAATAAACTCTGACATTTTCACTGATTATTCACTGTAAAGTGACGGCAGTATAACTTTACGAGTTCGTATTTTTTTAAGCTCAGTGCCTTATAGAGACCCTGTGTTTTTGTGTTTGAAGTTCACTGTTTAAATTGTTCTTCTCTTACTCAGCTTTTAACTGCTTTACTCTGAGTGGAGAGACTGTTGAATCACGCACATGATTTCAGCTCACAGTGCACCGCTGCAGGCTGCAGCCTGTGATTTACGAGCACCTCGGGCCAGGACTCTCTCTTTGAGGATATAAAAACTTAACACAAACAGTCATCAAATTGTTTGAACAAGAGCAATCCGAAACCAAAATGATCCGCCGTTTTGGTGCTTTGTTTTATTATCGCCTGTTTGTATTGTAAAAGCGTGTTTTTTAATGTTTAATTCCCTGCTCTCGTCTCAGGTGAGTGGCTTCTTCAGCAACAGCTCTTTGTGCTGAAAGATCCGTGCTGCTGTATTGTGAGTGGTAGTGTGTTTAAACGGCAGCCATGGCAGATGCATAAAGGCTGTAGAGTTGAAACAGGGGTCACGCTGCTATTTTCCAGGGACACAGAGGCTCTGGCGCATTGACCAGCAGTGGGTGTGTCATAAATCCGTAAATCTTTGGAGGGAGCAGATGCACCACGTCTCTTCTTTGTGTATGTCAGTGTGGGTGTGTGTGAGAGAGAGTGTGTGTGATGGAGGCAGAGTTTAATTAATTTACATAAAAGTAGATTTTAAAACTCCATCAAACATGATGAAGTGATTTACCTTCAGTGCTGGCAAACATTTCATATCAGCTTGGATCCACAGTCCCTACGCAGGGCATGATGGGATGGCGTAAGCTTTATGTCACCATAACGCCTCGCTGAGATATTCTTCATTAGCCTATTTGCTGCATCGTTGAGGACCTCAGAAATGACATTCATTTTCTCCTAGTTCAAGGAGCCATCGAGGGCCCAGGCAAGCACTAGACTGAGTTATGATCGTGTGATTCACTTTTCATTAGCACAAGTGATCTGAATATGGGATCCGGAGACTATAGATCCACCATTTACGCACAGGTTAAGTGAAAACGTGCTATTCTTTATTGGATTTGCTCTCTGGATATTATTCTCTGCAGGGGTTGTGTGGCCACATGTTGCATTTCTGCTCCTCTCATCTCGCGAGGCCAGCTGCCAGAGTCACATTTTCTCAGGGAGCTACAGCTTGGTGCTTGATGTGGGACGGGTATTTTCAAAATAAAAGGGGAATCTAAAAAATAAAAGGGGCGCTTTTTTCACCAATATTGAAACAACAAGATCTTTAAACAGTACATTGATAGAGTTGCCCACCTTTTGGTGTAGGATTGTTATTAGCTTTTTTGTGTCAATTCTAACCCCCAATTTCTATTGTCATTTGCAAAAAAATGCAAAAAAGAAAACCAGAGTACACGAAATTACATTTTTGATTGTTTATTTCCAAACTCCCACTGCTTTTTCCACAACTGTATTAAAATCAGTAAAGCTTACCCAAAGTGCTTTACGGCTGATGCAAACAGCAGGTCAAAGAAATAATAAAGCTTGAAGTTTAAGTAATATATGATGCAGTGTAATCACCCACAAACAAACATATGATGCACCGTGCGACGTATTTCAGATAAGAAGTGCATCTAAAAAATCTGAAGTGCTGTAGGATTATTAACATAAACATTGTTTTTCCCCTGAATTAAAAAAAAAAAATCCACACGCATAGATTCGCTGTTTTTAAGCTGCAGGATTCGTGTCCTCTGCCCTCCGCACATACACATAGGCCAAGCTGTAGGCTACACCCAGTTTGCACTTTAAGCTACAACCAAATTAATAAAATATGTTAATTTACGCGTCCATGCTACAGTCAGGACTTGTTTGGTAAATTGACAGTGTGTGTCTTTCCTTCACTTATGAAGTACAGTGTGCAAACTCTGGTCCTTTCATTTCACTCTGCATTGTTTACAGCAATATAGGGCAGTGGACCCATAAATCTTCCGCGTGCTCTGCGGAGACAGCGCCATTTGTATGCACCGTTTTAACCGACAGCATCCTCTGCCCATTAACGTCTTCTCTCAGCTCTCTCTCTCAGTCTGCTCTTATCTGCACCGCTCTGTCCCCTGCAAATACATCCACTGATCCGTGCATTCAGCTCTGAAAACCAATTATGTTTATTTGTAAGATTAGGGAACATTTATATTTTGTGAAGACAAAACAAAAATCTAAGAACTGTGTTGCATGTTGCAGATCCTCCCCCTGCATGCCGCAGATATCCCCCCTTTCCCCCTGCACGTTATTGGTGTAAAAATAAAAGTTTATCGACGGTTTCCTCGCTTGTTTGTGTCAGCAGGCGAGAGAGCGCAGAAGGTAAGGAGGAATTGTAAAAGGGTTGACACCCAGAGCGACCGGCGCGCTTTTGTGTGAGAGAGAAAAATGATTTATTGCCACTGAGGCGGTTCAAACAGAGTTCACGGAGAATTGTGGTGGAGGCGCGGAGGAGCTAAATTATGGGCTTGCTGAGCTAGTATATCATAGATTCTATCTCACATTCAGAGAGTGTGTTCAAGGGTGTGAGGCAAGGAAAACAAAAGCAATTTAATTACGGCCCTCATTTCAGTCAGGCCTGATGCATGCTTCCCAGTTCACCCCTTAATAATAATAATAATAATAATAATAATAATAATAATAATAATAATAATAATAATAATATTAATAATAATAATAATAATAATAATAATAATAATAATAATAATAATAATAATAATAATAATAATTTAAATATTAGTATACCAAAAACAGTAAAAGATGAAATTGTATTTTAGTTTTGAAAGCCTTAAAAGAAATTCAGACCAAGTCCACAGGGAAACAGCAGTTGTACTGAATGTACATTTTAACATTTTATTCATTTAGAAAAAAATAAATGAATAAATAAAATACGAAGGACGTGTCTCCTGTGTGGAGGTTCAGGTGAAGCTTCGGTAATAGTGGCAGCAGGGGTGAAACGCAAAAGGGGGAAGGCTCCTCTTCTTCAGCCTGAGTGCATAATCCATCACCGCAGAGACATCTAAAGAGGGTCTTCTCGACAGCTTTGTTGTACTGAAACACCAGAAGCAACTTCTATCTAAAGCCTGCTTTTACTACAAGATTGATACTACCACAGGTTATAGCTATATGCTAATATTGCAGCCTGCAGAACCCTCTCATTTACAGAGCACTATTTAAAATTTTGCAAGTGCTTCATTATTCTATTATCTGCCCACTTTGTCCTTTGTTGAAATTAAGCAATCATGCTTTATGAGTTTTTTTTTTCTTTCTTTCTTTTTTGTTCCAAAGAGTAACTCAGTTAGGGCATACTTTTGTAGCTTTAATGCAAAACAATTACCCAAGGAATATTTATTCTGTTGTTTTTAAATGAAGTTGTAAAATTCATATCTTATTTAAATAGTTTGCACCTTTATGGCTGTATTTCAGAGTTGCTTGGTTGACTTGTGTGCTCCTCAGTGTGTGTGCAAACTGGCGCACAGAGGCTATACTTAACATCTCTTCTTCTTTGTGCAGCAAGCAGGATGTTTACCACCAAACGGTTCATTGACAGGCAGAGACACTTGATACTGTACTTCAGTGATGCCTGATTAATGCAAATACGTTGTATCCTCCTATAGAAAAAAAAACACTCATGGTTGCCTCCTTTGTCTTTGTGTGGCAATGACTGTCAAGCCTTTGTTTGACCACTCCCAGTGAATCCTATTAAGGCAAAGCTACACTTCCACTACGACAGTTAAAGCATATGCTTTTAAAAAAAGGCCCGCCTTTTTTTTTTTTAAAGGGCAGTTAAAGTAGTTGCAAACTAACTAACACGGATCGGAATTATTTGTTTTTTTTTTTAGGGGAAAAACAGCCCTGATGCACAAGGTGGATAGAGCAGATAGCTTAACATGAAAACATAACCGGTTAATGATTTTTGCCTTGATTTTTTTAATCATAATTTAATTTGGAAAATTTGCCGGTGCGCCTTATTTTTAGATATTTTCACATGTAAGAAACCTCCGGAATGATAATGAGATTTGGTCAATAACCCGTTATTTTCCAGATCATAGACGCAGCCCTCCTGTAGCAGGGGGCTCCTCGCGTTGCATCCGAGAAAAATAAAACCTACCACCAAAAGCTCAAGGTGTGCAGCTCCGTACATACACGCGTCCTGTCAGGAGATTTCCGATAGTAAACAAACTCAGGTTTTTAGAATCGAATCTTACGTTTCTCACAGAGCAACTCTTTGACTGTCTCCCTGAATTCCTCCATTTTTCTCCCTCTCCCTTTTACACATCTCACAGTTTCTCTTCTCCTCACTACACGCGTGTTGACGTCTTTTCATAGTCCGCTATATGTGTTTTTTTTTTATCCCTAGGTAAAGACTCGCAGGCTGCAGCTCAGAGAAATGTTGGCTGAAGAAATATCGCAGAAGCTTCTTCGGGCGTCCCAAGTTGCCGGCAGATTACTTCCCAACTCCAGGGCTCTGCCATTGGAGGAGGGACCCACGTGACCACGGCACCCTTCTGGTAAATATTATTCAAATGCTCCACATGGTTACTCCAAGTGCTCTTCTCTGCATGCCTTTTTACTTGTAGGTTAATTGTGATAGGATATTAGACAGACCCGAAGTCTTGGGCTTTAGTGCTGTTGAGGGATTCCTGGTTTTATTTGAGTCAGTTTGATGAGTTCATGGACCCCCAACTGTCTGCCCTCCCACTGCAGCTGCATGGCAACAGTTTGGCTATGAGCTCTGGACAAGTGCCAGAACTGAGCCCTGGATACAATGAAGGAGGAGGAGGAGGAGGAGGAGGCCAAGAAGCAGAACTTAATCAGCAAAACATGACCTCTTCTGCTCCTGTCAGTTCCAGGTTGAACCCAGGTGAACAGTTTCAGAATCCACCTGAGCTTGTGGGTCACTGCCACGCCAAGGACAAGCTGGACATCAAGAGCAGAAGCTGTGGTGTGCTCACCATCTGTCACTCAGGAGTCGTTTTCCCCTGGATGAATCCACGGACTGCTGACTCTCAACAATCTGGTAACTCCTGCTTTGTTTATGGATTTTTTGCAGCTGTAACTAATGGGACAAAATGGCAACACGTTGTTTATTAGGTGCTCTGATGGGGTGAATCCAAATCTGACCTTTTAAGTCGACTGTTTTTGCATCAAAGCAGCACCATTTCGTCCCAGTCATTTATACATGATTACTATTTATAGCAAGCTAAAGTCTCACTTTAGTTATAAAACGTGTCACCTGCATCATTTACTGTGCATTAAGGCAGGTTGGCCAGATGTGAGAGCTCTCTCCACTGTAAGGTTGGTTAGGTTTGTATGCGATTCAGTGTTGATGTTGCAGCACAGTCAAAAACACACAAATGCCTCTCACTTACTCTCACTCTCACGTTTCTTGTTCGTCTGGTCTGAAGGCAAACAAAGGTGGTGCTGAAGGGGCCACACACAAACCTCCTGAACTTCTTCCTGGATCCTTTTGTTACTCAACAAAATGTAAACAAGTAGATGATATAATTGATTTTATATGCATAACCCAATCATCAAACACACTACATACCAGCCTTTTTTTATGTCAGAATGTATGTTTGTTGTGTGTAATTTTTTAATCCAGTGTCTAATAGATTTCACAGAAGGATTACAGTGAGCACAGATAGCCACCGTAAACAATTTTGTGCAGCATTGAAAGGAAAATAAAAATAGTTTGTTGTTTTTTCAAGAGAAGTAGACAAGCTCTACAGACAAGCTAGCCCATAACCAGAGAGCTCCCATCTGGCTGAGTGTTGTAAAGCAGTTTCCTCTCTTAGGCCTTATTAAGTGCCCATTAACCCCTTCATGTCATGTTGTTATCAACAGGGCCCCGGTATCGCTCATATACATGTCAAATGGAACCTCTAATGGTGGTTATTTTCAGTGCTGCTCCCAAGGTACCTTTTAAGTGACTGAGATGGGGATTTGACAGGTCTGCTTCCGCGTGGAGCTGTGATTAATGTGGCCTGTCAGGCTTGCAGTAGTGGCGTAAGATGTTTCCCCCAGACTGTTTCTTCAGGAGGTAACTTTCCCTGAACACACGACACAGTAGACAGCCAGTCTTTTAGAGCGTCTCAAGCATGAGTGAATACACAGGAAGAGCTGAGGGCCCTGCTTTATCCCGGGCTGATTGGTGGAGGATTAGCATCGAAAGGCTTTCTGCAGAGGGTTTACCTTTCAGGATAGACCTGTCAGAGATGTGCCACTCTGATTTTAACATTCTCCTTTCCTTGTGTGCTTCTCTCTTGCAGCAGCTCTATCAGTAAGAAGGAGTGCCAGGAGGGAGAGGACAGCGTTCACCAACAGCCAGCTTCTGGAGCTGGAGAAGGAGTTCTACTTCAGCCCTTACCTGTGTCGCCCTCGCAGGATGGAGATGGCTGCTGGGCTGCAGCTCACAGATCGTCAAGTTAAGATCTGGTTTCAGAACCGCAGGATGAGGTACAAGAGGGAGAACAAGTATGGAAAGTTGTCTTCCTTTGACCCCTCTCCAGGCTCATGTCCAGACCTATTAAGGTTCCCGGACTCTTGTGCTGAAAGAACGTCTCCCTCAGCAGAGTTTCACTACATGGATTATGCTGCTGTCTCCTGCAGTAGTGGTCAGTGTTTTCTACCTGCAGAGCTGACCCATCAGAGCTGCATACCTCCATCTGTTAGTCTACTGCCCTCCTGCACGGGTGGAGATAGTCATCACCATGCCGGCATTTCAAACTGGCCCTAGAGCCACATAATAGCCGCCCCTCCTGTGCTCATCAAAATCTCAACAATGCATCCACTTTCACTTACTTATAAAAGACCGGAGGACGTCTGATTAGCCTCCCTGGGCTAGAAACCCCCCATCACACCCGCTCACCATTCATGAAAGATTTTAATTAAACTATGTGAATGTATCTTAATTAAAGGAGGGCTGCAGTGAACTCATTTGTGTTTTCCAGGAACAGAAACTGGAGACTGCAGGTCTTTGGACTTGATGTAAATACTGAACTCTAACTGCATGAACAAGTTGTTGAAGCATTTTTTTAGCTACATGTTTTTTTAATGTGTTTTAGTGGCTGGTAACAACAATGTCACTGCATCTTCAAAGCATGTGGGAATAATACTGTGAGTGAGATTTTTAACATTATCTTGTCATCAGAGAGCAGCCAAGTGGCTGTAACAGTTGTTTGGCTTCTCTTCTTACACTTTAAAGAGCTGACCTTTGTGTACAATAAGAAACAAAAAAAACTGAAAGAAAAAAAATCTCATTGAATGATGTTTTATTTTTGTTAAAGCTATTTAAAGATAGGGGAAGTCTTTGATACTGTTTCTTGATTAACTGAGATGTCACATGCTGTACATGCTTAATAAATGCATTTGGGAAATCTGCAGCTCTTGTGCGCTGTTTACATAATTCACGGCTGATTAAAATGACATTTTTCTCAGTGATATTTCATTATCAAAGATTCCTAAATTAGATCCCAAATGGAAAAACGAGAGGGATTCTGTAATCAAATTAAAGCATGCCTCAGATCCATTGAAAACTCCCCAGAATTGTGTATTCAGGTTGCACAACCCTGCCAAACAAACCTCTCCCCGGCTTCTGCCTCTGAGTTCTCCGCCATTAATCACAGAGACAAGGCGGTCTTTCCAACACTCGTACCACAAGCTCCAAACCCACTGGGCACCATGACAAGATCTTCAGCCTCCTCCTTCCAAAACCCTCATCATTTCAATGGCCAAATTGTAGAGCTGCAAGTCAGGGCTGGCCTCCTTTTCAGGGGGCATGTTAGCCATGTTAGTGTAGAAGCCCCTCCACGCCACAACAGACCGATGAGGTAAAATCACTGATGACCGCAGGTTGTTGTGAAGTACGATAAAGAGACTGTGCCTCTGTGACCTGTGCGTTCTCAAATGTAAACAACGTCAAGGCAGCTTTATGGCAAAAATTTCAAAATTTCAACTCTTGCTGAGCTAAATTAGACACACGGGGGCTCTGTGCGTTTATTTGACAGAAGTGGGTCACAGACAGTTTCTCCTGGGTCTCAGCAGAATTCTACGTCAAAGACAGGCAGCAACTCTCATGATGGAGGAGTAAACCTCCTCTTACACCTGATAATATGAGCCCAGTGGTATCAATACTGCAAACAAAGCTGCACACATTTCTTGAACATGCTGACAGCTTTATATCAGTGTCCTTACTGTAAATGAGCTGTCACTGAGGAATACTGACAGCCCTGAAATGGAGCAGCTAACAAGGAAGCTGATCCCCTAGTGGTCCTAGATTGAGTGACTTTCTCGCCCCTAATTTATTGTCCCATCAGTCTGTGGATCAGCTGTCATTTGGTAAATATTTGACACCATTTTCAGCAGGTCTCAGTTGGAGTCAGGGGAGCTGTGCAGCAGCTATAACCCTGTGGAAAATCCGAATAACATAAAATTATGTCTACAACTACATCTGCATCAAAAAGGTGATGACAGCTTGGTAATTTAAGAGAAAAGTAATAACAGCAAGAAGGAGAGGCAGGAAAAAGTCTTCCCCTTCAAATATAGATGGCTGAAAGAGCAGAGGAGGAGGGAGAACACGCAGACAGTGTTGGATTCCTGAGATTCTTGCATACACTGGGTGATTTATGGCGTTAATGGAGCTAGGCTCAATAGAACCTTTACCTCTGGTTACTGCACACACTAAAAGCCAGAGGGACACACACACACAGATACACACATTAGAGTGCAGTAATTCTGAGGATGGGGTCAAGGGGGATCCCCAAAGGTCGAAGAAAGCACCCCCCTGAGGGCCCCTCTGCAAGGAGGGACACTACAACATTAAGTTAGCTGCTTGTTCTCACCCTGTGGTTGCTTCTAGTCAGCAACTAAATTCATTATTTCCTTTTCACTCACTTGACCCCCCCAAAGATGATGACATCTGTTATTTCAGGTGGGGGTGGGGGGAATCTGCAAAGCCAAAAATCCGTACATGTTATTTTTTTTCTATTCTAGGCTTTGATCAGACTGGAGAGCAGCATTAAGTGGATCTTTGTCGTGATAAATGAAGCCAGCAGTGCTGCCATGAAACCAGCTTTGGTTACGGTCCATCATTAATTTCTTCATTTTTTGTGTGTTTTTGTTCTTTACAGTGACTGATGTACCACTGTCCTGTCTGCAGCTGTTGCTCAACTGATTTCTGAGGGTTAGATTTGAAAAATGCTCTTTGCATCAGGACTTTTCATAAGCTGCCGTGAAAACAAAACCGCCTCGTATTTAACTACCAACTTCTCAAACTTTGTGCCTGGATTCAACAAACCCCGGGCCTTGAGCTCATCATTCACCAACACTGTGAGCTGCTGCTGTCAGGTGGAGTCTTATTTTGTGACCAGAACAATGATTTCAATAATTACAAGTGCTTATGCCGCAGCCTCTGCTTTTAAAGATTTGTTTACATAATGCTTGGTTTATGGGCTGAATCACTGGCTCCTAAACCCAACTGAAAACCCCTTTATGGTCTGATGTGTTTTGCTCTTGTGCAGGTGTTTTTGTTTCATCTTACACTAAAATCTATACATGGACCTATTTACACTGAAATAATAATGAAAAAATCAGGTAACAGCATTGTATAAAATGAGATAAATGTGGAAAATAACCATCATTAGAGCTTTAGAAGAGTGAGATCCTCCTCATTAGACAGTGATTAAGGAAACATCCCCAGGTGTGTACAGGAGCAGCTAGCTTTCAGTAAACTACTTTGTGAAGAACATATCTGACATTACACCTATAAAAAAAACACCTTATGGAACAAGTTAAATAAACGCACAGTAACTTATAAAACATTAAGAGGATTTTTACAAAGTAAATTAGAAATCAAAGCGCATGCATTTACTGCCTTTCCACAACCTTAGACACTTGAAAATTCTGATTTTATGTGTACATTTTGGAGATTATAAAACAGTGAAGGCAGGAGTTATTTGAGGGTGAACAGGCAATTAAGACATATCTGACTGGGTATTGCTGCATCGAGCACCTTCATTGGAAAAAAAAAAAGCAACACAAAAATAAAAATATTTCATGTCAAAATGCCACATTCATTTACTTTTTAATGACACATTTCATGCTAGCCTTAAATTTTTTGAAGGCTATGGTTATGCCTCAAACACAAAAGAGCAATCTCACTTTGGCACTGCCTGGGAAGTTAACCTCTCCAACAAACAGCCTAATTTGGTAATTTGGTCTTTGTTGCTCAATGGACTGATTAACCTTCTGCTAATTCAAATATTAACATTGTGCAATCCCATACTTTGGTCCCTACTGGGACTTCAGCCATCAACCCTCAGGTTTCCAAAACCAAGACCCTGCAGCAGCTTCAGCCACAGCTAATCACACATATAGTTAAGTGTGATCAATGGACTGTATTCACAGTGGAACCAGAAAAATACAGAACATCCTGTTTCCAGGGATCAGCTTGGATTAAAGTTAATTTATTGAAAGAAAAATAAAACAAGGCAAACTGTTGTATATAAACTCTGCGTTTTGCCATAACTCACAGTAATCTGCTGAAATTCATGGTGACAACAACAGAGGCTGTTCTGCATGTGTTCTGTCAGACTGATCTGCTACACTAGATAAAATAAATTCCTCCAATATATCCCTCATTTTTTAGTGTGGGCTTGTCTTTATCATCTGCTCTGACATAAGACATGACCAAACACATTGTCATTTATTACATTAATGTTTGAACTGTATCCTTTTTAAAGATCTGGGAACTTTGTGTGTTTCCATTTTGGTGCCCCTTTTGGTGGAAGTGGCACTTTTAAAAAAAAATCTCTTATCAGATCTTGTCCTGCACTTGCACATGTGATGGTTTCTGAAGAAAAACCTTTGACTTTCAAGTACGACACTCTCTAATAGTTTTTGCCCTATGAATAAAAGGCAGAAAATAAATTTCTTTTTCTGATACTTAGCCCACAGCAGCCTTTGAAGCTATTCAAAAGTTGTCTTGTTCATGAAGTCTTTTGCTTTCTTTATATACAGTATGTCAGTATGAATTTTGGTCTTCTCCTTAAATAAAACTCGTCACTGTAGCTGTAAGCTGTTGTGTTTTACAACTGATGAGAAGTGAAACCTTCCTGCAGTGTGACTGTCAGATGCATTACTTGGGTCTATTGTTGAGCAAAACCCTGAACTTATAGTGTGGCCTTTAGGAGCTTTTGTTCTCTTTATGACCTATTAACCTTCTCCGCGTCTCCCTGCATGGCAGTAAGTGCTGCCCACCAGTCTCTCCAGGTGCTTGTTGCTCAAGATGATTGTTAAGTATCAATTTCCTGTGTCACCTTTATGGCTTTTATTTATTTGTCTGCTCCGCGGTGTGGAACAGAGCCCGAGCATTAGTCAGGTAGATGGATTATAACTCAACTGCTACGACTCATCAATCTCTGAAATTTGACTTCCTGAATCTCATACAACTGTTACTGTCATATTACGGCCCGGCATTATCAAGATCAATGACATTTTAAATGCTTCCCAGTTAAGGATGATCGGTGACAATAAAAAGGTAAGTTGGTGATGAAAGTGTCTCTCCGCTGTGCGCGGTAAGAGAGTCACCTGCAGGAGAGCTGCTCCGGTTAAATGAATGAACTTGTAATCACAACAGTCACCCTGCTAAATGTCACATGTTGACCATTATTGAGCACTCAAGAAGTATTTAACAGCCAATGGCTTTATCACACTGGGTCCAATCAATGCTCACTTTCTTTGGGTTGTTTTCGCCCAAAAGCTGTGTGAAAAGTCTTCCAGAAGACATAATGTTATAACATCTGCAGCATGAAAATGTTTTGGAGGTTTATCAAACTGCTCATGATTGAATGCTGTAAATGTCTAATGATTTTTGTAAATTCTTCTTTCAACACTCTGAAAACGTATTAAATGTTGAGCTATACGCTGAATGATCAAACATGTGATGACATTTTCTGGTGGCATGTTTCAGAAACTAGTCTTGTTCAAATCTGTAAAGCTGGCTTTGTGTGAAATATAGAACTGTCTGTATATTCCTCAATGTTGATGCCATGTTTTTGGCATTACACCATCTATATTTAATTAATATTTCATATACTGCATAACTAATTTGTAAGACATTTTGACCATCAGAAGCCAGAAATAATCTAGATCAATGTTGGATAATAAAACATTTCTGACTGCTAATCACTTTTTTGACAAACCAGAGACATAATTTTGCACATACGTATATAATTTAATCATCTCACTAATGCAATGACACATTAAGTGTCAGTTTTCTTCACGTTGAGCCGGTGTCTCATGGTCACCTTCAAATTTATGTTCCAGGGCCCCAGTATAGTCTAGTGGTCTAGGTTGAAGTCCTTGAGTGGACAGTCTGGGTTTAAATCCAACCTGCAGCACCTCTCCTGCCTCACTCTCACCCTGTTTCCTGCTCCATCCACTTTCCAGAGAAAAGTCCTAAAACCATGGTTAGCATTTTTTTTAAAATTGTAATTGTTTTAATGAATACAGTAGGTGGCCCTGTTGGATCAAAACCAAAATGTTAATCCAAAGTAAATAATAGGATATTTTGCATGGAATATTTTTTTATTAATTGACTACATGACTGACCTTTGTTGAGTGCTCAATAGAAATGATAATAATAAGAAAATGACATTTCTGAGGCAGCGATGGCTCCTGCTTTGCAGCCAGGTGTTGTTCTGGACCTGATGACTCTATTCCAAAATCTACTGTAGGAAACAAAGTTTCAAAAGTTGCAGAATATGTCAGCCCAGATTTGAGGGAGAATGGTATGAAATGATGCGCAAGGAATCATGGTTGTGTCTAACTGATAAACTCTACCTCCATAACATTGGTGTAACTCTGACTAATAAAAGTGAGGGTATTGCACAGCATTGGTAGAGGGCTGGAGTATACTAACACAGGAATACAGGCAGATGTCAGATCACTGTTAGATTATTATTTCAAAATGTAAGAAAATTAACAATGATGTTAGTACTCCAACGTCGCCAACGCCTTATGTGAATTCCTCAAAGACTTGCAAAGCCTCATTGTTTTTCTGTCATGAATGCTCCTTCCTGATCCTATGCAGAGGATTAGTGCTGCATTAACTGTCATTTTTCTATCAGTGCTTTGCTACTGAGCATGATTAGCATGCACAGTAGACTGCTGATCTGCTCTGTGAACAAGCAGGGGATGTTTAAGCAAAAAAAAAAGAAGTTAAAACCACTCCTCCTCTCTCCCTGCAGAGAGCACAATGCTTTACGAGGGAGAATATTAGCAAGTGTGCTGCAGTGATGAACATTTCCTCCTGTTTCATGTTTAACCCTGCTCATTTCCCACAGTAAGAACTCCGGAAACACACAAGTGTGCGCAGCAGCTCGGGGGGAAGATGACTGATGGCTTGTTGTCATGATGTTTGGGATTGTGCCTACTCGGAGCCTCTTGGCTCAGTGAAGCTGTGAGGCGCAGCAGATACATACTACAGGCTATTGTTGAAAAGTCCTGGTATTAGCAAGGTATTGCTTCATTGTCACACTGTTGAGCCTGTGCTGAATGCACTCAGCTGTAATTTCCCTGGCCATTTGCACAGTAGTGGCATTGGATTTGTGATTAGAGTTCATGTGCTGTGACAGATCTCATAGCCTTCAACCACAAAGGAAGGACAATTATTCAGATTTGTTTTGTGAGGGGATGGATTTTTTACATTTAAATTTATGAGGCCTTTTTTTTTGGTCCAAACACCAGGAACAAAACAACAATAAAGTTGCCAGACATCTTGATATCCACAGTGTCCAGATGTCATAGGGTGAAAGATGTGGTCAGTAGGGGTAACCAATATTTCTAAAAAGCTGATATTGCACAAAAAGTTACGATGAATATGATTTTAACAGCGTACTGCACTGTAAAAATGAAATTCAAATGATTTGAAAGCAACTGACCCAAAAATAGAGAGAAAACACTGATATCTATGACATACTGGCTTGCTCAGTAAACCAAAAACATGTTATCATATTTAGACATTAAATATTTTAAATTAGCTTTGAGATGGTATTCATAACAAGTGGCTTATTTCATCAGTTCATTGAAATAACTTTTTGGAATTATTATTTTGAATGATTTAACACTTGTCATGCTTTTGGTGATTACACCATTCAACAATTTGATGGGACTGATTTTTTAATTGGTAAAACTGGTAGAAATGGCATGTACAACACTATAACACCAACAAAAATGCAAAATGCACATTAAAACATCCAAATGTTTAAAGTACATTTTTGATACCACACATTATTTTTCACTGTCCCCATTACATTTAAAGAATATTAGACCATGGTCTCCATAGTTTTCTGTAAGTAAATACTACGATGGCTAAAATGCAAAACCTCCTATCTGCAAATTCACTTTTTTGAGAAAACCGAAAAAAAATGCTGTTTTCTTGCAGAATGCTATTTGTTAAGGATACTCAATGCATGACACACCTATTTTAGACTATGTTATGATATTAACTGCAGACTGAATGTGAGCAGCATTCCTTCTTCTCATCTTTCAAAGTGAAATCACCAAATCAGAAAATTTTGCAGATGGGAGGTTTTGCGTTTCAGCCATTGTACAGGTTTTTATAGATTGTAAGTAAATATACTGTATGTCGTGTTGAAAGAGTGTTTGGTATAAAAAGTCAAACAGCCATGGTTCTTATAGACACACAAATAAATAGCTTACTGTTGCATCTTTCAATTTATAAATCAATCCTTAATTTCAGAGAATAGGTTGAGCCTTTCAAGTGGGTTTTTGTGTTTTCAGGTTGTATTCTCTGGATTGTGTGTGGGCTAAACCTTACCCCTGACATCACTATTTTTCAAAAATGTCAATACTTGAAAAACACAGACATGCCCTATCAATCACAGAGATAGCCGTCTTTCAGCTGCTCTGGGTGCCATACTTGAATGTTTGCTCTGACCTCTTCTCTCTGTCTTTCTTTGTCCCTCGGCCACATTACAGCTCTATCATGATGCCTCATTGATGGGCACGAGCTCCATAAACATGGCATAGATTGCTGTCATTTTCCTCGTCCAGGAACTACATTAACAGCTCTGACCTCTCGGGCTTGTTGGTGACACTTGTTTGTCAGCACAGCTTAATTCCCAGTCTTATGAGGGTCAAGAGCCGACACATAATGAGACCTGACAGTGTTGGAGGGCCACAAGGGGGTCTGATGTCAGCAGAGGTAGCATGGATGAGGGTTCGATTCAAAACCACTGAGGTAATCTGAGCACGGACGGTGCTGATCTCAAGACCTCGACTGCCTATTGACACACATCAGAGCATGGACGCAAAACAAATTAGCATCAGTCAATATTGTCTCTCCTGCCTACTGACAGAGCCACACAAGAGCTGCCATGTTTATCTCACCTCCAGTCACAACAACAGAGACAGAAAATGCCTGCACCCGGTTTTGAGAGGAGTTTTTTTTGGAGTGATAAAGTGAACCATTTCAGTTGTTTTTGTAGCTGGAATGCAGATTTTGGTTAGAGGGATATCAAATTTTCTGTTTCACCTCCATTGTAGGATCATCCTCTTCTGCAGCCATCTCTTGCAAAATTTGTGGTTTAGGGGGAAGCAATCTGTCCCTAGCTGAAGATCACTTGTGTATTGTTTTGTTTTATGTGATAATATAACTTCTGTTGCATAAAAGTGCTGGTCAGTGATGTGGAACAGCTCTTCAAAAATGCTAATCAGACATATGGCCCTTCCAGGAACAAACACTGATTGCTGTTGCTGTCCTATAAGACAAAAAGGTTACTTGGTTTTAAACGTAATTTGTCTGAAGGCTGTTGACTGAGGGAGCTGCTGCATGTTTTGAAAAATCCGTTTGCATAGGGGAAAAAAGCAGAGATTGCTCACACCTGTTTTTTTCTCGTCTTTTCCCCTCTCTGCAACCCCTAGCCCCCCTCCCCTCCCTCCCCTTCCTCCCTCTGCTGAAAGCCATTACAGAAATACAATTTCTAATACCTCCGCACAGGTCTTCGATCGACTGCAAACAAATTTATATTCAGGCGGTAAACAGAAAGCTGCAGAGATTTATTTATTGAGTGTGGAGGAGAGAAACAAGCGAGCGCGTGAACCCTGAGTAACCTCCGAGCTGACATGAAGATGGATCAGCGCGCGCTGCAAATGCATGAAGAGAGGGGATATATTGCACTCAGTCATTCAGCACATCGCTGCCTGTAGAATCCCATTAACTCCCACAGCTGGGACCATATTTCTGTGTTGTAAGAATGCAGTTAGAAGTTGTTCATTACGCTGAATTATTTTGTAATTACTGCAGACTTAAAAGACATAGGAAGAATCGCTGGAATAAAACGATAAGAGCAGTAAGACAGAGTTTGGTTTTTTCAACGGTCGGTGGGGTTTGGTGCATGAGCAAATGAAACATCGATAACATAATCATAATAGGCTAATAATATGAAATAATTTTATGCATGTTATAGCTTTCAATCAACATATTAAATGTATTAATTATTATATTTCCTTTGATTGATTTTAGCAAGCAGGCACATGAAAATTCATCATTCAAATTAATTCTAAATAATCAATCATACAATGTAGGAAAATAACATCAAACTCCATTTCTAAACACATTCATTTTACACTGATATAAAATAATTAAACATTGTGGATATTTGACTATAACCCTGGGGACCTTTGGTCAAATTGAGAATTTCATTGGCTTTATGCGTGTTATTTTGCAGGTGTATGCGAGTGAGCAACACACAGATACACATGTGATGTGTTTTTAAAAGTAGGTCACCAGACGAGGAAAATAAACACGTGCTGCAGTGTAGAGCTTCTTAACATTTTCACCCCTGTACCCAAGGTGCTAGCTCCAAGTTGTTGCTAAGTTCATGAGTACACTGTGGCACAAATGCACGTTCTTATCAATCTATTTCTATGATACCCGGATTTTGATCGCAGAAAGCTTCAAGTTTGTATATGACCATAATCCTAACCCTAAAGACTTGTTAAAGAAATCAAGTCTACAAATTTTTTTTTTCCTTATTTCTATTTCTTCCTCTTTTTTTGTCTCTCTTAATCAAGCCTAAAATATCACGCTGTAGTTTTTAGAGGAACCAGGAGTTTTACTTTGCCCTTCTGTCGGTTAAAACTTCCTCAACTCTGCTCGCAGCCATCTTTTTCAGTATTTGTTCGAGGCTAATTACAAATCTGCTGCAACTGAACTTCTAAATACCAGCTGTCACGACCTCTGAACCCATTAAGTGTGCCTTTCACATGACCTAAGCCCTTTACTAAAGAGGGCCTCGGGATTCTTCGAGGAGCTAGGGCAGATTTGCATAATCCATTAGCTGCATCAATGTAGCTCTATATTATGCTAATTTACTCTTTGGGAACAGAAGTTTGCATTGTTGGCGTGAAAAATAGTCAAAATAGCAGAGTTTGACCCAAAACACATTTCTCAGAAAGGGCAACAATAAAAAGTGTATGATCCAAACATATGTGATGTCACAGCCTACCTGTCTGCATAGGTGAGCGGCACATAGAGGCCCTCAGTGACTGCTGATGGACTTTCAGACTGCTCTACAGGACCTTGGCATTTTCTAAGCGACTATTGAGATTTTGACCTGAAGAGGATTTTTCTCAGTGTTTGTCCTCTCTGATGACAGAGATGTCCAGCTATTGGCCGAGACCAGGAGGGCACGTCATCTCCATCAATCAGGGACTGCTGGTTCTCCTCTGAGGAATGTCCCCACGCTCCTGCAGCCGCCTGACCACGCGTTACTGGATGCACGAGAGGCCGGGCATGAAGGGAGAGCCCATCCAATGATTATGCAGGAGGGGAGAGGTGATAATGACTTCCTATCAAGAGTTAACGGCCGAAGGGGAGAGTAGCCCTCTGTTCACGGGCTGCTGCCGAGCCAAAGAGGTCATAAACCTGGACCCGGACTACAGGACTCATCCTGAACTCTGCAGCCGTGACGAGGAGGGGAGACTGGAGGGGGAAGTAGCCTCAGGATTTAACTCTCAGCAGCACCGTTACTTAACTCTTTCCAACAATTTGACTCTGTGCTCCTCTTTGCACAGCCCTCCTCCTCCTCTTCCTCCTCTTGGGACTCTCGATGGTTTCTCGGCGCCGGCCTGCCCCCACTCGTCCCGTGTGCCCTGGCGGTGCAGGGTGGAGGGCTCTCCAGGACGCGGATACTGTGCGTCAAACTGCGACGAAACGGGACAAAGCGGGTTTGGGTCACCCACTGAGCAGACTCAAATATGCTTCAACAACTGCCCCGAGATTCAGGTTGACGTGGGGAGTTCTGCAACTTTGGACTGCAACGTAGCTGCTGTGGATGTAAACAGAAAAACTTTTGAGTGGATGAGAGTGAAGAGGAGTCAGCACCGGGCGGGTGAGTCACAATAGAGACAGAACACGAGAGGAAGAAGAAGTAAACTTTACATCCATTTATATTTATAATCAAGAAAAAATGCGTTGTGTCAAGTCTTAAACTTTGGGAAACTTTCCTCCACAGTTTGGAAAGTTTGATCGAAAGCTGAAAAAGTGCTGACGTTTTGTCGACGTACATCTCCTCCGTCACTATCAAACTAAAAAAAAGGAAAATCACTTTAAAATCAGATCAAATCTCTTGAAATAAAACTCTAGCTGTACACTAGAGGCTTGATTTGAATATTCGCGAGGACTCGGTTATGATTTTCTTAACGGTTTCATGACAATGCCTGTTTAACATGTTTGCTCCACCCACTGTCACAAGCAGGCTTTAGACAGCACGTACACACGCACACATAGAGTGAAACGTACAGTACAGGCCTGCTCAGCCACAGTGTATATTCAAACCCAGAAAATGATCAATTATTTACCCCTGCCCTTCCTAACCAGTAGCCTTTGAATAATGCATCAGAGCAGTGCCTGTCGAGCCTCACAGGAAGTTGAGTAAAACTTACTCCTGTAAGCTGGAGTGCTCCCTGAGTATTGATTAGTTGTCTGTTTGTAATGAAAGCCCTTGTGTATTGATTTCAGTTTGCAGCACCTTTACATGTGTCCACCTTTTTAACATAATTGCTGTCACAGATCATCATTTCCCTGAGTAATGAGTCCTGGGCACAGAGCCCAAAGAAAAATACATATCCCAGGCTTTAAATATAGAAAAATACAGATAGCCTCCAAATGTACAAAACGTCTATCAATCCCCAATTTGATGTGAGTTATAGTATCCTATATGGATCCTTCAATTTGATCAATAGTGTCAGTTGACTGACTGGCCACTGTACTTGAGTTGGGTTTCATAAATTTTACATGGATGAAGATTTACTACAGTGGTGGTCCAGTCTTTTTTTTCTCCACACATAGTCTGTGTCTACTGTGAGCAAGCTGCTGACCCAAATATTCACTGAGGAGAGATGCAGGTTGACCACACAGTGTTTGTGGTAAAAAGAAGGCCCGAGTTCCTCTGCAAGCAGTGCAACGAAGACCTGCCACAAAATGTACATTAGCATGTTGTTATTGTTCACTTAATGCTGCAAAAGACTTGCAAAAGAACTAAAATTCCCACTTTTTTCATCAACACGTCTGATTTATTTGGAATACTTTTATGTGTTTTGGGGCTGAAAAAATGAGTTGACAAAAAAAACTCAAAATGATCAAATTAAAGGGAGTGGTGATGAATGATCATATGCTTTGATAAAAATATTTCCAATGATGATACACAATAAAAAAAAGTGAGACACATGAAACATAAAACACATGGAAGCATATAAAGACAAAACTACAGATTTTTGAATATTTCAATGCCAAACACAAACTGAAACTTACAAAAAAAATCTAATTTACAGGTAGGGATGACTCTTGTCACTTACACTCACGTGATGCTGCATTGTGGGATGCAAATGGAGTAATTCAAAAGTTGCAAAAAAAAAAAAAAAAAAAAAAAAACCCATATGAGAAAGTTTATGCATTTGATTGCAAAACCATAGGAATTTTTAAAAACAATATGACACAGAACTAAAGACTGATCCAGCACTTATAAAATCTGATGAGCAGGTAGTCGTATGCACGCAAGCACTTTGATAAAAGCCATCATATAGATGTTGCAAGGGTCATGAATATTTTCATTCCTCATGAAAATATAGAAATGAGCCAACAAACACCAATCTACAAGTTTCCTTTGGGCTATATAAATGTTACATGATGTCGGTCACAGTGGCAAAAACACAATCACAAAGTCTTAATTATTAATAATCACACACCTGAAGCTGCAGCAGTAAGAGAAGCTATCAGAGACTGTAACGTCTTTAATTTGTCATAAATATTGCACAAATACAGAAGTACAATGTCTAGCCCTGCATTCCCTCCTGCACCTCCTACAGAATTTAAATTAGCAGGTGAAAATTTCTCTGTTGATGCCACTCTGAGGGAGGAAAAGGTGACAAAAACACCTTTGACTGATCTCAAAGTGATTTTATTCATAAAACACATTAGCCTCTCATCTGATCCAAATCTGTACACTTGAGAAAGTCATTTGCTGACAGCCACCCCCACACACACACTGACATCTCTTTGCAGATCTGCTAGCATCTCTGTAACCTCTTTCTGCATCTCTCTGAAGGGGATCATCTGTAGGAGTAACTCATTAGCTCTACTGTGTAACTTGTAAAAGAGTCATTAGTGAAAGTATGCTTTCCTCTGGAGCTTCTATTGGTTTTGGCACAGAACAAAGTCTGGCGTATTCTTCCTGGTTGAAAGGCCTCCACAGACCTGCAGTAACCTGATCTCCTGGCTCAGTGTATATACTCCCAGTGCGTCATTCTTCAATTATGCTTTGACAGCACCTGAATTACTGTGGGCTGGATGCCCAGATGACTGAGGCAATGTGTATCGATCTATCCCTTTTCTTCTTCTCCTCTCCTTGGCTTGGGAGGCCCCTTCCATTCCCTTTGCTGGCTGGCTTTTTTTAAGCGTGCAAGTCATTCCTCAAATATTTAGTTTGATTCTTTTATGCCTTCTGGCTGGCATCAATGCTATTATCTTTGCAGCCATTTATCAGAATGTGCATGTGATTTGCACTCCAGAAAGCTGAACTTCATAATTATGTACAGCTCCTCTGTATTGGTTCCTCCTCTCCGCTGCCCTCTAATTCTCCCGCTCGCCCACCTTGACATTCATTTCCTTAAAACACAGATGTCGACATTTATCCTATAAGTGACCTTTCCATCTGCTATGCTTTTCCAAGTGGCTAGAGGCCTGTTAACCTTCCTCCCCGTGAATTGTGGTGTGAGAGATCGCACTACACCTGGCACACTGACTCCATTATGTGGCAGAAGCACATTTACTCAGAGGCAAACACTCACTGACGACTTAGCCACAATGTCAGCTGTGAAAAATCAGGATCTAGCTGCCGTTTCTGTCATTCACTGCACATAAGCAACACAGATGATGCTTTAATGTGTGGCCCCGAAACCTCAAAGGAAAAACAATGGATACATTTGTCATTAATGCAGAGTTAAAAAGGATTTGTAAACTGTAACACTGTCATTGACACAGAGAGGCCTAAAGGCAAATTATTAATGACTCTGATACAGTTAATGGACTGTAAATGCTGCAAAGTTTTGCTGCATCACCAAACATTTCTCTCTTTACTTTTTTTTTTTAACCTAGCTGCTCTTTACTGAAGTTGGTCATAATACAGTTTGACAGTTTGAATTCAACACCTCTAGACTAAAATGTAAACTTTTAATCTTTAAGGTCATACAATGTCAGTTCTGATCTGCATTATTTCCTCATGCTGCACGCTGTGGTCGTGTTGCATGAGATTGCGTTATACAGCACAGGTGTTTCAGGGATAGTGTCCACCCCAATAGATTTTATTCTGTTCTCCTTGCACCTGTTTTCACACCAACAAAAGATTTTACCAAGTCCCTGTGGACTATGGCAAAAGTTGATACAGTGGCGAAACAGATCTTTGATATTCAGACAGAAAAATGGCTCACAGGTGAAGACCTTAAATCAAAGTGCTCCAAGGCCAAATACAGCATGTCATTTTCTTGGAAATGATTTTATTGCATTTTTGAGTTATTGCTTCTCTATTTTTCTCTGCTGTTGAATAAAAAAGATACAAATTTGTTAAGCTGAGTGTGCCCCCAACAGATTAATGGTGAAGGTCCTCAATTTCTGAAGTTATGCAAAAGTTATTAAATAAATATTTTTTTCATATTGTATAAAAACAGAAAAAAGGTAAAGTATATCTAGTGTTAAACATCTATTTATTATTCTACTTGTTTAAAAATGGTTATCAGACTGGTTTGTGCTTCTTCAGGTGTTACTGTAACGTCTCTTTCTGATTCCTGTTTTCTTGTCCTCTCATGTCCGCTCAGCCAGGATGCACATGACCTGTGGGCTCCGTGTCGTCGGCTCAGGCCTCGGTGCTGTGGAGGCTATAAACTGCAGCCTCGGCTCAGATGTCCATCCATCGGCGAACGGGACCCCGAGGACCAGCTTCAGCACCAGGCAGCTGACCGAGCTGGAAAAGGAGTTCCACTTCAACAAGTACCTGACGCGGGCCAGGCGCGTGGAAGTGGCCGGCGCCCTGCAGCTGAGCGAGACGCAGGTGAAAGTTTGGTTTCAGAACAGACGCATGAAGCAGAAGAAATTACAGAGAGACGGGCTGATCTCGGAGCCGGGGGCCGCGGCTGCAGCGCACTCTCACGTGGACACTGCGGACACCTGCACCTATCCCGGACCGACCTTTTCTCCCAAACACCTGGCCCTGAACTCCTGAGCCTGCAGATGTTTTGATTCCCCTTTGCATCGGTTTCAATCAGGCTTCACCTTTATTTGCTTAACACGATGGATGGATGCTTATCGCGAGAGGCGCCATGGCAAGTTTCTTCATGCAAGAACGGGTCAAAACAATTTGTCATCGTGCCCGGCTGCAGACTGGCGCTCTGATTTGAATATTAAAATCAAGTCATTCCGTCGCGCGCCATATCTACACAATATAAACGAAGAAACAAAATGATATTAATTCACCGTAGAGACGAAGGTGGACTATTTATTTATCGTGTATAATTTTGTCTCGGGAAGTGGCTTTACTTGAATATATTTACTCTGCAGCGCACGTGCGTCCTGGTTTTGGTTAAAATGACAGAAATCCCCTTGTTTTTATTTGGGCTGAAGAATACATTTGATCACATTTATTTTGAGATAAAGAAAGGACCATAAATGTGTAATTTTATGATTATTTCAGAAGTTCTTCAATCAATTCGTAAATTATGAAATCAATTTTTAAAATCCATCTAATTTCTCATTTGCCCTCAAAGAACAGCTCAAACGCTATGAAAACAAAACACAACACAACACAAAACACGTGCATAGTCTCAAATTTGATATTTACTAGTTGATAGAAAATCTTCTGGCGTTAACATACCAACGTTTTCGAAGTGCTTTTATTTTGTAGCCTTACTTTGTTTCCTTGTCCTGAGCCCCGAAAACATCAAAATGCCATAATTGACTGATAGATTTATCGACGGCTCGTATTAGATGTATTGATCCGCGGTGATCCATCTATTTAAGGCACAAAACTGGGAGCGTTTGCATGCATGTGTAACTGCATGTTAATGGAATGTAGAAACGTCACGATTGGGAGCTGTTGCGTCTTTTATTACCACGATACATGCATCAGAAAATGATCATTTAGTCTGAACACTCATGCGGGAGGGCAGACAATAAAACGCTGTCTGTGCTGTTTTTCACATCAACCAATAAATTGCGCGCGTGGCCCCAGCAGCTCGTGCTGCAGATTCAAATCTCAGCTCATATAAAGTAAATGATTGTAAACCCGGCCCTTAAACACTGTTTTGTTCCCCGTATGCCAGAGAGTCTCTGTCGTGCTGATGTCTGTTCTAATATCTGGCCATGATCCGTCAGACTCGTTAATTCTATGTAGGGGAATATTGTTGTTTAGCTTTCAATTAGCGTGTGTTTGCACTGATATGAAAGTTATACTATTTCCTAAGGGGTATTAATGACAACAAAGGGTTTACCATGAAGGAGCTGTAATCTAAAAAAATAAAGAGGTGCAAACAAAATGAATTAATTAGGTCCCTTTTAAATCGTTTCCAGTTGTCCTCGTTCATAAAACACTTTTAATGAAATGATAATTAAACAATTGCACCTCTGGACATGCAGGCTGCAGGGCAAAGCTAATATATGCACTTACACCAGAGTTCACCCCTCACCTCTTGACCTTTGTCTTGCCTCAGGACTGCGATGACCCGGTCAGCAGCTCATAAGGAGAAAGATGCACCATTAATATGTGTGACCTCCAAATCTGAGCTTTTTCTTTCCTTTATTTCTTTCTCCGGTTTTCTCTTTCACCAAAAACTGGGGATGCTTTTGTTCTGCTGGCTCTCTCTGTCCACACAATATTTCATGGAGCTGAATAGAGGAGCGACCAGGCCATATGATAATTGTTCATATTGTAATTCCATACCAGACCTGCATAATGCATTTTTTTTCCTCAAGCTAACCTAATTTTTGCCCTATCTCTTATTTTAATAAGCCTAAAAAATGCTACTGGCTCACTTTATAAACTGGATGAAAGAGTCTTTTCACACAATGGGTTTTTTGGAAAATAAACTGCAGACCTATTTTTAATAGCAAAGTTGAAAAATTAAAGCTACTGGTGCATACTTAACAGTTAATGTGATTCCACGTCAGAGCCAGCAAAAACAAAATTTAGAGCAACTATCCATTACATACACGTTGCTTATAAATTTCATACATATCTGTTTGAATAATAATTATTCTTTATTAAAACATCAATCCTTTCCAAACAATATATTTTAAGTTATTCTTCTTCATTAATATTAACCAAAGCTTTGGAGAATAAAGTTCAAAACTTGCAGGTCTGCAGAGTTTCAGACTATGAAAACAAGTTTTTTTAGGAAATGATACAAATGACTTTACATGTGAGCCAGACTAAAAACTGTGTTGAGCCCAATTTATTTTAAATTTGCATTTAAACAAATGACATCCCATTAAGGCCGACTCTCTCTAAACAAAATAGTACAAAGTGGAATGTTTAACAAAACCATCAAATGTGTCCTTCTTTTTAATGCAAATAAGAGCATTTGTGAAGGTTACGACGATGATGATGATGAGGACAATGATGATGAAAAGTGATGACAAGCCTGGGAGTCTAAACGTGGTCTCCCTTGTCCACCATTCCTCCTGAGGAGTGTGTGTGAGCTTGGCCTTATTACAAACTCTTTTATCATATTTTGCAAATTTGCTCCCCTGTTACAGGGCTCCATGTTACAGGTTGTAGTGTTGGATCGAGTAGCAGGAGTGTTCTTTTTTTAAATTACAAAACAAAACAACAAAAAACAAATACACAAAACAAAACAAAAAATCACTGTCTTACTACTAGCAGGTTTAGAGTGTATAACACAGTCATTTATGAATATGCACAGATTCGAGATAGTAGGAAAATGTGTGGGGGGATAGAAAAGGAGCTTCATGTGAATTATTGGAATGGGGTGAAGGTGAAAGAAAAGTTGATTTATATTGGGTGAACTATCACTTTAATTTCGTCCCGTGGCAGCTTCAGCATTTGCCTCTCAATTGATGGAAGGCGAAACCGCATTGTTTGTTCAGACCTGACATTTAGTTTCAAAGCGTTTGAGTGTGACTCCACTCTGATGAATTTGTGCTCTTCTGTAATTTCTTCCTGAAGATGTACGGTTTGCTCACAAGACTGACAGCTGTGCTCTGCCTGTACACATAAGGTGAATGAAAAGGAAATGAATCCAAAAACAACTCATCTCACAAAGTTTTCCTCAGCCCTATGTTTCTTTTTCTTTACAGCAATAATTCCTCATAAGGAAATGTATTCTAAACCCTGCTTCAGCTCCTTTATTTCAATCAATAATAAAAAAATTTATGACAAAGTAGAAAAGCTCAAAGATAATTTGTAAAAGTGAAATTACCTGCTTCATTTTTTCTTCAGTAAGGCCCCGGAATTGAGATGTCAAACTAAAACCACTGATGTATTAGTTCATGATGAATGATTGTATTGACAGCCTCTGTTTTTCTCTGTATTGTCTCGTATTGGGATGTTCGCTGATGTGGGCAGCTGTTCCCGAGGAGCGCCGTGTGGCACAAGCAATGACAGAACATATGCGCCTTACACAGTAACTTACATTGTGTTTTAAGTGAAAACATATTAGCAGCTTCCCTCTGAGCTCATTGTAATTAATGCCTATTTGACCTCAAATTAACTTAATGCATAAAATGCATGTAATGTCCTCACTATGCTCAGGAGAATGAAATCAGTTGATCAAGTTAGGCCCTTTATGACACAATGTGAAGCACATATAAATGGCCAAGTTGTTGTTGTAATTGCACTTCATTTGAATGTTCCATTTTAGCTTTCTGCTCATCTGATTTTACTGTTTTTCTTTATTTGCACAGACATTCATGCACTATTAGTCACTTTCACCGGGCTAGTTCATGTATTTGACTACCAAACAATTTGTACATCAAGAAAGTTGAAATGACGTGCACCTGTTTTTTTTCTTCTTGCCAATGTGTGTGCCTATGCATATTTGGATGCCCTGTGTATACGATTACACAAATATGTGTTTTGTTTCCTAGGTGCTACTAATAAAGCACTCAAAAAGATACAAAGCACCTATTTGAATAATTGTACACTCACACACCCATGCACAAACACACACACACGCACACACACACATACAAATACAAATCCATACATAACACATTCTGACAACAACATGCACACCAATCTCAGTCCTTGCCTCTCCTCTCCTGCTCCACTCCAGGGAGCAGATGTTTGGGGACAGCTTACAGCCTCAGCGAATTTCTGTGTACAAAGCAAACAGGCGCACTCAGCACTTCTGGCTGCAAAGGGAAATTTGCTCTTGAAAGCATGGGAGGGGTGAGGTAGGGGGAGTTTGAGTCAATGTAAGGTATCAGGGGGGTGAGAGAGGAGGGGGAAAAGGGTGAGAATGGGTGCACACAGAGGTGAAAGTGTGTCAAGGTTGCATGTCTGTTGCATAGGAAAATTACCTGTTTCCTACTCACGTGCTGGAGTTTCACCGTGCACAGTCCATGTTGAATCACTTTATTGCATTATGTTGTATCAGTATGAATCAAGAAGGTGGCCCTGCTTTGTATCTGATTGTGTGCAGTATGAGTGACCTCTCCAAGCAGCTCTGTCGTCTCACTAGTTTGGATTGCCCTTTGAAAAGTTGCAGACAAGCATAAAGTGAAAAGGCAAAATACAGGACTGAGCCTTTATGGAGTTTGCTGATACTGCACATGAGATGCATAACCTAAGAGCAACTATGCTAATGATGCCATTGATATAATCCACTGATTTAATGGCGCTTGTTCTGTGACGGCATGCTGCATATTTGTGCCCTCAAGAAATTCACTACATCACTTTTAAAAAACATTCTCTGCAGGCTGAAAGGATTTCATTCCCTGGTTATACCTTAAAACAAAAGTGTGTGACAGAAAAAAATTCTAAATAAATATTTGTTTTCAGTTTATTATGTTTACAGCACAGCTTTAACACATATGCTGCACACTCTTATTTTGAAAAGGCTCAAGCCTTACACACACACACACACACACACACACACACACACACACACACACACACACACACACACACACACACACATACACACACACACACACACACACACACACACACACACACACACTTGTGTCCAAACATGACATCAAGTACAGACATTTTGACCTCCAATCAGCGTATTATAATCCCTAAACAAACCCCCATTAATGAGCCCTACAATACTTATTTGTCTGAAGGAAGGCATTCCCCTCCTTCACCCGCCCCTGGGGTGAGGTTGCCATAGAGACAGATTCATAGACATATGGAGGAGAGAGGGGGAAAGGGGCGGGGCTGCAGGGGTGAGGTGGAGGAGAGACAGAGGAGCAGGGGATGGGTACCGGTTGGAGGACGTTGGCGCTCTGTCTTTCAGATGTCTCTTTGTGTTTCATCTGTCAATCAGCCATCCGTGTCAGTCTGCGCTCGGTGAGGGAACAGTTCATGAACTTTTCAAGTCTCTGTCAGCCGCCATCTTGGCTCTGTTTCATAAGGGAGAGGATTAATTCTTGTGTTGGGTGCACAGCCCAAAATAATAATTACAAAAAATGCTGTTTGTGCGGGGATGCAAATGATCCAACAGTGTTGTATAATATTAAATTAATTCAAAAGTCACACTTGGTCATTTTGAGCTGTAATAGCAGCAGATGATTAATCAATATTAGAAACCCAAACAATGACATGTTTTTTTTGTTGATATCACGATTCACACGACGTAATTAACCCCTCAGACAACCTGAAGAAAGCTTGACACTTGACGATAGAAAAAATAGAGAGTGAGGAAAGGGGAGGGGCAGTGGAGGCAAGGCAGCCATCATGTCTGGTTTTGCTGCTCGCAAAAAATATATATTGTTCAATGATTTCATGCAAAAATGGAAGCCAAAGAGCTCGATCAAACCTCATACCTAGGTTTGCTCCACACTGTTTTTATTCCTCACCGTCACCCCTCCCTGCCTCTTCTTACAAAAACCTTCTGTGTTTCTTCCCTCTCCGCTCGTGTGCCATTCTTCTCTCCTCTCTACGTGTCATCCGTCTTCCCTGCCTTGGCTGCCTGCTCTCCAACTGATATGAGAGAGTAACCCTCAGGCCCTCAGGGGTCAAGTGATACAAGGTCATTGGCAGGTCATCTTTGCTGACTGGCTGACCTCTAGAAGGACTTCTGGAAGGAGCCAATCAGACCTTGCTCCTTCCCTCCCCAAGGCAGATCCCCCTCCCTGGCACATCAGCAGCCTGTGTCACATGACCAGGGCGAGGCGTCAGAGGGAGGATGATTAATGATGCTTTTAGTACCTGTTTAGAATGAAGCTGTCCACACCGCACTGTAATTACCCACTCCCAGGCGGCAGCTGCCCAACATAATTGCTTTTTGTTTGTTGACCTGGTTTATTGAAGAGAAAGATGGCTTTGGCTGGGTAAGATGGAGCTGGGTACACCATGCAGAAGGAAAGACGTGTACATGTTCAAAATGTAGTGAAATGTGTGTTTTTGAGGTCCATGTGTGTGCAGATAACAGGGATATGAGTGACAGAAAAGTGCTCAAGGCTCTGAACCAATAACCCACGACTAATGAAATCACATTGTACAGTATGTTGTTATGGTATGCTGCCAACAAAAGTGAGGAAACTAGGAGACATAAATTCAGGTCAGAGACAGCCACAGACCTCATGCACAAGGTTAGTGCAAACCTCTAGAATCCACATGTATTCAACTCGCACAGTTAAAGAGGGGTGTGTATCATACATAATTTATGTCAGCATCTCAAACACAAGTACAGTGTTGCCCTGAAAATTCAAAACTAAGTTCAGAAGGTCAATGACAGACCACACCAAGAAATCCCCCCTCCCTCCTTGGCTGCATGCCTAAAGCAAATATGAAAATTTCAGTACCTGCGGCGCATGCCACGAAGACAGTGACAATGAAACCCAGATAAACAGCCCCTTGTTTGACCTATGGAGAGCATAAATTTACTGCCCATAAATCCTTGAGCGTTTCAGCTCAGTTTGGCGCATTTGCCGAGCCTCTCTACCCGGACAGAGAGAGGCAAGCGTGGGGTATCAGCTCTGCTGTATGAGCAGCTTTCATCCTGCTCCTGGTTCTCACATAACTCAGTCCTGCAGCCTTTATCACCGCCTCATAAATAACTAGGCTATCGCCTGATAATGTCCGCTTAATGCTTAGTCAATAAAGCCCACAGTAAGAGGGGCCTTTTTTAGCCTCTCTCCTGTACATAAATATAAACAGTGCAGTAGATTGATGTGATGGGCAGGCTCTCTCTGCACTGGGACAAAAAGAGGCAGCATGTGGGCCCAGGAGCTGAAGGTGGGCTGTGGGGCTGCAGGTGTTTAGAGGAGATAGTGGGCTGTAATGAGGGGGCTGCAAGAAGAGGGCTGAGTGGATAGCCTTGACTGATCACCTGTGAAAGGCACATACACGCATATCCACACAAATGATAGCACACAGACACCAATGCACATGAACAGGGAGGCACACTCATTCACACACCCCCACACACACTAATGCCATCATTAGTTAACCCATTGGTGTCGATGCCTGGTGCACAAAAGCTCATCCTCCCTATTTGAAGGGCATGAGAGCATTATGATAAAGAGACTCCTAAATGAACTGTTTTTTATATCTTGTTAGTATCTTTTCTTAATCTGTTGACACTTAACAAAAACAACGTCATCCTGCTGCTACCACCACAGAATGATACCTGGGGACTCATGTCTTGGTGCACAGTGCAGGGACAGCTATCGACCATCCACACCAGTCATCAGACCATCCAATTCCAGTGCAGAGCCAAGGGCAGCTGCAGACCGTGCGATGGCTGGAATGGGATCAGACTGAGCCCTGGGGAGACGGCAGAGACTGACAGGGATGTTGCCTGGTTGAACTGAAAGGGTTGATTGTGATCCATGAGTTAGACAGAGCAGCGGCACCTGGGCTTGGAGCAGCAGCTGGCAGAGATGAGTAATACAGAAAGTGGGTTCAAAACGAGAAGGATGATCCAATCAGGTTGTATTGACATACACAGTGGGATGCATTTGGTTGTTGATTGTTAGCCCCTTACTGCCTGAAATAATTAACAACCATAAAAATAGATTGTTTTTATATGTTTTTGCATTCTTACAGATGTTAAATTAAGTGGAGATTGTTTGGTTTGAGTGTAGTACACAGTATAACAGTTATAACTAAGTTATATATATAGACATGAGAAGTTCATCCCCTGACCAATATATTGTGACATAGTGGATCTGATATGATCTTTGGTATGAGTAGAATATGAATCAATAGATAATAATGAGATACCAAGGTCATTTCAGCTGCATCAAGACCTGACAGGGTATGTCGCAAATTTGCAAAAACAGGCATCAAGGGGTTAAATTACTCTTACATGCAATTTATAAGTTCAGGTTCTGGTAATTAACCAAAATCAGGGATAAATTCCTGCTTTGTAATGCACAAATTCCAAAATGTGTGGTAAAGTCATGAAGAAGAGGGAGTTCATTTGTTTTGAATTTGTTTTGAGGTCATTGGGGAAATTATTTTTCTGTTTGACTCGAGGCTTCGTTATCCCCTTCTACATGTGATATAGGTACTAAGAGTGTTCTCCATTTATCATGTCTATGTTTTAAAGATGCCAACTCTATTGATTCATCCCAGTTCAACTATGATGTTGGGCCTCTTTATAAGGACCTGGAAACCATTATGTCATGGAATAAATAAAACATTTTATTACACCAAGACATTGTTCTTAGGTTCATTAATGTACTAAATGATAGTAACAAACTATTTCTCCAACAATACCTCAGTGAAGGCATGTGGGGTTTTATTTTTCTGGGATCAAATCCCAAAACCAGAAAAGATGAGTCAGAAAGGAGTACTTTCATTGTGCATCAAAGAACTAGCAGATGGTGCAGGTCTACACAGTTTTGCTGTACATCTCTGTGTTGCCCAAAGCTTAA
This sequence comes from Halichoeres trimaculatus, assembly GCF_033239565.1. Taxonomy (NCBI): domain Eukaryota; kingdom Metazoa; phylum Chordata; class Actinopteri; order Labriformes; family Labridae; genus Halichoeres; species Halichoeres trimaculatus. Next base: position 23,361,640 of record NW_027437189.1, read on the forward strand.
TAAGTTTGAATAAAATCTCTGTGTTTATAGTCATTGGATGGTTTTGAATAAGAGTGTTGCAGCTGATGGAAGAGAAATTTCTGGGGGTTGAACTACAAGGATAAAATCAAGCCATTAGCATTTCTAGGGAGTGCAGAAATGAAGGGGCTGGTAGTAATTGATTTTTGATGTGACAACTAATACATTGAATAACATTTTAGAGTGTACAACAAATAAATAAGTAAATAAATAAGATCACAGAAACGCAAAAAAAAATGTAATACAATTTTTGCTGAGATAGATGCTAATGATAAACGTTAGTTCACACAGACTAAAATGAACTATTTTACATCCACAGCTCGTGATTTAACTTTTAAACAAAGGTTGAATCTCTCTTCATTCTCAAGATGTAACAACTCTCTAAAACTATTCAGATTTTTAGCCCAGTGGAATTTGTCCTGATTCATTCATAAGACTCTTTCAAATATATTCAAGAGCTGACTTCATCAGCACCAAGCATGGCTAACGACACCTGAACTGCTGGCAGTGTAAGCCATGCTAAATGCCTGTTGGATGCCAAATCCTTCTTTTGTCTGCCATGACACACAGTGCTTGCTAAGTCAGAAACTTTTGATCCCTCTCTGACCCTCAGCGAAAGTGAGAGGTCGTTTGTGGCCTCCGGAGTAAACAACTGTCACATTCCACTTCATGAGTTGCATAACGACAAATAGTTTACTACAGACCAAAAATGAGTCAGTTCATTGAAAGTGTTCATGTTACGCTGCTTTTTTTCTATCTCTGTTATATAAAAAAAAACAGCTATACAACAACTTCTGCCAGGCAGAAGCTGGCTGTCTGCTGCATGTAGCTTTCATTAGTATATGATACAGAGCACATTGCAGAAGTAGCTGACATTTAGCTCATGACACTTATGAGGCTCATTCAGCATGCCAGCATGAAACCAAATCTTTAGACCCCCCCATGAGGACAGTTCCAATATTTGAAGTTTCAAAGGGCTTAAGTGTTAACATTAATGTTAAGATTCAGTCATTCTGAACAGATTTAACCAGTTAACTTTTGCTGAAAGTAACATCAGTGATAGTCGATTAGTAGTCATGGAGTTAAATTTAGTTAAACTGTGTCCATTTCTTGCCTCACCATCAAAACAGGCTAACACCTATCAGGGTGGTATTAGTGGCCTCAGATGGTGAAGATGGGAGAAGATGGATGCATGCTGTTCACATCAGAATGCTGCAGACAGTCATATTCTTTACTGTACACCTCGTCTTACTCGTTATCCTCCATATGGGACAACACAACGTCTCTACTTTGTTAGCACTTTGCATATACATTGCTTAGACAAGGTGTTTTTGGATGTCTCCGCAAACAATATCCACTTTCCTCACATCCCTTTGTTAAGAATAGTCAAGTGGTCCATAATCAGCTGATATGAACATCAGTGCATTAAATTGTTATGTTTCTCAGTGTTGTGATAGGTTGGTGATCTTTCTGTCAAATAACAAACTGCTTGTGTGATCAATGTTAATGTTCCACTGGTACATTTTAAGCCAACCACTTAAATCGCACAGCAAACAAGAAAGGTCAAAGGTCATCTTCAATCACTTTACTGGAGTGTCATTACGTCCCTTATTAGAATAATATATGAAAATGTCACTGTAAGCCGGACTGATTTCTTCATTTGTCTTCATCACACGTTTTCCACAAATGTTTCTTCCAGTGTGTGGGGTATCTGTTAAAGCTCTGTCAGTACAAAAATCATCCTGTGATCAACTTCACAAAGCAGATAGGCAAACTCTGTGTTAAATGGGCAAACATAAACAATAGGGCTTCCTAGATGTTATAATCAAGCATAAAATAACAGAAACAAAAATGTCAACAGCTCTTTCATACACTCTAAGAATTACTCTCCATGAAAGAATAATCAAATCATAACTAATGCATGACATGTAAGACCCTGTAATAAAAATTAATGACTGACCAGCCAACCTTGAAGTTTCTGGAAGGACTATTTCCTCACATAGAGATAGTAGTTACTCTTGGCGTATTAATATGCTAGGGAGTTAGCAGCAGTGCAACAGCTATTTTTCAAGAGAATGCAAAGCGATGTGATTATTACAGATGAGTTTGTCTGACTCTGGGTAAGTAATACAATAACTTATTTGATAAATTATTGGAGTACTTAAATGCATTACACCCTGCGTGTCTGTAAAAAGATCACTGTCATCTACAAGTCCTACCGGACATCATTTATCAATATTTGCCTCAGTGTAGGGCTCAGGAAGATTTTTTTAAACATTTGTTATGTTTGGGCTACATTTCAAGACTCAGTAAAGCCTTCGTAACATCACTCATGTTCATGGATTCAATAACAAATAGGAGTAGCTGTTTTCTGCGTTATAAGGATGAGATCTATGATTTTTGTAACCAGACTCAGACTGAAACCAAGAAGCATTTCAGATGCTGGAGCAGAGCAGGATTCAGAAATTTGTATAATTATTTTACACTTTTTGGTTTAAGTATACTGAAAACATTTTCCTTCCAAAGCATCTTGCACCTTTGATTTTCTCATTATCCCAGGTCACTGATGTAACACTTGTTGGTATTGAGTGAAGAAAATACGAAGAAAAGCAAAGTGTGTAAAAGGGCGAGGGGCAGAGGCCAGGTTTAGGATGAAGGTGAGCTACGAGGTGCCCACAAACTAATGAAAGAACTGCTCCAAACACTGCAGCAAATGAATCTCCAGGGTAATGGAGACAGAACTATTGCAAAATTAGGAGAGACATTAACTGGGGTATCAATAAATAAACCTCTAATTAGGAAAAAAGAAGCAGAGCAGGAGCAGCGCATGTAGAGAATATCAATGGCATGCTCACATCTGTATGCAGGCACCGCTTTATGCTGAGGGGTAGGGCCTCACGGGGGCTTCACCAATGGCATTGGCTCACCCATCCATTCCCGAGCTGCCCCGGTTGAGAGCATACCCACTCTTTGACTGTGCAGTGAACCCAACACACCCTCCTTTTAATTCCTCCCTCCAAGTGCAGCCCCCAATTTCTTCTCTTCTCTTCTCTTCTCTTCTCTTCTCTTCTCTTCTCTTCTCTTCTCTTCTCTTCTCTTCTCTTCTCTTCTCTTCTCTTCACTTCTCTTCTCTTCTCTTCTCTTCTCTTCTCTTCTCTTCTCTTCTCTTCTCTTCTCTTCTAACCAGCTTATCTGCACGATGCCCTGAGTGTGCCGCTGTGCTCTGTGCCTCCACCATGATTGATTGTGGTGGGGGTCCTCCACTCCCTCGGTGAGAGAGAAAATGGAGGAGGGAAAACAGGAGCGAGGGGAATGGGCAAAGCAGAGAAGCCTGAAAAGAGGGAGAGATACAGGGGGAGAATGATGGTTAAAATGAAATAGAGGCAGTATTTGTGTATGTACGTGTCTGCACACATGTATGTGTCTCCATCTATTGGTATGGAGTGTGCTTATGTAGAATGTGTTCCCATCGCTAGGAATGAAGATAAACTACAGTCTGTGCATGCCCCGAGTCGACATGCAGGTATGTATCCTGTTATAATGTGTCAGGATTAGTTGGATGCCTGGCCAGTAGAGGGATGTGGAATTGCAACCTAGGTGTTGGTGGAGGCTGAGGGTGGAGGGGGTGCGTGGCGCTGACCGCTCCCTGTCTCTCCCCCTCTGTTCCCTGGAGGGTAATAAAGACTGATGACAGTGATGCTGTGCCATCCGGCTCCACAGTCTCCACTGCACAACCATTTGCGCCATCATTTATCCCTGCTCTCCCCCCCTCCCCGCTCTAATTCTGCTTTAATAACCGCCAGCTCCATTCATCAGGGTATTGACGGGCATGACAGGCGGTGCGGCACACACTAACTCCCTGCCCTTTACTCGCTCACAGCCGGGGTCAGCGCGAGGTCACACAGTCAATAATCACAACACACCTCACTGTCACCTTGGAGCGACTGCATGCCCTGCATATCTATCCTCACGGATGCCCGAGCTTCTCATTGGCTTTACTGCTTAGTACCCAGCACCGAGCACATTTGTTACGCTCTCAGAAGCTACGGGCAGAGTTAGAGCAGCACCACAGGAGACATGCAGAGCAGAGGGAGTGTTGATGTTGCTCCACTGGGGATCAAAATATGTGAACATGGACTTTGGTGCATTAAAGTTGGACTATTCCAGAGCTGCAATGTCAAAGATAGACTATAACAGTATTCCCTTTGCACTTTGCTCTCACACTTGTGTTTTGAAGGTGACGTTTTGGGTTTTTTTTGGGAAGGGGGGGCTATAGTCATTTGTTACAGGTGCAGCTTCTCCCTCTTCTTGGGCATTCACCTCTTCATATGCAAAACATGTCCTGCTGTCCTCCAACTCCAGCACAGTTTGCTGCCGTGCCACATTTTTTCTTCATTTAAGCTTGACAGTGACATTTATGTTCATTTGCTCTGTGCAATTGTGAGGCATCTGGAGAGGCTGTTTCCCCCTTTTTTCTCCTCCTCCCTCACCTCTTTCCTTTTTTTCTCTCCTGACAAAAAATATTAATGTAGATTTGCATGCCACACTGACGAAGCCCTTGATGAACAGTTGGATTTTGGGGAACACACAGAGGAAAAACACCTCGGTAATTAAGCATGGCAAGAAGACTGAGGAGTTTGATGGAGTCTACTGTTTTTAGATAGATTAGATGGTGTGAGTTAACTCATAACGTAACTGGAATCAGTTGCATGGGGAACCTGCGCTGCTTCATGAATCTTGCGATGCTGCTGAGTGTGGAGACGCTGGGAGTTGTGTTGCACTGGGGAGCTAAACATGCTGCACACTGTGTTCAACCAGGTGGCACCACCCTTCTACCCCCACCAGGGTCACATGATTTATCCAGGGGGCGGCTTGTAATCCATAGTACCTTTCCTGACCTCTTCTGCTGACACCTATAGAAAAGCAACATTACAGGGGGACAAACAAGAGGCCCTTGAGGATGTGCACATGCAGATAAAAGCAATGGCATTTTGCTTCACCCACCTTCAAGCACACACACTTCTGCACACACCTCCACTAACCCCCCACCACCTCCCTGCTTCACCCAACCTGGCCATGCAGCAGCAAAAGCCAGGGGTGTGGGTGCTGAGGGCTCTAATCCTTGGTGCAGGTCCCATCGGCAAGGATCATTGAGCTAATTAATAACGTGGCACAGAGAGGGATGGCAGTCATTAAGGAGCCCCGGCTGTGTGTGTTAAGATGCTGTGGGCTTCTGCATGGGAGTTTGCACGAGTGTGTGCGTGTCGGGGGCGTATGGAAGGGCGGGCGGGTGTAGGGAGGGGACACTGCAGACACAGGGACTCATTCCTGCATGCAACCTCACCGGCTCATAATTCACGGAGGCCAAGCAAACATGAAGGCATGCCACTATACAGCCATACATTCACATATGCAAACACACGCACAGCCTGGGTATAGAAGAACACACACACACAAACACAAATGTAAATTTAACATCATTTACTGCAGTACGGCTTCAGTAGACTTTGTGAGAAGGGTCAGCCAGAGTGCAGCAGAGCAGGATTTCCCCACTCTCTTTATATCAATGAAGGCAACTCGAGTTAGACCACACTGTAACTCAGACACAGTTGTAGCAGCACAGCTCCATGGGGCTCTGTATAAAACTCTACTGCACCAGCAGAGCCTATCATTTCCACTCTGCAACCATATGTTACAAGGCGCTGTATACATCGCCAATATTTACTGTAGGCTAGGGGACCAGAAGGCTAAGAGCACTTAGTTGTGTGAGGCAGCCCAATAGCTCAGCCTGGGCTAATGAAAGGAAACAACAGGAGCAATTAGCAGTGTAAACAAACAGCTCGCTGAGGCCCCAGTCTCCAGCCTCCCCCCTGACAGCAAAGGGACTGGCAGCCTGGAGTAGGAGGTAATTGGGGGAGCTAGGAGCCGAGACAAAATCAATGGCAACGCATGCACAGACAGCACGATTACTCACCACCCTACATCGCAGCCCCGGGGACTCAAACACGACAAGGTATCGTTGCAAGTTTGACCCAACCGAGCTCGCTCTCACCTTTGCAAATGCTGCTTTTCTATACCTGAGATGTGCCCCTACTGGACACGAAGACTCAGAGACAGTCCCTCATGCTGACAACTGACACCAAACAGCACACAAGCATCACACTCTGACCACTGGCCATACAGGGGCCTAACAACCTTCCTCTTAGTCTAATTGATCTCATCTGGGTGCCGTTTATGTGTCTGCCTGTACACTAATGTCTCCTCTTTGCTCACTCATTGGGAAGCATTGGCGTCTACAGTGCGACCATGTGGCTGCGGCCTGCAGACAGCCGGGCAGAAGTCATGGCTTTAAATGTCTCCGTCCCTTTCTCGCTGAGTGGAGCTGCAGGGCAAGGGGGGGCATCACTAATGCACGATGCTGGCTGGGACTTCCACTCTGCAGGGCACATTTTGCTGCAGGCATGAGGCGGCTTCTGCTGTCTGAGTGCTCGCCAAGACCATAATCAGCAAGAGAGACTTTCCTGCAGAGTTTGACAAAAGTCTCACATTAGTAATGAAGTAGTTCTCAAAGCACCTGAAACACAACATGTTGACGTAACGGAGGTAGCATGAGCACTTTCATGGTGTAGCTATACAGATGTTTTACATGTGAATGTAATTTAATTACCAATATTTGGTAATTGACCTAAAGTGTAGTGCTATACGTCAAAAGTACATCTATAGTAGGTTTAGATAATTCACACACACCATCACAAGTGCATGTACAGTATATCATACATGCACATGTACATACATGTACATATGTACAATACTTCTCGGGGATTGGATGCATGGAAAGGGTGACACCAAGGAACGCGTCTAAAGCTTTTATCAGGGGGCCTAGTTTCCCACAAATGAGGTGGTAGCAAAACAAGATACAACAACAACAACACACAGGCGGATATAACAAACACATCGCAGACAAACCTGGAATAGTGGTTACATCGGCTTGGCAAAAGCGATGGTATGATTGGTAAATTGTTCTTACATTGTCAGAAGTTGGGATTTTATTTTTTTCTTGGAGACAGAAATGGATTGTGACATTTTCAACAAGTTTATTCCATGACTGCGTCTCTCTGCACACGATGCTAAAGCTGGTACACTTCAGCTTTCGTTTTTCCTGGTGATTAGGTTTTTGTTCCTGGTGGCATGGCTGTGCATAGGTTGGTACATAGGAATGAACTCACACAGTTTGTGGTTAATTTTGTACACAGTCTACAGGCTTTATGAAGATAAATGAGCTCAGTTAACCACAGGGGATTGTAATATTTGAAAAGTATTATGGTGAGAGAGTTGAACTCAGGCCATAAATTGGCACATATGATCCTCTTTCGGAGAATCTCAAGATTTTTTGGGTGATTTGGAAATTTGTTACACCATATACTGAACTTGGTAACTTGGTAAAACAGCTTTTTCTTTTTGATGCTCCAACCTCATGGAACATCCTCCAACACTCTCTGAAAATTCATGTTCTTCCTTCTCTTTCAGAGTTCTGTACTTTGATTTCTAACCATTGTGTTTCACATTGCAACTGTTTTACCTGATTATATTTATCTACCTTGTCACTGATGAGATTGTTGTTCACAGTGTGTATTCTGTACTTGTTTAACTGTGCTGTGGTTTGAATGTGTCAGTAATCTCAACTGCATTGGAAATGAGGGAAACCTCAATGTCCTTTCGAGAATAAAAAAAGGGTTTAAGATGATGGTGATATGATATTGCAGTAATGTAGATGAGGCTCACATAAAGTTTTGTACAGGGTGAGAATAGCGGAGAGTGGAAGAAATTGTCTAACCTTAAAAAAACAAAAAACAAAGCAACATAATGTGATAATGATTTAAGTAAGATCTTCAATATGACAATTGAAATTGAGAAACTCATCAATGGGAATACCCAGAATTATTTTTTAGCTGACTTTTCCTTACCCTAACTGCATTAACTATCCTATTTAAGGGTCAAAAGGCACAAGTGTCAATAGGTTTTCCAGCTTGATGTAGAGCTGTTTTTAGTGTTATATCATACCCAGTCTTTATTTATTGCTGTTTTAAAATAGTTCACAAATCAAAGGGATTCATGTTCTGTCTGTAAACTAGGAAATGCAAATAAAGCCATCATAAAATAATGGGCAATGTAATGCTGGAGCTGCATAAAAGGGTTTGTCTACAAAGTTTTCAGAGTTGAAAAAGACAGTGAATTTGAAAGGATGACTGGTTGATTTAAGAAAGACAAACAACTAATATGAAGCATTTTTAAGTTCAATCTGCCCCATTTTTAAACTTCATTGTATTTTAAACCTTACATGCAAATTTATGTTGCTGTGTAGGACATTTTCACTTTTACATGACAGTTTATAAACAATTGGCTGACAAATTGGGAAAATAATGAGGAGGCAAATCAATAATGAAAATAATCATTAGTAACAGCCCTTGGGAATAGCATTTAAGTAAATATATTTCCCCACTGCAGCGCACAGTAGAGTTTGTGGCTCAAGCTGCTCCAAAATGTTTCGAGGCAAGGCGCCGAATCCTTGGGATCCACAGTGAGGTTTAGAAAATAGACTCGAGCAATGACTTTAAAAGTGTTGTGTTTTTGTAGTCCTTGTTGTGAACTACCTTATAGATATCAGGATAATGCTGTAGTTGATTCTTAACACTTGGTTTTATACTTAACAGCATCAGCAAAATACCAAAACTGTGAGGCAAACTGAATGACTGGTCTGTAATTCAAAAGAGATTCCACATGGAGATGAATTTTGAAGCTTAATCTGGATCTAAGAGACTTATTCCATCATTTATGATTCTGAAAATTGGGGAAAGTCTACATTTATCACTTACTTCAGCAACATTTCTGATTTAGTGGTCAAATGGATGGATATTGCCTCTATTAGTCCTCATTATTACTGTAAATTCTGCAATACCGCCAGGTCGGCTCGGTGGGGATTATGGACCATTATGAGGAGAGTGGAGACAGAGACAGAGATACCTTCTCTGGCAGATGCAGAGCAGGCAAAGTGAAGGGGCAGGAAAGAGGAATGCGACCAGGCTCCACGTAATGTTTTTACAGGAGACAGAGCTCTGCTCAGTGTGCAACACAGTCCCATTCAGCTACACTTAACAGCATCGTTCATGAGACACTCCTTCAGGTTGGAGAGCCAAGTGTCTGGATGCTGGACGAGGCAAACACACACTCACGCTTACACACACAGTCTGCCCTCCAAATACCAGTGCATTACTTGCCCTGGCGCTCATTGACAGAGCTGCCACTCAACACGAAGATGGATGCTTCTCCTGGGACAAACCTCTTTCATTGACTCATTTGTTTTGCTGATCTAACTACCTTTGAACACAACACTGAGGTTAGTGTGTGTGCACTTAATGCACTCAAAACAATCTTTTGTGCGTGCCTTTTTGTGCAAACAGTGACCACAGTTCCCACTCCCTCGGCACTGGTAAAACACCTTTATGAAGACTGCAAAGAATCTGTGGAGAATTAGAGAGCACACAAACAATCTCCAACTTTTAACTGCAAGTGATGCTCACCCTCAAGGGATGCCGAACAAATAAGCCCTGTTGCTCATTTATGCACGTTTTCCTCCAAGTTTCCTGATTAAAAACATGTAAATGACTGGTTTAAAATCCCAGCTTCCCTGAGCAGTAGAGTAACCCAAACAAGCCTTTAAAATTTGCATTTTCATTCTGCTGGCTCAAAGGATCCACAACCACCAGTTCCTTTTCCCAGTGCAAAAAAACATCTTCATCTCGTCTCTGTCTCCCACTGGAGTGTGTCACAGGCATGGACTGCACACACACCCCAGCAGGACAGCCGTGCATTCATCACACACTCGCAGCCATGTCGATAGTCACCAGGCTGAGCAGGCTCATAATGAATTTGAAGAGCTGCACACCTATAGCAAAGTCATTTACTTTATCAGTCCGATAAAAGGAAGTGATAAGATAGCAGCCCGGCACTGTAAGAGTATCAGCCTCTCTCTGCTATTCATCTCACCAAGATCTACAAATAGCAAAGCTCATCCCTCAAGGCAGCCGCACTCAGCCTTTATCTACAGAATTTAAAGAAGGGCTAATATCTCATAAGAATGTGTGCTTATGAAAACCATCATTTCCATATCATTATCAGCCTGAGTATCTGACTACCATACTAAGAAGCTTCTCTCCAGCCTCCACATCCCTACTTTGTGTCTGGTTCAGGAACTGCTAGGAGAATACAGGTGCAAATATGATTTGGGCCTATTCCTCTTATGAAGTTGACCTCCTGTAATTGACACAGACACACTGGCAATTTGATTAGCTCTTCCTGCAGCTTGAGGGCATCTGACCATAGCAGTCTCATTGTCTGTTTCATGTACATAGCTCCACCTATTGGGAAAGTTAGGAACAGCAGAAGGAGCAGAATCCAAAGAGAGACGAATCCTAGAAAACCTGTTAAGCCAGGCCCATGCTGAACCACACACCTAACACACCAAACATGCAACAGTGCAAAATCAGCTCTGCAAGAGCAAAGACAACAATAAACTTACTTTATTTTCTGAAGTATTTCACTTGTGGTAGCTTTTTGGCCTTGATATTTTTTTCTGTTAGCTGCAGTTCTGTGTATGTGAATATTGGTTTGTGCTTGTGTATACAATGTGTTGCTTAGGAGCAATGAACATTAAATTCTATGAATCTAACATTACTAAAACTGTTGTCCAGAACTATTTGTTGTGAGTTTTATGTGACTTTTACAGAGATTTATAAAGTATTTAAAAAAATAATAGATTGATTTTTTTTCACATGCATATTAGGTTGTGTAGGTTTGCGAATGCATGTGTGTGTTAACAGCCACCGTCAGCGTTCTTGTGCCACCAACAGTTGTTTATCCCCTCGTTTCAAAGGGAACTGATAAGAGCCACTTGAAAAACACTTGAGATAAGCTCACTGCCTTGAGTGCACGGACGTTGTCATCAAACATGCAAGGCGTAGTAGAAATGAAAGTTGAGAAAAATGGGGGAAACACACACACACACACACACACACACACACACACACACACACACACACACACACACACACACACACACACACACACACACACACACACACACACACACACACACACCTATATAGACACTTCAATCGTGGTGCCGTTCATGGAGCCAAAAAAGAATGTGCTCAATTGCAAAACAGTGTGTCACATGAAGTGAAAATTACTGTACATCAATTCATCAAGATACATCATTAAAGCTGTCAAACATCAAAGGCTCTCCGATCACAGCTCATTCTTAAGACACCAATAGCCTCATTCATCATATTTGTTTGAGCAATGAGACACAGAGTGAGAGACATGGAGCAAGAGGAGGAAGAGAGGAAAGGGGCAAAAAAAGGTCTGAGAGTCAAGGGAGGAAACTAAAAAGAAGTTTTTGAGTCAAGAATGAAAATCAGAGATTTTTATCTAGTGTGTGGAAGAAATTAAAAAAAGACAAAAACAAGACATCAACTCTGGAACAAAAGCAATAAAAAAGAAATGACAAAAGGGTGTGATTAAAATAAATGTACTTGTGCCAAACAAGAGAAATTAATAGCAAGCAGTAACAGATCTCCTAAAACCAAACAGTGTGTAGTGGGACACCACCTGGACTGAGCCCTGTAACCCCTGAGGCTAACCAAGCTTAGCGTGCTGCTTCAGAGCTTCACACACCTGCATGCACCAAAAAATGTGCACAAAACACTATCTCTCCCTCCATCGTATTATTTTTTATTATCCGCGTTGCTCCCGCTCACCTTTATCTGACCTCGCCGGGCTTTCAGCACATCACTCACTTTAGTGCAGATTTATTATCATTCATCATTTTATTAGCATGGGAAACATTTTGGGGGGAGATTGTATTGCTAATTTCTGTCCAAATAATGCTTGTAAGAGGACATCTTTAAAGTTTATGCGGCTCGTGATCAAATGGTTTTTATATATCCCCAGGCTCTTGTATTCTCCAAATTGCTTCAATAAATAACTTGTAAGTCTAATTATGCAGCAATTAATTGCAGCCAACATGGAATGCCCATCAATCTTGTAACTTGAAAAAGTCTTTTCCAGCACAGCCTGGCAGTCCAAATAAGAAATTTGATTAGATTTTGTGAGCACGTATGGGACTGCGCGTGTGCCAGTTTGTCATTATGTGTGCATGTGAGTGTGACTGCCTGTGTGTGTGTGTGAGTGTGTGTGTGTATGTGTGTGTGTGCCCGTGGAGGTTACAGCCAGATCACAGAAGAGAGAGCTCCATCCCAGCAGCTCTCTCTGCAGTCTGCTCTCTCTGCCGTCTCGTCCAGTTGCTATGGCAGCAGCAGTGAAGGCTGTATCCATGGCCAAAGGAGGAAGCTGGCATCCCCCAATAACAGACCTTCCACCCCCCTTTTCTCCCTACACCCCCCCTCCTCCGCCAGGCTCCTGACCCGCTGGTGAACCTGCCTGGGGGTCGGAGGTCAATGGCTCAGAGCTGCCGAGTGACAGTGAGGGATGATGAGGGAGAGAATGAGAAAGAGAGGAGTTACACCACACAGATGGGGAGGAGAGATGAGAAAATGAAAAGATGAGACCAAATTTGATTACTATCAAGTGGGGGTGCGGGTTGCTGCAATGCATTGTAGAAAATGGCTGCTTTTTTTTTGTCAGACATCTTTTAAAATGGAGGGATGGACAGTGTTTCGATCAGTTTTTGAGCAAAAATGTGTTTTCTGCAAATGACTGTCTTTTTTTCGCTTGTGTATGTGTGTATGTGTGTGTGATTTAACTCAGTGTTTTAAGAGGGGAGAAGCAGGAGACCAGTGGTTTGAGTTCATTCATCTGAGTGTCTGTGTGTGACAAAGCCAGAAGAGAAAGTGTGTAGAGAGTAAAGGTATGTGTAAAAGGAGTTATCTGTGTTTACTGTGTAGTCAAAGAGGTTGATATGGTCTAAAGAGGGAGGGGGGGTCAAGTGAGTTGACCCCTGACCCCTCTGCCTCCCTGCCTCTGCGGGGTCAGACGGTCTTCAGTTAGCTCAGAACACAACTTCCTCACCTTGAAGATTTGTGTGCTTTCATACCTAGAGGCCTTCAAAAGTATGCAGTTGTTCATCAGCGTTTGTCAGACTCAATTTACCAAAGCAAAGATCTGACATACTACTTTTTTCTTCCACTCCAAGATGAAATGTGGCTTCAATTTCAATGTTTTTACCAGGATGCGAACATGACATAAACATCTTCATATTTAAGTCCATTCCAGCACACACAGGCTGAAAAATGCCTCAGAGAAGTATCAAACAAAAATCAAGAAAAGAAATCAATTGAGAATTTTTAGCAGAGAAGAGGTGTAGAGGTAAGACCTCCGCTCCACATCAACCCCCACAGACACTCACCATCTCCGTCAGCGATGTTACAACCTGTGATAACACATTATCATCAACCCTGCTGCCAATATGAACCAGCAAATCAGCCCCTACTGCCCGAAAAAGCACTACAGCTCTACTGAATTGCACTGAACCTCTTTTAAACACTGTGAGGATAACAGTATCCCCTGGTGGCTAATGTTTGCAACTGCATGCTGAAGCTCACGAGTATGAGTGAATGTCAACAGCCACACTTACAATCTATCTCCATCTGCAACACTCTGTGGTCCATACAGTAAGCTGTTGAAGAGAGACTCGAACATTTTGCCTGTTTCATCTGAAACACACAATATGTCAGCGCTATCGGGTGAAAGCATGTAATTTTACTCCTCTTTTTGTCATCGTGATTGGCTGGTGTGGAGAGAACATGGGGCCAGTCAGTTAGGACCGTCATCCAGGCACCCACACAGTAGCTGAGAGGGCAGAGCAGAGGGTGTATGTTTGTGTATCATATATTGCTTTCCACACACACACACGCATCTCTACACACACATGCTCAGGATGCTATGCAGACACTTCACGTAGTCTCCCTTTCTCTCATTCTCACTCTCTCTGCTGCATTCTTGATGTGTGTTTTTTTTCTGCGTGTTCTCCAGATGTCGTGTCCTCTTCGTCACCCCGTTCCTGCGCTGTGCTCTGCTCCGCTCGGTCTCCCCACCCCACTCGGAGACTTGTCACGGGCCCTAACCGCATCAGGAGCACTGCTAGATTGGATATACATGATCTATCCATCCATCAATACAGCGTGGAGAGAAGGAGAGGGAAAGGGAGAGGAGAGAAAGGGAAAGACAGAGACGGTATCCTGTCTTTGAAAAGTGAAAAAGTGATGTGAGGACGAGGAGAAAACCCGGATGAGGGTGATTTACAGAAAGAGACAACAAAAGAGGACGCATTTAAGTCAGGCATTGTTAGAAAAATATTCTAAGACTTTTTTCTTTATTACACAAAAATTTAAGATTTCAGCAACATCTAAGGCTCATTATAAGGTTAATGTAGGAATGAACAGTTTTTCTGCATCAACAGTTATCCCTGGATCCTCACCTCACCTCACACCTGCTTTTAGCCCGTCCTAGTGAACGTGAACATCTCTGGGCAAGACACTAACACTTTTTTGCTTCCATCCTCTTCTTAAAAAACAAACAAGAAAAGCTCCAGCCTTCACACGTCTCTCATTCCCTCATCATACGTCTCAAGCCGAAGGTGCAGCTCCTGATGCTGAATCACCTCCATATTTTTTCCCTCCATCATTCTGCGAGCTGAATGAGCTGGAAAACGTGTGTTATGGCCCCTGTTAAATGTGCTACAACGTGAGCACACAGACTGCAGACCTCTGGGAGCTGAGCTAACGCTGGGCTCAATGCACCTTTTACCTGCAGGTGTTCCAGTCTGGCATAATAATAATCCCTGGTTTCAGATCATGCTTTCATTAGCAAGGTCAGATCCAGGGCTGGATTATAAACTGAACTGTGGGACGCCTGCTCAATGGGATTAATTTTGATGTGTGATAAATTGATTAAATTTAATTAAATTCAAGGTGTGATATTTTTTTATGTGATATGATTGTCGATGGATTTCACACTTGATAGAAACAATCGTGATGGTGATTCAGGAGGAGCTGCGGCGTGTTTTTAAGAGTGGTTTCAAATGACAACATTTTTTTAAACTGTCAAATAAATACATGCAAAACACAACATCCGGGTGCAATAAAAACAGCTCCACTCCCTACTTTTCTACCTTGCTTCTCATCGCTGCAGACAGTGGACTGTCATAGATTTGTTTGATGTTGCATATACAGTATCAGAGAGGGTTCAGTCTGAGGTTGCCCTAACACTCCATCGTTTAATCCTGAGATATTCATCTCTGTCTACGCCTCGATCTTTTCCGTACATTTCCAGGTGATACGTTATCACCAGCACATCTGTACATCTCCTCCTTCTCCCCTCCGTCTCCATCTTGCTCTCCTTGTTCTCTCAATCTCCCTCTCTGTCCTGTCTCCCCGGTTTTTCCTCCCACCTGCCTGTCTCCCCTTCCATTCTCATACTGACTCCCCTAACGCTTCTCTCTTCCTCCATGCCTCCTCTCCTCCCTCTCTGTCCCCTCTCCTCTCCTCTCCTCTCCTCTCTCTCTCTCTGCTGTGCTCTGATGAATTACCTTCCCCTCCCGGTGAACTCGACCGATAATCCTGGGGAAGCAGTAAAAGATCATCGATCAGCCCTGCAGACAGGCCCACAAGCCACAGCACAGGAACAACACGCTAACAACAAGGCTCTGCACTTGGCTCTCAGTGCATGTTGTATACAGTATACAGTATATGCCGTATGCAGCATGTATGTGTTTGTTTGCATGATGATGTGTTTGTAAACAGACAAGTATGTTTGTAGTTTTTGCATATTAATGCACATATGTAGATGTCCACTTTGAGAGCAAGGGTTACCCATTATTAATAGAGTAATTCCTTTGTTGCGTCCTATCAACCAGTCAGAAATAAATTGCACACGTTACAGAGTGTGAGTCTATCACTGCAGGTTGTGCATCATGAGCTATGTTTGGCTGGCATGCTTAGCATAGCCTGCATTGAAGAGTTCCCTCTGAGCCCGTCCTGCTGCTTCACGTGATCCACCCCCTGCTGGGTGTCATCTCCTCAGAATCTCTGCAGATACATGCATTTGTATGTGTGTTGAGTGTATGCGCTTGTCGCTTCAGTGTGTCTGCCTGTCAGCATGTGTGTATAGTATTTGTATATGTATGCAGCACACACAGAAGGCCATAAATCATGTGCCATTCTTCAGGCCCATCCTGAAGGAGGAGAGGAAGAGAATGCACATGATCTTAGGCAAAGCTTGATGGCTCTGAGATTGACCAATTGATTGATTGAAACAATTAATTTTGCACCCAGCTTTTATGGCTGAGAAGCCAAGCAATCATCAGTTTGCAACAACCAAGTGAGGACAGCTGGATTGTTTTATAATTTCCACTGAAACATAGCAAGGGACCAGCGGCTGCTCCAGGCTTAGGATAATGATAAGCGACCAGCTATTGGTTTAACTTATATGACATGATATGATAGCCCAGACTGTGCAAAGTCATGTATGAAGACCATTTGTCTTCATCCTCCAGTTTGCACACAAAAATAAGCCAGCTTGAGCGATTCAAGCATGAGGCAGCCAATGGTCATTATTCTATCCCCTTAAATATGACAAATGGACGACTGCTTCTATTGAATCCCATTCTTTACATGCCATATTACAACACACTGCTGTTCGCCAGTGTGGAGGAGCTTGACCATAAAAAGCCAGTTGCTTGGAGAATAAATCTCCACTTTGACAACCAGTGAACTGCTTTTCATTGAGGAGACTCACCATTCATACTTTATCTCCCTTTTTATTTTGGAACTGTTTGTGAGTTGTCCTTCAGTGCCTTTCTCTCTGCTGCCTTTGTTCCTAATGTACTGGCAAGGCTGACTTCATTAAGCCCTGTATGCGGCAAACACATTTATGTCCTATTTTGATTTTTCCTATTTCATTTTGCCGTGCTACACCACAGCACTGCCACCAAAGCGGAAAATAAAGTCCCTATCATGCTTGGAGCCATGATTCTCTTTTTTGAGCAAGGTGACACCTTGTGGCCAAGTAGAGAACTACCAGAGGAGCTGAAGGAGCAAGCACAGAGGAAGGACCAGCTGACAGTCTGGAAAAAGCAACCCTGTCCAACTAACCTGCAATTATTAACAGCCATTTTCTAAATGAGAGAACCAGCTCCATGCTGAGCAAGAGCGAGGCACGCACGCTACCCCAACAACTGAACACCTGCAACAGGTATCCGAGGCATTTCACAAGTATGAGGAGGTGTTTCAGGCCGTGATTCTTCCAATACTTGGGGAATGACTTAATGTGAGGGCGTGTGTGAAGCTACGTGTGTCCCTGTGTGTTTTCCTGACAGTGAAACACTGCCACGGACATTGACAGATCGCAGGGGAATGTTCAATTGCAGGTTGTTGCGTCCTGCTGTCATTGGGCTCATCTGTCACAGGGCAAGGCTAGCTGGGAGGCAGAAGGAGGCAGGAGCGAGGGGCGTCACTTCTTCCATAGATGATGATCACACCAGGGCTCCTGCCAAGCAGGCTGCTGGCCCTGTCTTGCTCCTGTGGTCCTTTGGAATTCTTCTCCTTCACAGCCTGATCCATGGGAATAATATCACAGGCGAAGATACAAGCAAACTGAAGCAGGGAGGGATTTTCCCACTTGAACACATTACAGCTCTGCGTCTTTATCGCTCCATCTTTTGGCTACAGCTCTGTGTTGACTGCAGAGAATCTATGCTGAGATTAATTTGGCAGCTTGGGGTATTATTTTGGCGAGATAATGAGGTATTTCTTGCAGCAAGATGCCGCACACAGATGCTCTGTTTAAAGGATGAGTCAGTGCAGAGCCCTGCAGGGAACAGAACTGATCTGACCGGCTTTCTCTCACACCCTCTCCTTGCAAATTTGCCTTAACCGCCTTACACTCTAATAACCTTTCTGGTGTCTTTCCCACCTACTTCCTCATCCTTCCTTTATCCTTTGTTTCTTCTTCCTGTTACGGGTCTGCTGTTGTCATTCTGGTAACAACTGGGACTGCACTTTCACATGTGCACCCTCTAGAGTCAAACCTGGGAAGTGCTTTTGTTGTTACATGAGAAAAGATACAAACAGGAAGGCCAATTACAGCCCAGCAGTCATCTATCCGTCAACCGTTTGACAGGAACATAGCACAGTCAAATATATGGCTCCCCCATAAATCACAGCATCTCACTCTAACTAGCCTGTCTTGAGTGAGTAATTAGTAGTATCATGCAGAAGCATTTCGGCGTCCCGAAATACCATTAGATCATTTTACTTTTGATTTTCAGTCACTTTTCTCCAAAACCCACACGCTCAAATAGCCAAATGTTCCTGAAAATTATATGCATAAAACTGATTTAGGAGGCACTCAGGAAATCGATCATGCAACAGAATCGTTTAATGTTTAAGGAAGGGCCTTGTGATTTGTGGCTGTACAAAGAGAGTTCATATTCCGTATTTAAGGATTAAAAAGGGGACCTTGTATTTTCATAGCGAGCTCTAACCGCTTTGTGCGCCCCCTTGCAGCAGTCCCACCCTGAGAGCTCCATTGCTATTGCAGATGCTTTATGACGGGCAATTTAACTTCAGCTGCTATCTGAGCCATCTCAGGAATGGATGCGCTTAGAATCAAGTGCAATAAAGCAGAGAGGGAAGTGGAGAAAAAGGAGCGGGGGAAGAGAGAAAATAAAGAGGGACAACAAGCTCGTCTGGACAGCCCCCTCTGGACAAAAGGTTTGGGGGTAGGGTCTGCTGTGGACACACACACACACAAACACAAACAGTAGTTTCCCAGGCGTTTGGCTAGACATGGAAGAGGCCTACCTGTTTGTTTTCACAGGAGCTTCACAACAAAGCCGGGGGTGCAGGAGTCAATTTATCTATCATGCTCGCTTTTCGGCATTTTAAAAGTGTGTGCAAGATTCTCTCTCCGTCTTTCCATTTCTCTCCCTCTCCCTCTGATTGTGTGTGTGTGTGTATGTGTGAGAGACATTTGGTCCTCCACACCGGCCAGGCTTTGTTGAGTCTGCTGAGCTCCAGGAAATCTCCTGAGACGGGGAGACAGATTTACACCCTTCCCCCTGAGAGGGCTTTACAGCCTGGGACCCAACAGAGCAAAGGAAGGGCCAAGAGTGCCAAGTGAAGAGCACAGTGATGAGACAGAGAGGCAGAGGAGGAGGAGGAGGAGGAGAGGAAAGAAGGGAAGGATAAAGGGAGCGAGGAAGGATGAAATATGGTTGAGATTGGGGGGGGAGCTGTGATATCGATGGAATGCAACATGGCCGCTATTCGCTCACTGGCCTTCGCCTCATCTCAGCTCACATACACTCTTTCTCTTGTACCCTGTGTCTTTGGCTCTCAATTCATCCCCACTGCTTCCTCACAGACACACATGTATGGACACAAAGAGAGGCCATAAATCTGCCAGTGAGTGCTGCTGGGATAGAGACACCTAAGACAGGCCTATGCTGTGTTTGGAGAGAATGCAGATGTACCTGCCTCCAGCACATCATCCTCTGTCTCTTTTTCTTTCCCTCTCATTTTCCTCCCCTTCATTTTATCCCCTCCATCTCTCTCATAGCTCTCTGTCTCATGTTCTTAACCCCTTTCAACCTTAACTCGGCTCATCTCTCCTGCACTCTCCACTCCCTTTTCCCTTTGGTCTTACTTTAAGGACTTGCGCTCTCCCACTTTGGGGGGAACAAAAACGCTCCAGCAGTCTCATGTCATTGTCGTGCCGAGACGAGAATAGCTAGCTGATGCACAATAGGGCAAGCACAAGGTAGCGATAGCCTAAAGCTCACGCTATATGTGGCACCTTGTGTGGAGGGGGGGTGCTGGTAACAAATATAGGGTCTATGCAACTTGTTTGCTGCTCTTCTTCTGTTAGAGAGCCAGAATCCATCATCTGATGACAGGTTTAACTACCTGCTGAGTGATACCTGATGTCCTCAGATGGGCTTCATTCACAGGTAACCACCTCTACATGATATGTCTGAGATAAAGACAGACAGGGACAAAAGGAACATGTCCTGAAAAGGAAAAATCCTGAGTGGGTTTCGTGTTAGCTCATAGAGCAGTACAGTGAAAGCAGATGTAGGTATTGAGGGGATTTATAAAGAGTGTTTTTGTTCGTCTGAGCACACCATAACCATAACCATAAGCTAATGTTTCAACCTGTCTGTATGAGCCATGTTAGCCTCCAGACAAACCCAGATCCACGCACAACCCTCATCTTCATAACAAAGCATTAACACCTATGCCTTGACATTATCACAACCAGGCCTCACAAAAACAAGGCCCCAAATACAGGCACACCAGTAAACACACAGCGCCAAACGGACGTGGCCTGTAAGATCTGATTTACAGCAAAGTAAACGATTTAAGCCGCACATCTCACTCCAACACCTAAACACCTGACAGGCCTCTCATAAATAAGGCTGACCAGCGTCTCCCACATAATTTACACCTTGGCTATCTCCTAAGCCAACATGTAACTGGTCTCCACTCCATATTTCACTTCCTGGAGCTCAATACTCGCAAAAAAAGATGGATGAGCAAAAGTTAGCCCTTAAGTAGGGGGAAGGGGAACTTCAAAAGCTTAAGAGAAAAGGTCTGGATTTTGGTGGGACGTGGTGTGAGGATTAAAGCTATCTGGGCCTGGAATGATGTGTGTGTCTTGTGTGTGTGAAATAGCATGCATGCGAATGACCCTGGCCCGGGGCGTAGCCTAGACTAGCCTAGCCACAGCCCAGCTCAGATCAAGGCCCACTGCCAGAAGTTCCACTTCTCTGTCCACCATAAATCGTCCTGCCTTTGTCTGTTCTCTCTTTCACTGGCTGAAACTTATCCTCTTCCATTAAGAGTGATGGATCAGCGGCTCTCAGGGCGAAAGAGACTGTGGTTACAGGTCCAAGCAAAAACTATGCTTTGCAGAAAAGGTTCAAGAAATATACACACAGGCGTATTTCCTCATTCACGCCTACACTAAACAGGCAATGTAAGGCGGGGAATAAATTTCGAAGCAGGGAGGACCAAAGGAGAAATATATTGATGTTAAAATAATTTCATAATGTATCATCAGCTAATATTCATCTGTCATGGTACTCCCTTTTTAAAATTGATAAGAAACTGTGCATCTTTTTAATGTTAGTTGCAATTTAATTAGAAAGGTTGATGCGTCTTTGATTTACTTTGACTTTATGGCTCTAAATTGGATAGAACAGCGTTTGTGCTCCCTCTGGTGGCCACCTCCTGTGATTACACTGAAAAGTGAACTAGTATTCATTTGGTCTGTGTACATTTATTTTATTTAACTACTTTCTGTGACAGCTGTACATGCAATATTGCAGAGACAACAAAGAGCACAGAGATGCTTTATGAGATACAATTTGTCGACTATATGTTGGAAATAAACAGGGATACAATTACAGTCTATTGCTGAAATAAACTATCTTAGGGCCTTAAAGACAGGTAAACACCGCACCCTTCAGGAATCATTTCCCAACCAAACCATTTGGCTCTATGAGTGAGTCTTTTTTTTTTCCTGCAGCATGAAAATCAAAAGTTTGGCAAGAATGTTACAGAAATTCTCCACATGTTACAACAACGGCCGCGGATCAGCAGCTGTGTGGTCTGCCTGACTGTAAGAGGATGCGTGTGTTTACAAGACTATGGCGGCGATACGGAAATTTCTTTTATTGCTATCTTTGATAAGTTTTTAATTATTATTTTTTTCGAAGCATACAAGAATTGCTTGATAACAGAAATGCTTTTTTAAGTGAGTATTCAAAGAAACAAAGCAGAATCCAACGCATCTGTAATGAATAATGACAGAAATGACAGGGGAAAAAACAGGGGAAGAAAAGAAACCTTAACGGACTTTTATCTGCAAAATAACATTAAAATTGTTATGTTGATGGCAGATTACTGTTAAAATGACGGTATATTACTGATATTACTTGATGTCTACTATAGTCTGAGCCGCTGCAGGCCAGCTGAGTGATGTCGCCCTCGGGTGGTCAAAGCGGGGAACGACAGCGGCAGTGACCGAGAGTGGAGTCCATCAGCTGGATGAAAGATTCACTGCTGATGCTTTCATCTGCCGGCTTCTATAGTACCCCATTCGTGTTAGGATGAATCGTGTTTTTGATTTAGATTGTGTGACTGCGCTCTGTGCATAGTGGTGCGCAGGCCCAGTGATCGGATGAGCGGGGGCCTTTGTCTAGGGATGGCTGGTCTCATGCGCTTGCGCGCTGCTCCGCCGGACAGAGAAGGCACATAAAGCCTGGTAAATTGCACCAGGGCAATAAAATGGCAATAAAATGACAACAACAGTGCATTAATCCATCACCAGGGAGCGCTGAAGGTACTGTAAAGAGCTCTGGCTGCAGTCTGGAATGATTTCTATGGTTTATCAGCTCAGGCTGCAGCGCCAATTCATTGTGCCAGGGGGCAGTGAGGAGCTGGGGAGGGCTAAGACTATCTCCCAATGGACAAGGATTGTATTAATATCAGGCATGGAGGAAACAATAATAAAAAGATGGAGCAACTTTATATTGAACGGTCCAGCTTCTTTTAATTAGAAGAGAGAATTAATAAAACGAAAAAATGGAGCTTTGAACTGGCAGGGGGGTGATGGGAATCCCCAGCTCTCTTTTACCTTAGCCTTATTTGGAGCAGTATTTCCATGACATGATCTCACAAGGAGGCAGAGCTGTGCTGTTGCATGTGCAAAGCCTCTTTGGTGTGTACCCTCCCCTCCAGCACCCCGTGGCTCCTGGAGAAAGAGTGCTTTATTCAGGAGCACCTGGATTTATGTAGGGGAACCAGAAGCAGCAGGTGATGGAAACTACTGGCTCAGTAGGTTGGCTGTGGCCAGGAGATTCTGGAAAGGTAGTAAGTGGGCCCAGTGGGTCACACTGTCATTTCCTGTTTCTCTAGCCTTTTGGTCTCTCTCTCGCTCCCACTTTTTTTAACCATCTTTTTATCGCAGCCCGCCTTCATCTACTGCCCTGGCCTTCCTGCCAGAATCACTTCCTCCAATAGGAAACAGATGAGTTGCTCCAAGTCTGAGGTGGCTGAGCTGTGCCCTTCCCATCATCAAGGCAACACATCTGACATACATTTTCACATAGTTGAGGCTAAAATGTGCCTCTAAAGATGTCATTTTGAAGTAATGCAGATTTGCTAACAAAAATTATCAAAGGTCACTTCTCTGAGGCTGTTAACAGCCATGTTAAAGTTGCTCCTCAGGTTATTGATGTTGCCTGAAGGCGAAACCATTTATTTCAGGTTTCAACTTGGTTACTCACTCGCTGCTTAGCATGTCTGAGTCTTTGATTTTGTGCCTGAATCTCTTGTGCACTTCACTTTGAATTGACAGCAAAGATGAGAACACACATGCTAACCTTTTCAGAGAGAATAAACGGTGTAAACACTTGAACCTTCTCTCCGCAGATGAAAAAACCCACCCGTCGGTTTGCCGTCAGCTATTCCACAGAAACAGCATTCTAAACTGAACCAGGTGTGTACATGCCACAGTGGAGAGGTCAAAAGTGGAAACACATGATCCACCCTCTTTTTTTTGTCTTCTAACTTTTACCCGTCTTCCTGTGATAGCCTAATAAATTTAAATCCCTCCTTAGAGAAATACTAATTTAAAGTGCAGTCTGCTTATGTATAAACAGATGACAAACCAGGCACCACAAGTGCAGCTGCATTTGGGGAGGTCAAAAAGGACAGTCAGGTAAAGCAGGGGATACATCGTCGGCAGAGAGCAGAACGGATGGAAGGAGGAGGTGTCTGTGTTGTGGTAAGACATCTGTTTGGTCTGCTTTGCTTCCCAGATTCTCTCACGTTCTCTGGGCCCCTGCCTCACCGCTGTGTCTCAGTTTATTCCTGGCCCACAGCTGAGATGAAGGACTCAGTGTTTAGACACGAGCTGTTTGGATAAATCGCCTCGTATGTGTTACAGATCTTGTAAGTAAAGCCCTGCATCACTCCTGCACTCTCAGAAGTACGACACCAGGACACAGAATATTTCACAGAGATCCCACCATGAATCAGCACACAGGCCATCCTCCTCTATTTCACTAAGTTTTATTACAAATGTGTTTACTGCTAATCAGTGTAATGGACTAGACTGTGAGCACTTCAATGTGTGTTTAACATATATATATCCTGTGAGCCTGGGGAGATGACAGGGCCCTTACAAGGATGGTGGTTGTAATATTGAGTTATAAAACCCATTCAAGAACCTGTCAAGAGCGCCTTTATCTGTTGGGGAGTAACATCTATGCCTTCTTTTATGTGTTAGATTTGTTATGCAACAAGGCTTTATAAAGTATTTATCAGGGCTTTATAAGCCACTAAAATTATAATCAGTCCAGGAGCCACCTCCAGCAGCAGACCTGCTCATGCTGTTGAGAGCTCTGATTCTGAGGCCTTGCAGCTTTTTAAATCCAGCCAGAAGTATTCCTCGTGGATCTGTTAAAATGAACCCCAACTTCTCCTGCTGAAATAAAACCAGCACAGAAAATATCAGGGATTTCATGGCCTCTCTGAACTCTAATCCTAGATGGTAATGGACAGGACTGAAACTTAACATACATTTGACTCACTGTGATTAAAACATAAGACGTGTGGAGTTCGACGGACAGATGTGATTTCCTCCCAGTTCTGCCAAAGTGAGGCAGTTGCAGCTGGACTCCTCTCACTGGCGTATAAGCCCTGCATATTGGACCCCAAGCGTATAATGCTTCACATTCATACACAGTGTAACATTAGATAGTTTATGGCACTGCATTATGTGGAAGCTGGCTATAGCTGGGAGCAGAGGCAGGAGAATGTGGTGGTCAGCGGTGGGTCAAAGACTGTCAGGGCAGAAAGCCAGCCTCTGTACGTGTCTGCCCTGAATGTTAATGGATTAACGCTCGCCACACATACAGCCAGACTGGGAAACTCAAGATGACTTTTAACGTGAAAGGCCGCCAATAAGTCGCCATCATAAATTCAGGGACACATGCTGTCTGTAGCAGCACCGCAATCAGGCGTGTTTCCTGGCTGTTGGGTAGGCAGGGGACTGTGTGATGGAGAATAGGGGAGCAGGTGGGCTCTGTGCTGGCTGACCTTGCCTCACAAGCCCAACCAGATATTATCAGAGTATAAGGGCAGCTGTGGCCTTGCCTAAATAACACCTAAAGTATCACATAGAGCAGGTACACAATTTTCCACTTACACACTACGCCAGGGTTGTCCCACTGTCACTTTAAAACAGCCTGTAGTATATTTGCAGTGTTTCAAACTCACACCCTGCTGATATTTCATTTTGCCCCACTAGAAAAGCCCATTCAGTTCCAGGTTTTTCCTCCTAATAGCTTTGACGGAGTAACTTGTGCTTGTCTAATGTGAATTTCCACATGGCAAAGTGAGCTGCAGCTGAAGTGCTCAGACATTGTGCAGCGACAGCCCCAATCACTGTGTGTAATTTAGCAGCAGGGGGACAATGAGCTAATCTTGCAGGAGAGCATATACTCCCAATTTAAAATCAATCAAGATGCATTTGGTTTTTAAGACCTCCACTTGAGTCGTGCTGTAAATAAGAGCCCGGTTCAAAGCACACAATGGTTGCCTGCCTGTGTGGGGGGTCATTTTAAACCCACTGATGGATTCACAGCACATTGCACTGCAAAGTTTAACGTACATTTTGACACTAATATGCCCCATTTTTCCTAATCATTTTGCTGCTGCACTGCAAGTAATTAGGTTTAATTATGTCAGTGGGTGATTTCTTGCCGTTTATTGAAAAACTGACTTACAATCATTAGCAACAGCATGGTTTTAAATATTTGAAAGCCAAACAAGTGACACATGCAAGAACAGAAAAGTTATAGTGTTGGAATTTATAATCTAGTTATCATACTCTAGTGAATAAAACACTGCTGTGGTTTCTTATGATTTTCTGTCTCCAGCCACCAAAAGACTTACTTAATGCCGTTAGTCTCTGCTTCTCTCTGCCTCTCTCCTTTCTGCAAATTAATTTATGGTCTAATTACAGGACAAGCCTCCAGATATGAAGGAACACAAATCACTGGTCCTTACCAGATGGCAGAAAAACGGCACAGGATAATTGAAAATCTAGAAGTGGATCAATATTTAGAAGCCCAAGGTTACACAAAGTATGACAATACTATTAACATGAAAATATGATGCATTACATCCGCAGGCAAATTGTTTTCTGTTATTTGATGGTGAGTGAGTAATACTGGTTGAAAGTAATAATAAAGATACCATACTAGCTTTAGACTACCACAGCTTTAACACTGCCGAACACCTCCTGAGCGATCTGAAATGTGCTGCTTCAGTCTGATGTGCTAGCCTGCAGCCGTATGTGAACACGTGTGTACCCGTTTTCCAGCAGCGTGTGGAAGAGGTCTGGAGGTCTCTTCACCGACAGAACACACCGTGAAGGCTCAGACTACCTCTGGCCCACCCCACCCTTTTCCAGCATTTACCTCTGGCCTGTTAAAAATGATATCAGCTCATGGAGGGCAAGCATTAGCATTTGCATTTTATTGGAAGCACTGAGATTTAGAGCGGAGGATATATCAGCTCTGAGCAGACAGAATTAGTTAACAATGCATTACCTGCCTTTTATGGCAGCTATAACTCTTTCCTCTGGTGGGGAGAGGAGATGAAGGGAGGAGTGTGGAGGGGGGTGAGTGAAGGGGAAACACAGCCAGCAGAGGGTTGGCGGGGAGAGCCGTGGTGCAGTGGAGGGGGAATTTAGAACCAAGAAGCTTTGTCTGTGGTGCTTTACTGCACATTAAGTGTGATAGCCACCCAAATTAGGGCATCGCATTGCAATCACCTTCACACAGATCAGTGCTCTGGGCCGAGGGATGATGCACCAGTCGTCACTGCAGACCTTTTCATCTGGTTGTAGCGAGGAAATGGAGACACAGCTGTTGGGCAGCTGTGCCTACATGACCACAGAGTGAGTAAGGCCACATCAAATTACATTGGCCTCTGTGATACCTCCAACACTTTTTTTTTTCCCAGTTTCTCCGAGACACCAATTAAAGACCACAAGTCTTTTTTACATTCAAAAACAAGTTACTGGAGCATTGCAGCATCTGTTGGTGTTATCTATACGAGTGCATGTTTATTTGTTTGCTGGTTTAGTGGTATCCTTGAACAAGCTGTGTAACACTGATGAGGCCCACTGCAGCAGTCGCCTTGCCTGCCACAGCTCCCCCGACACTCATTTGGTGTAATGTGCTGCAAGACGACCCACCTCTGCCGTGGGCTTTACCCTGTGGAACTCATTTGCACTAGAAGTCAACTGGTACAGAAGGGACTGTGTTTGAAGTGCAGGCAGGCTGCCGAGAATGAATAAATAGATTTACACCTAAACTGTGAGAATATTACTGAAGCACAGGATGCCTAGCAAGTCACGCAAAAAGCACGGTTATGGTTTCTCTCTGAAATGCAGATATACTAAACGGGTGTTAAATAAACAACCATTTTTACATTCAGAATATCAAATTATATTTCACTGAAATGTAAAAAAAAAACCTAGGAATACATGCTGAAAACCACCACACATAGAGCAAGCACTTATTTCCTATATGAGGCTGAAATAATGATCCTAGTACAGATTTTTGACTTAAATAAAGCTTTGCTCTGCATGGCACAAACTGCTTCCACATCTGTATTTGCCCACACATCACAGGCAGAGCTCCCTTGAGTGCCACTGTGGCTTTCCCAACCAAATCTCCTGGCTTGGGTTTGTCAGCAGACAGCTCCAGGCTCCATAAAACAGCCTGCTGCTCGCTCCCTTTGCCCAGCTTAATGGTCCCAGGGGCTGGAAATTTACTAGTGACCTTTGCATTCCATTTGGAGTGTAAAAGCCTTTTTGCTAGGAAAATTCCATCACTTTGGACGTAGCTGAGCAGCACTTTGTGTGTGTGTGTGTGTGTGTGTGTGTGTGTGTGTGTGTGTGTGTGTGCCAGAGAGGAGTCACTACAAAAGGCAGCAAGAAAGAAAAAGAGGATGGTTTGAGAGCACGGATTAGGCGCAACCTTTACTGCAGTTTATTGCTGATATCAAAGGGGTCTTGTAACACAGAGGACACATCACATCCGGTTGTTTTAAGAAATAACCAACTCTCAACACCCAGACATTCACGTATTAAGGTGTACTTTAAGTAGATATTGTTCATTTTGCTGACTTCGTTCCCTATTTTTTCAAATAAAGACAAAAACCTTTCCATATAATGAAGCATTTTGAAATATTAGCATTTAGCGTGTTATTCAAGTTATGTGGTCTTTACAGCAGCAGATTTCTTTTTTATGGCTGCATCATTATACATAATGGAAGCACGGTAGCCCAAGGCTTTAAGGTGCCAACCATGCATGGACATAATGTCGTGGGTATGCATCCAGCCAGGGACCTTTAACGCATGTAATTTCCCATCTCTTATTCTCTCTCCTGCCAATTTTATGGATGCAAGAATCAGTTCAACTCAGGCATAAAATGTCAAATCTAGGTGTTTTTTTATTTGCAGTATTACCCATGTAATTTATTCAACACCCACTTCAGCTGGGTAAACTGTATCTGGTGTCTTTAAAGACTCCCAGTAGAATTCAAAATAAATCTGTGTCGATTTGAACCTTACATACCTGCACATCCGAAGTTTGTCGACCTCCAGGTGTGTTGGGCAGATGTTATTACCACGAGTTTCTCAGGAGCCAGTAGACATCCTACAGACAGAAAACAGACAATAATTTGTCTTTCAAAATATCACTTTTAGTGCTAATAGAGACAGAGGATAATACTTGTTTTGGTTGGTGGGGAGGGAGGTGTTATAGTTTGAACTGTAAGTGACTGTTGCAGTTAATACTCTGACGCCTGTGTTGAACAGCAGCACCATCTGCTGGGTGAAAGCAGATTATTTTAGCACGAAAATGGGGCCCTTCTTTTTTGAGAAAAGCAAACATTGAAAAGAAGCCTAGTAGTAATGTATCTGAGATGTTATCATTGAGAGGGACTCAGGCTATTTTTTTATTCATTCAAAAATTATTACCGCTCCAGTGACATATTTTCATTTATATACTCTCAGCAACATCCTCTATTGTGGGTTGCTGAAACTCCATTCATCTGCTGGAATAAAAACCAACTGATCTGACTTATAACATTGAAAATGTTTATTAAAGAGTGCTACTGTACACATATTTGTAACATTTAGTATACACAAGAAATAGTCTACTTTCAAAAAATCTGCACAAAGAAAACGTGAAAAAAAAAAATCAATGTATAGAAAAAAATGATGAGAAAGGACAAGGAAAACATGATCTTGGTGATTTACAGGAAAATGGCTGGTGATTGAGAAAGGGGAGGTCACATTTATCTTTCACTTTGCCAATTAAAGTTTTAAATTAGAGATCTCAGACTGACAATGCTAATATTTGGTCCTAGGAGTTCTAAGAAAATTTGTCATAGTTATATGAAAAATCAAATTACTCAAAGCAAAAAAGCCAAGGCCAAGGTGTGCATAAATGATTTAAAACTGGTTTAATGTTTCATATTAACACTACAATAAAAAAAACCAAGCCAAGTCTACTGCACACTGTAAAAAAATATATCAAAGAATCACTAACTTATAACACCAAAACAAAGCTGCAGGGTTGTCCTTTATGAGCTTGGTCATACGCTCCAAAGTTATTCATCTTTGAGCCAGAAGATGGCAGACCCACATGACTGTCTACAAATGCTGGTTCGTATACAAGATTGTCTACCATAATAACATGAGACTGGTCCAAATGTAACACTGCAGTTAACAAGGAGGGGAGAAAAAAAAGATACCAAATAGAGTACATTTTGTTTTATTGTCTTTTACTTGAACTGGTGATAGCATGAAGGACTTTTAAAAAACATCACAAAGTTCACATTAAAATATGGAAAAGAAGAGATAAAAACAACCAAACAAAAAAAAAATGTAGATATCACTTTGTTAAAAATACAGAATTGGCTGGCATCATTTGCAAATTTAAGCTGGGTAGTTTTCTCCTTTTACACAGGTAAACTAAAAAAAAATCTACAAGAGATAGAAATTTTTTTGTTGTTTTATTTTTAATTAAAAGGAACTGATTATGCAATCAAGAACGAGCCATGATGGTTGCTTCCTGAATATTGATACTATGCTTGTCCTCAGTGGTGTTAGTGGGTTCTTAAAGCAAGGAGGTGCACCGCTTAAAGACCTTAGGATAGGGTTTGCACCTTAGTGGAACAAGCTCATAATTAACATAGCTCAACAAATCTCTGGCTTTTAAGTTTAAAACCTTGGCCATTGCTGGAAAATACCTTACTGTAATATTTTCAATCCTGTGAGCACTAAAACATGTGTTAAGACATTATAAAAGAGGGTAAAGAATACAAAGACTGAAACAGCAGAACCCATCCCCAGTAGCATATCACCCATGTCCGCTACAGCATCTCTCCCTGTTTGGTGGTTCCTTGTCAGCAGCCTGGGCCCCCATGCTCCAGTGGGTTACAGATGAAGAAAACAGGACTGTGCCCACTGTGTCGTTATTGGACATGGATAAAAAAAGAAGGATGGGAGGTTGGGGCGTGAAAAATGTCCGACTCAAGGTTGTCCCTGCAGAGGAGGAGTTTGACTCCTCCCAGCGTGATGCTCTCACGCGCTGACAGCGTCTTTCTCCTTCTTGTCACTGTCTTCGTGCCAGGTGAGACGTTCCTCATAGAAAGCGATAACAATCTGTGGGCACCTATGATTAGCCTCCTTGGCAAGCACAAGATCTGCCTCCTCTGAGTCTTTCCTGCAATACCAGAAGGGAAAAGTTAATCTCAAAGCTTCATTAGAAATGGACAAACTTTTAGAATAATGGAGAGCTTTGTTTATTTTTATTTCAATCTAACTTTGACTGTTTTACATTTATAACACAGGCATTTGTGTTTAATCTAGTACTCTTGTTTATTTGACATTTTAAACGGTTAATACTGTATATACCAAAAAAGTTATCTAAACGTTGGGTGGGTGCTAGTGCTCATGGGAAATGGAGTCTTCTTTACAGAAAAGCACTAACTAATCTTCACAGCTTCTTCAAGGATACATTTATGAAAAAAAGAAGAAAAACAGGTCAAAAACGACAGTTCAACTCTTGTTTTGTTGCACAAGCAAACACTGTGGAGTGAAGCATGGCCGGCCATGAGTGACGAGGCACCACGCATTTATCCTTCTCCCTAATGTGTGATGACATAAAATTTTATGGAGTCACTTACTGTTTGTATTTGAACGGACAGCAAGGCTACTAGTTCAGCTAATGGGTAATTTGTCAGTAGCCGTCTGGCATATTTAGCGCCATTTCAAGAATCAATTCATTATAAGTTACAAGCAGCAGTGATGCAGACAGCATCTGTTGCAGAACAGAAGAGCTTACAAACTTGAAAGCAAGCAATATTACCTTTAATTTATGAGAAATTTAATTCTGGCTTAGAAGTGACTTCTGTAGAAAGCCTACTATTGATCTCTTCTGTCCCTGATTTTTCCAAGAAATCAGGCAGACATACATAGCCCCTCATGCTTGTTTCTTTTACCACTATAGTGGTACAAGCAAAGGGAACCATGCATATGCAGTTTGTGCTAATAAAGAAACAATGCTAATTTGTATCTATATACCAAGGAGTAGATACACCTTTGGTCTAAATATAGGAGGCAAAGCTGAAGTACTAAACTCTGCAGTCTGCTGAGTGTCTGTTTGATGCTGGCCCTGGATGTACCAGAAACTAGATACACACCAAGCCACAAAAAAGAACAGTGGAGTTCAACACATTCATCTATTAACTCAGTAGTTCAGAAAATATTAAGAACCCATGTTCACCCAATCAGAGGCACAGCTCAGCTGATTGACATTCAGGTGCTCAAAAGCTATTACAACGGAGAAAACCTGCCCACTTTCAGTATGGCCCCTGCTGACGATTCCCTTCAAGACTCATATTTAGACACAGATGAGTGACTTCACAGAGACTACATCCAATGACTAAACAGACTTTGCCATATCCCAAAAGTTTAGGTGTCTTCTACAGGGTATATGCTAAAATCCTGAGGTTGATTTCAATACCTTTTTAAGACCTTTTCAAAAACCTTTAAAAAAAGTTTTAATTCTTTATCGCAACTTCCAGTTGTTGTTGGCATCTACTTTTCAACAGTTGTAGTTTACATTTTTACAGAAATGATGTAAGCTAAGGAGGAATAAAGCTTGAAAGAACAAATGAAACTAAAGGCGGGTTTATCAACACTCCCACAACAAGAAACAGCAGTTATTCAAGGCCAACTTGCTGAAGAAATGAGAAATTATTTAATCATTTTTAAAATCTAGGACATGTGCTGGAGATTGTGTGATTTGCTTTAATGTTGTATTTAATTTCTCTTTATGAAACTAGAAATGACATTAATTTATAGCTGGTGTTTATACCGCTCACAATCCTTATTGTTGTATTTTATTGTAACTAGAGTCTTTATGTATTTTTTTTATTCTATTCTTTTTTATTTTTGTATTTTCTACTGACTCCATCGATTTCTGCTGTTAGCACAACAATTTTCCAGTTTGGGATCAATAAAGTAACTCAGCTGAATGTCTGACATCCCAGTCAGGGGACAGTTGCAAGGAGGAAAATAAATATTCATGGATATTTTTTGGGTCAAAGCTTGAATACCTATGAAACTTAATACCTCATAAAACCACAATTAAGACTTTTTAATACTTTTTAAGGCCCTTAATTTTCCCAAAATTGATTTATCAACTTCTAATACTTTTTAAGACCCCGGGGACACCCTGTTCTAAGTGAGTGGTTCAACCAGTGATGGATTCTACCTTTGAACAGATTTGTGACTTATTGTCCAAGACACTGACATTGCAGTTATTACTTTATGTTTAACTGTAATTACTCATAACTTACCTAGTTAAGATGATACCTTATTCATCATGAGAAAATCTTCGTTGTCAAAACATTCATCTTCATCTTTTTTTGTCTTGCTTTTAATAATATCACATACGTACTATGGTTATAAGTTTGAATTTCAAACTAACCTTGAGTTTACTTTTTCAGTAAATTAAAAAGGAAATGTGTAAAAAAAAAAACTTCAACTGTATTTACAATCTTTTAGTTAGAAGCCCTTGATTTAATTTTTGCATCAGTCGAAAAGGATAAAGGCATATTGTATTTGAAATAAAAAACGGGGAAACAACTTGAGGAGAAAAAATGGTTTGTGAAAGGCAAATTACAAAATCGTACCATTTCATGAGGAACATTAGGTCACCACAGGAGTCAGTTGCCCCGATGATCTTCTCTGGCTCAAGTCCTCTTTCAAAGCCGCGAGCAACTAAAATCTCATCCTGAACAAAAGAAAAAAGGAAAAACATCTTTTGACCACAGAAAATACTGGGGGTTTATTTCAACAGTGCTGGCAAATTATTGAAAACTCAGACCTTCGCATGAACTATGTGCTAGAATATATATATAAAAAATAAAAACTTCTGTCTTGTTCACAGTGCAACATAGAGTATCTTATTTCTGGAAACTTCTAATCAAGTGCTGTACCGTACTTCAAGTACAGAAGTCAGCTGCTTAGTACCCAACAAGTGGCATTCTTTTCACACTTTGGCTTCTAAAAATATTTGAGGTCCTAAATATTACTACACTACTGTATCACAATATGACTAAGTACCTCCTTCTTCTTCTTGGGCTTGCTTCCACCTTCCTCATCATCGTCAGAGCTTCTCTTTTTTGAGGTACTGGATTCTTTGGAGCGTCCTGAGGAGCCTGTGCTTGATTTGCTGCCCCCACTGCTAGGTGTGGAGCCTCCACCTGGACTTTTCTTGTAGGTCTTCATGAACTCTGAAATAAGCTCGGGGCAGTCAAGATTCTTCTCTGGCTCCCAAGTGTTGTGCTTTCTGGAAAAGACATTAATGCAGCAAGACAGCATCAGTGAAACCATCTCTTGAATTAACACCATCAAATACATAAGTCATTCAAAATGTAAATATTGGTATCAGAACAGGCCTAATGTTCAATGCAATGATTTAAAAAAAAAATTCAAAGATATTACAGCAAACATGACTCCTTGAAAGTATATGTGAGAACCATTTTCAGCTCTGTTGATCAGATTCACAGAAAATTTGTGTTCAGGAAGAGTAACCCAGCAGCACTTCTAGAGGTGCAAGTGATAATGGGATCTTGTATGGTGATGTTTGCACATGAAGCAGCGAAAACTGAGAATAAGACTTACTCTGAGTATCCTTTCCATTTCAGGAAAAACTCAACCCTGCCTTTCACCACTCTTCTGTCCAACACCTTCTCCACAACATATTCCTCTTCATCAGAAGATGAGGATTCCTCGTCGCGAGACTTCTTGCCCATAGTAAAGTTCCTTGCTCAACAGTATCAACAGTATGCAGCTGCAGGCCGATTGCAGATCCTAGTAAAGAAAAATCCAAATAATTAAAATATATTAACACAGTTTTCGTAACAAAATGTTGACTAGCTTTGTCAAACACAACAGAGGCACCTGCAATGGGGCGACAAACATCACTAAACTCCAAAGTCAGTGTTTTGAACTAACCACATCACATTGTCGTCGTTGCTCGGATCTGCAACACCAAGTGTGGCGTAAACTACCATATGAGCTGAACGGCTGAAATCTCTTAGTTAACGACCCACATACGGTAATTAATGTTACCCGAAAATAAGACACCGAAAACTTAAAAGACTCACAATGCATCGATGATACCGATACTGTGTTTGCTAAGCTAACGTGCAATGCTAAAGACTGGTCATTAAAGGCAAGACTGCTAATGCAACTAGCACACAAGCTAACGCTCATTGAGCTAGCAGTTTTCATCTTTGACACCAATACAGAGACTTTATTAGCCATACGTGCAGCACACTGTGCATTTTGACGGGACAAATGTTCCCTACCTTTTGGAAGTGGTGACCGCCGGTTTTGAAAATGAAGCCGGAGAATTAGCACGTCTCTCTATGGAACTACAGCGAGTGAGACCAACGCTGAGGCTACTTTAGCATGTAGCCTGGATCACAAAAAAGGTGCTGTGCGCTTGACTGTACGTAAAAAGCGCGGGTTTGGAGCGCACAATGAAAGTACCCGCCCCTCGCTTAGCTGATGACCCACATTTTAAGAGAGAATGTCTACAATGCAAGAAAAAAGATTCCTGCAAAATTTGACACCCCCCGTTATCTTCGATTATACAAAATATTTACGGAAAATATTTAATGCTGCCACAAGATGCTGTTAAGGGGAAGGCACTGCTCCACCCCCACATATAATTACCATTGTGTAACCTTATTTGTCCGTTTAAAATCAAAACGTACCTTTATATTTCTTTTTTAGTGCATTTATGTAAGAACACCTCATATATCGATTTCTTGTTAACTGACCCGACAGTGAAACGTTGAACTGTGCCAAATGTTGCGCCACATTTATAACATATATTACAACCCTGCTTCGCCGTGATTTTAATGTATGCATATTGTAAGCTCATTGGATGATATTTTTGATTGATAGGATTCAAACCAATAAGAACATATTTGGTTGTTGGCGTCATTATCCGGCGGGAAGTCCTGACCAATGGCTGTGTGACAGAGGTGTATTCTTTGCTATTTATTCTACAATTGAGTGCCGGTCCGTGTTCGTCTGACGCAGACAGCGCCTCTCAGGTCAGATCACAAGGAGTCTTCAAGGATTTCGCAACAATATGTCTAAAGACGTGAGTAAATTTTAAATTTTTATGTGTCTTTGATGCTTCTACAGTAATGCTAAAACATCGCCTAGTTCTTCAAGCCGCGAAGAACTTAAAAGGCTTGCTCGTTTTTTGTCGCTTCAGCAGTAGCCATCAAGTATTGTGCAGCCGCCATTTTATGGCAGCTGGGCCTCATGGCCTTTTGTTCATGCGGCAATCAATCCAAAATGTTCGACTATTTATTCGTGATCAACTCGAATTTGTTTATTGTGTCTCATTCGAGCACATGCAAATGCAACCATAACTGTTGAATCTTCGTAACTGGCACAGCAGCTCAACTGGCACAGTTATTAATACAGAATTACGCTATCAATCAGCTAACGTTAATGGCGGCGATGCCTCCTTTCCGTCTTCCCTGAGTATAAAGAGTGACGCAGAATTCAGAAATTGAACAATTATGCCCTTCATCGTTGTGGACGTGGATACAAAAACAAAACTATTAACGATAAGTGAATGTGTCGAACTCTAAATATTTGCTTTGTTCATTGTGTAGGTCCCACGCGAGCCCGAGCAGCTTCGCAAGCTGTTCATCGGAGGTCTGAGCTTCGAGACCACAGACGAAAGCCTGCGGGCCCATTTCGAGCAATGGGGTAGCCTGACAGACTGTGTGGTGAGTGGGTGAAGTGTTTAAGCTGCAGTCCTTTTATTGTTGTGAAATATTTTATTTAGTTTGCTCTATTTTTGGGCTTGTGTCCAGCGTTTATGCTAAAGGAGGACTATTCTTGCAGGTCATGAGGGACCCAAACACTAAGAGGTCCAGGGGTTTTGGCTTCGTTACATACTCATCAGTTCAGGAGGTTGATGCTGCCATGTCTGCCCGCCCTCACAAAGTTGATGGCCGAGTTGTTGAGCCTAAACGAGCAGTTTCCAGAGAGGTATGTTCAGTGCAAAACTCAAGAGTAAGCCTCGAGTCTACAAAGAGAAGTAGCCAGTCTGACCAGAAAATGCTTTTGTTTTTAATAGGACTCAAACAGGCCAGGTGCCCATGTGACCACAAAAAAGATCTTTGTTGGTGGCATTAAGGAAGATACAGAGGAGTCCCACCTGAGAGACTACTTTACACAGTTTGGCAAAATTGAGGTGATTGACATCATGACTGATCGCACCACTGGCAAGAAGAGAGGCTTTGCCTTTGTGACCTTTGATGACCACGACTCAGTGGACAGGATTGTCAGTAAGTAGAGGCTCTTATGCACTACAAAGATGTGTTGGTCCCTCTTTTTCTTCATCTCTTTAAATCTAATGTGCTATCATTCCTACAGTCCAGAAATATCACACAATCAACTCCCACAATTGTGAAGTGAGGAAGGCCCTTACAAGGCAAGAAATGCAGACTTCAGGAATGGGTGACAGAGGTTAGTGAGACAAAACAAAATCATAACACGCTCAAAATCTTACAGTATTTCGTTCTGCAAAGCTAATGTTTTTTTCATTTATCTTTTTTAGGACGCAACAGTGGAGGAGGAAGACCCTATGACTACGATAGGGGATTTAACCAAGGTAAGGGCACTTTGATTATGTACAAAGAAAACCATGTTGCCTGTAGTTGCACCGTACTCATCTTGATCTTTTCAGGTGGCAGAGGGCGATATGGAGATGGTCCCTACAACTGCAACGGCGGTGATGGTGGTGAGTAGGATTCATATTTAATATTGTATTACCATTTTTATCAAATGAATTTTGACTGACAGAGTGTTTGCTTTAGGTTATGGCGGAGGTGGACCTGGAGGTCCTGGTGGATACAATAATGGAGGAAACAGAGGATATAACCAAGGCTACAACCAGGGTGGTGGAGGTGGCGGCGGTGGCTATGGAGGAAATGGTTATGACAGCAATGGCTACGGTGAGCACCCTGACCTCCCTTAATTGACAAGAGTTTTGAGACCATATGTTCTGACTAACATTTGATTTTCACAGGAAACTGCTCTGGGGGTGGTAACGGTGGTGGAGGGAACTACAACATGGGCCACTACGACCCTCAGGCCTCAAACTTTGGCCCAATGAAGAACTTTGGTGGCGGAGGAGGTGGCGGCGGCAGGAACTTTGGAGGTGAGTTTAAGATATGAAAGAAAAAGACTTTGAAGTTTTATTAGTTGCTTCCTGAACCTGACATGTTTTGCTCTTGTTAAGGTGGCTATGGGAGTGGCTCAAACAATGGTGGATATGGCCGTCGTTTTTAAAATGTGAAGTGGTGAGTACCATAGGCATGCCAGAACAATTGCCTTTGTATCATAAAACCAGAGTTTGTTGCTGCAGGGACATGTTAAGTGTAGATAAATTTTAAAAGCAAATCACTCTGGATGTCAGGTCATACAAAGTCAGTGCACAGTTAACAATGTTGTTCCATATTGTTCAACAGGACTATGTACTTAGGAGAGGAGAGCGAGGAGAGCAAGCGAAAGACAGGGCAGCTGCAGGTTTCCCTCCTAAATCTGCTCAGCCAAACAGTTGTGGCAGGTTACTGCTGCTGCATGAAGAGATGTACAATAGCTAAATCATGGAGGGTCTTCATTTAAACGTTTTGTGTTTTTTCATCATTGTGTTACCGGGAAGAAAGCATTCCAATGAGGTTTTATGTAGATTTTTTTCTTTGAGTCTGGTTTTTATTTGTAATTGCAACCATTCAAGCTGAAATAAACATCTTCAGTTTTTTTAAGTCTTTGTTAGCCTCTTTGGTGGTTTGGGAAAGGGAGGGTTCATTGCCAGATGTACACATGGGACAGAAGCAACATTTGACGAAGTGAGGAGGTTGGTCAAGCCAATGTCTTAGGTGACTGGTGACAAGAACTAAATCAGTAACCAAAAAAAGAAACAAGACGTACAACTACATCCATCATAAAGAGCTCGTCACTTTGTACACTCTACCCTGAGTTCTGCAAAGATCACCTGGAGGATGCTAGCTTACATGCAGTCTTTGAGGCTAGCCATGGAAGCCAGCTGAGGGAGAGAAGTAGCAAAACCATCGCCAGGATCATTGAAGCAGGGGAGAGTGAGAACAGAAGCCTGAGACTAGCAGGCAGCAGCTACCAAAAGGCTAATATGCTGTATAGGTAAGACCAGACTTCTCCACTACTGATAGTATGTTTTGCTATATTTGTCATGTAGCTGGTAGCAAGTCTATAGCTGAGTAATGACATAATCTTGAGCAATCAAGTTTGATTATGACTTGCAACAAAGATGACTAGTAAAATTGGCCTCTTGATATGTTTTTTAGTGGCCTGACCTACTGCATGCTGAGAACTGAAAGCAGCTACTATCATATGTATTT
This sequence comes from Halichoeres trimaculatus, assembly GCF_033239565.1. NCBI lineage: Eukaryota > Metazoa > Chordata > Actinopteri > Labriformes > Labridae > Halichoeres > Halichoeres trimaculatus. Next base: position 23,400,819 of record NW_027437189.1, read on the forward strand.
TGCTTATCTTGTTTTTCTTTTTTCTAGGTAACTGCAAAAGTTCAAGGCTCCCTGACTTCATTTTAATGAAATGGCTAAATCAGGTACAATGCAGCTAAGCCTTCTTGTCTCATTTGATTTTGCGCTTTGGTTTTTGGCTATTCTTGAACTTTTTTTTTTGTCCTTCACAGGTTTGCCAAACAATCATGAGGGTGCTGAAGAGTTTTTACCTCTTTTTATTTTTTTAACATAAGACTGCTGTGCAGTGTCATTTTTACTTTTTTTAATAAAGTATTTTTTTTTATAAATCTTGGGTGTGGTCTCAGTTACTTACAAACATAAGTGTCAATACATGCAGTTCAAGTTTTACATTAAAACATGTCAACAGCACATGAACATACACTCAGTTGGCACAGTTCAGCCCTGTGCTTCCTGTGAATTACTTAAATAAGCTAATGTTAAAATCAACATTGTTCTCTTTTGTGCATTGATGTGTGGGGTACCAGGTAAATTTTCCCATCAGGTGTCTGTTGCAAGGAGTAGTCATCCACTGAGTAAGGTTGACCATCTTCATCTCTTAAATGAGAAAAGACCTCAGAGTAGAGGTCTGTCAGGCGACACTTGATAAAAGCCATGCTGCGCTTGAACTCCAGCCTCTCTTGTGCCAGTTGCTCTCTCTGAGCTTGCAGCTGATTCAGTTCCCTCTCAAGGTGAATTATACTCTCAAGCTTCCTTTTTCTGCAGTTCTGAGCTGCCACTTTGTTCTTCCCTCTCCGTCTGATGTCCCTGACCAGTGCAAGTTGAGAATCTGTTAAAGTGTACTGTGTCAGGAGCTCATTGAAGTCATCCACAGGGAGATTTATTATCTTATCCATGGGGAACGGGATTTTCAAGGCCATAGCACGCCTCTCATCTCTGCTCAGCGGTGCAGGAGCTGAGCTGCTTCCGGGTTGTTTGTTGTACATATGTTGTGAGCTCCCTCTGCTGGTGACTCCACAGTCAGTGTACAGGTCTCCCAGAGCCGTGCTTTGACCCTGCTGCTTCATCGACCAAGGGCTCAGAGCACTGGACTGTACTTGAGAGTAGGTGGTTTGATTAGGAAAATAGGCATGAGCACCTGAGTGTAAATAAGAGTGAGGCTGGTTTGGGTAGTTCATGGAGTAATGCATGTGAAGTCCTCTGGTGTGCTCAATCATGCTGTCAGGTTCACCATCACTATATGTCATGTTGATGTCTACACTCTGGTATCCTGGTGCACTAACAGGGTTATCTGGGGAGGCTAGGGGTGGGCTGGAACCCAATGAAAGACCTGAGTCTGATTCAAGATCATCAGCTGAGCGAGTGTGGGAACTCTGACCGTGTGCTGTCCACAGCATGTGCCGGCCCTGAGAGAGACACACGTTTGACCTCCTGTGCCCCTGGCTGTCTCCTGACATGTTCAGGTGTTCTCTCGGTGCTGTCATTGACGGTTGTGTATGTGAAGGAATGGAGGGGATGCGCTGATTGAGCTGAGGTTCAGAGTTGGCGTAGATCGTCTCTGCGTTGCTGCCTAACTGATGGTGGGAGACGGACACCTCTTGAGAGAAACATCCATCATATGTGTTGGCAGCGCTGAGCTCACAAGAAGCAGGTGGAGGCTGTGTCATCCCATACCCTCCCATAGGGACCATGGGCTCCATGCTTTGATACTGTGTTGATTCATAGGAGGTTTCACCAGGAACATCAAACTACAGTCACAAAACAAAAGAAATAGATGTGATTAACTGGCAATTCAGACAAGATTGAAGTCACAAGTGTCTTCTGGTTGCAGCCCGCTCAGAATAGTACACAGTTTGCCTCCACTTCAGCATGCCACCCATACCCTATGAAGAGCTCTCATAGATTCGATCAAGTTTCACTTGAAACAGATGGCCATTGTGCAGTGCAGGGGGCCGCCAGTAACATACAGGACTTGCTCCCTCTCACAATCTTTTCAACCTGCCATCATTTAAACAGGTCATTGCTGCCATTTTATCGGCTGAGTGTGTATTAACTTTTCATCATTGTAGAAATATTGATATGTGAAATGTGACATGTTAAGGAAGTTTTCATTACAATCATTCAGCAAATTTGTGTCTTCCTTTTTTTATTAACAAAATACAGTTTCATAAATCTATCACTCATCAATATTAGCTAAGTGAAACTGAAAAAGAGAGCTCCAAAAGAGCTCAAAAATGTTACAGTATGAACAAATTGTGGTGCTCAAAAGGGAAACACAACATACTTTTGGATTACATTCAAGAAAAAAACTAATAAAAACGGTAAATGTCTGAGCTCAGTCATTACCTGTAGCTCTGTTATGGCCATTAGCTCCTGCCAAGCTACATCCATCTCAGTGTCCTGAGGAGCTCCATGAGACCTGGGTCCGGGTAAATTAGTTGACATGGACACTCCTCCACACAGCCTGCCTGGAGTTGCTAATCCCTGGAAGAGAATATGATACTGTAAAACAACAGTTAATCAGCATATCATATGGTGAAGTGTTGCGTGATCTGAGACTCACCTCAAAGGTTCTCCTCAGCGGGAGAACATAGTTGGCAGTTGAGCACATTCAGGACAGACTTTCTACACTAAAGACCAACCTGGTGAGGACACAGAGCAGCCTGTTATCACCTATCTCTCCACTCAACACCAAATACAGAAATTTAGAAATAATTTACACAAAGATTATTTATTCCATGCCCGCACCACATGTTACATCAAGAGAAAATTTAGTGTTAGAGAAGTAACTGGGTGTTATGGAGCACATGAGGGATTCAGTTTAGTTGCGTTGACTCCTCCCATCAGAAGTCCCAGGCTGCAGCTATGCCGACCCCTGATAAGACAATCTGCAGGGAAACAGCAAGCTGCAGCAGCAAGACAGACTGGAGGCTGAGGGCCACTCTGGAAAACTTTGAGTAGTCTTAAATGTTAAATATACTACTCTACACCAGGTACATGCATTTTAGATAACTAGCACTGTGGTGTGCAGTAGAAATGCACTACAAAGCACAAGTAAAGGTAAAATACAATCAATTTTATGTTGTGATGTTGTGTTTATTCAACCGGACCGGAATCTCGTGCCTTCAATTCCTTAAGTATTTACACTGTTACTTTGTTGCTTTACGTGCATTCTGTTGTGCCTTGGGAGAAAAATAAAGCTTTTTTTATTTTTAATTTCAATAAAAAGACATGATCAAATTCTCTCTTTTTAAGGTGTGGACAAATATTACTAATGCCTGTGCAAATCTCTTAATCCATTTACAGAGGCAGATATTTTCACCTATAAACACAGAATGTTATGTCTTTCAGGTGCAGAGTATTACCACTCAGGTGATAGTTATATGGAAACTGCTTGGAGGTTTCATTCACCCTGAGGAGCAGGTATTGATATCTTTAGTGTGAAAATCAAATCAAAATTTTTTTTTGCCAACTCAGCTGCAGCAGCGCATCAAACAGCAGGCTGTGACACTCTGAGCTGGTCATTGGCTTTATTCAGTGCGTAATGCTTTCAATTTAGAACAGTGGCCTACATTAATTAAAATTCTAGATTTGAACATTAATGCAAAATCTGGTAAATTAAAGCCATGACCATTATGAATCTCAAACTGTGTTTTTTGTTTTTTTTTAAGTGATTGTAATAGAATTAAGCAGAACTGCTAAACAAATGTGTTTCTCTTTTTAATTTCTAAATACTAGTTAAAAAGGGGGAAATGTTTCTCATGCTTTGACTTTTTCTTAATGATCCCCCAAATGTAAAAAAGAATTAGAATAAAGGGTGCATTAAGATATTTTCAATTAATATTTCAGTGTTTCTGCTTTTCGTCATTCGTTCTGCTCAAGTTGTTAATTCAGGAAATCAAAATTCAATATGAAATAATAAATCAGCCAATAAACCAGCTTTTCCAGTCAGTAAAATAAAAAAACACAATTTACTCCATGAGGTCATGTAACTGTCTAAGTTGTGTTAATTTAGTTCTGACCAGTATCTTTTTTTTATTATTTTTATTAATTAAACCAGTATACTGTTGATATCTAGTTGAGGGAAGTTACACCAACATTGTAACTAAAATACTTTGAGTGTGACAGGACAATTAGAGATCATCTGCAGTATTAAATCCACAGCACTCATAGTTTAAGGACTGCACATTTTCTACATCGATCTGCAACAAAATTAGGTAAGATCTGAATGGACGTACCTGTGCAACATTCTCCACTTCCACAGATGATGAGTCCGGAAAAATCACTTTGGACTACGAGCACAATCTTGGAGGTCAGAAGATGAAAAATTTAGTAAAACATGTGTTAAGCAGATCACAAGAGGTTAAACACACAAGGCCTGTTGCTCTATCTCTCATTCAACTGTCTGTCTCTCTCTGTGTTCAGCCTCACTTACAGCCACCGGCATAAATGGGATGGCTCAGTACAGACAAACGCAATCTTCCTGTAAAGCACCCACACCACAAATTTTTGCACTCACTGTATCCTTAATAGCACACTTGCACCTCAACCTCCGAATTTCCCTTTTGCCCACACGACAAACCACAAACCAACAGTCTGGCAGAGAACCATTCTGTAAGTCCTCGCTGAAGAAGGTAAAATGTTTTGAAAGATTTGGAGAAAAAAAAAATCCCTGTAAGCAATTTTGATTCCAGTTTGGAAATGACAATGCCCATAAAGCGAACACTCTAAACAACTCAGACTGAGTACGAGTAATCAGATGGTAGTGTCTTTGTTCCCTATATAGTCCCAAACCAAAGATATGAGGAGTGTGATGTGGAGCACCTGGAGTCAGAGCCGGCATTGCAGTGAGGGCCTTGCTTAAGCAGGGGTGGGTAGGAGGCAGGATTGAGACTTAGTTTAGTAGAAATGGAATGTACACCCTCCGACAGGTAAGAAAGACTACATTGTTCCTCTATCTGGCAGAGCAACCGCCAAGGGAGAGAGAGGAGCCGGGGTAGAATAGAGGGGAGCGTGTCTTACATAGCAAGTGACCATTAAAATCCCTTGCAAAAAATCCCCTCATTGCACCAATCTGAAGCATGTCAGGGAGCACACTCACAAAGACTTTGTGTTATATAGAGCTGCCCGATGGTGCAAAAGTTTATAATTACTGATTGCAGATATGAGGCTTATTTATAGTTCAATAGGGACATACATGGTCTATATATATGTGCTATGATGGAAAAGCATGACAGTGTGTCAGCGATGATGCCTATCTGCATCACAGTTACTGATTGGATGGTACTGTATACATTCTTCAGAACTACACACATTAGAATTAATACAGCATTTGCTCACAGACCAAAAACCTATCAAGCTTTTATCTTCAACACAAGTCGTAATTTTGTTCACTGCAACATCTTTTTTGATATGCAGATTGGATTGGCAAATAAAATAATCAAGAGTCTCAATAACTCAATCTTCACGCTTTTAAACTCAAATGACAGCAAGTATTTTTGTTAACAGACACTGTACAGACAATGCTCATTCAATTCAACCTAAAGTAGTTTAATGTTTTCACCTTCCTCCTATATTTGAGTTAAACTGTGCACATGAGAAAAAAAGAATAAGCTTATCAAGGTTGGTGGGCGCTTGCATACACGCATCAGGGAGTTGATCTGATAGACTTTTAATTTTAGAATATATCTGTAACAGTGGTGGATGTACTGTAAACATCTGTTTTGATTTATGACCTATGTTTTGCTTTTGTCTTGAGAAATCGATTAACATTTTAAGGCTGGTAATGAGCAACAATGGGCTTTCAGTGAGGCACTGTATATTCATAAGACCATGAGAACATGGAAGGGCTTGTCTGGTCCATTACTGTATCACATCCCACTGAGACATAAATCTCAATGTTTTCTCTGTCATTGTTCTAAGATGGAAAAAGTAGGTGGCTGACAGAGTCAAGAAAGGTGAATGTCTACCCGGAATCAAAGAAGGGACTTCCCAACCCAGAGTTCCTAGCACCCAGCCCCTGACTCAACCACTGCCACAGCGTGCCAAAGAGCACCCTGTTATTACGGCGACCACAGTGGTTTTGAATCTGGACACAGTTCCCAGGTCAACGCCCACGTTCCCTGTTTGTGTTTGTTTGCTTCAATTAGTCTTTGACATCTCTGCTTTCCTGCTTCCCTGAACCTCTGAGGTCCGTCAGCTATTTCTCATTGTATACTTCAGTGCTACAAACTATATCTCAAAAATAGAGAGGACATGTTGGCTGGGGACGGCCCACAGTGACTCACTACAGCTGAAATTCTCTTAATGACTTCTCTACTGTTTGTTACGGTGTGTTAAGACTAATGTGGATGACATGGTAAAACATTTTGTCTTTTTGTTTTTTATCCTCAACCCCTTTATGAGTCCTGTTGTTGCCATGGCATTTCTTTTATTTAGTAAAAAAGAGGAATACGGCATCTTTGGTTCTGCTTTAACATCTCAAAGGCTGTATCAGACATGAGTGGAAAAACCACCTCACTACTAAACAAAATGGGCGGGTTGTGGTAAAAAAAGGGGAATATTCCTGGAGTCAGCTTCTGGGAAAGGAAAAAAATAGAGTGTGAATTGGAGAATTATTTTTTTCTCACATTTATCTACTTTCTATTTTTTAAATCTTGATCTAAGATTGAGGAAATAAAGCGTTGCTTCTTTCTCTTGTGTGAGTATGAAACTTAAGAACTATAAAACCTGGGCATTTCTAATCTTCCTAAGTTTTTAGGAATATGAAGTTTTCTTCATTAAATTTAGTCTTCCTCTATGAAACTAATGACAGAAAATTACTTTGAAACCAACTTTTAAGCGAATGCTCTTAAAAAACGTATGTCATGATGGTCTCATGTTATCACTACCTGAAAAAGAGTGAATGAGGAACCTCAACATGCAGCATCATTCTTCCGAATGTGTCAATAAGGTCTGCGCCTATCTCTAGATTATTAGATTAAGATGTTTTGCAACAATATCCAACTCTTTTATCACTTTTAGATTGTATATGTCCTCCTTTAGAAGTTCATTCATATGTAATGCATAACTTATCTTTAAGTACAGAATTGTTTTGGATAAAAAAAGCCAAAGGATGTCTTTAATGGGCTATGTATGTGTTAGTGTGCATATGTATTGTGTACACACGTAAATGTGTTTAGAATGAGCGTGAGGCTGGTTGGTACCACAGAGGCAGAGAGGGAAGGTAAGGAAAGGAGGATGTTGGTTTGCGGAAGCTCTGCTTAATGCTGATAAAAGAAACACTTGGTTCTTCGGAAGGGAACTGCTAACTGCTGTGGCTGCTGGTGTATACCAAGAGGAGGGGAGCAGACCACTTCACCACATTACCTTTTTCTCTTTTTCTATGACAATGACATGAATTTTTACTTCTGAGACTTTGTGAGAAACCTGATCCAAAAGGCTTAAAATATGTAGTTGTGCTCAACTTTAACAGAAATAATTAAGATCAGGTCAGGTCTACTAATTAATGTAAAAATATTTCAAACCATTGGCTGCTAATTTATCTTCTATATCAATATAACATTTGACCTTAATTGATCATTACAACTACCAGTCAACATCATCATGACTGATGCTTTTGGCTATATGCAAAGTAATGTGAACGTACTGACATCTAAAATTAGACAGCATTACAATGGAATCTGAAAATCTTTGACCTTTACGTATGAGCCAGTTCAAGAGAGTATACTGTTTCCTCTGGTCTGGGTAATTTTGAAATCTTAGTGGTAGAATTGTGTAAACATAGTGTTGCATTGCAACATTTCACGGCCATCTGCAGTACTGTTATAAATTCATGTTAAAATAGTCTTAGTCTTGTGCCATATGAAAAGTTGATGCATAGCTTGGCTGTACACCATTCTCTGTCAAAACTGTTCATATTCCAGTATTATTTGAAACTCACGCCCAAAAACATTTTACAGTAAGGCTAAACAGTGAGGTCATTTATGGAGTAAGATGGAGTTAGATAGGGAAATCCCCATCAGCCTGTGTTTCCAAGTGCTTCCCAGAAGTGGGAACTAAGATAATTGGGCTTGGTTTAATGTAGGAGGATCCTGAAAAAAGATGTTGATGAGTACAAAAATGGCTTTTACATGAGAGATTTTACTTGTACATATGCAGGCTTAAAAAATACCCCCCACAGCAACTAACCAAAGAAGAACAACAACAGCCAGTATCACAGAATACTCAATGCTCTATCCTGCTGATCTTATTTTTATACAGAAGGCAATGGCATGTGAATTATGATGATCCTCAATGACTGGATTTGTTTTTAAAACAAAAAATCGATGAAAGGGTCAAATTTTAGATGTAACATCTGTTAATTACAGAACTGATCAGTTTGACTTGTTCATGAAAAACACTGTTGGCAAAAGGATAAAATCTCAAAGAGTAAAATCCCACATTAAAAGGGTTTTTGACAACATACAGTGTTTAATTAACCTGAGAAACATTATAAAGGTTCCACCATCCCTGCTAACGGGCACTTTTTCTACTGATGTCTGCGTGTGTTTAATAATCAACCATGTCACTTACATGTTTAATTGGTAAATTTATCTCAATTTCCTCCCTGGCTTTGTGCCCTGCTTTGAACTGCCCTTTGCTCTGTACGTATAACGTAAGCACTGCGTCAGCCAATGGTAAAGGGCCTCATTCACTATGCGTATGACGTAGCCTACTGATAGCCCACTAGCTGGTGTGCTAACAAGCAAGAAGATGGATTCTCCCATACTGGTAACGCTAGAGCATTAATTTAATGAATAAAATCTGCGTTTCATTTAGAAATGAAATCATCATGATCCTCAAGTGGAAATTGTTTCCGAATACGTTTTAGGATTTCATACTCTAACTGTCGATTCGACTTGACATAGAGCTAGCGTTGACGAGTTAGCTGAAGTTGCTAACCAGCTAGCACAGAAGTAGTTAGAAGGTGTATGTGTTTGTTGATGATGTGGAAGTGTCATGTCTTCCTGCCGACTCCGTCGTTAAAATGATAGTTATAAAAAGGTTCGCATTAGTGAATGCATCGGATGTGTGTTAGTTTCATTCATCCACTATTTACTTCCTGGCCTCCGTTTTAGAGTTTGTAACGATACGACACACTGTCAGACATATGTTACTTTTAATTAAAAGGTAAACATCATTCATTTGGTTTATACGTTGAATGGTTAAATGTGTATTTTTCCACTTCTTCAGGAACCATCCCTGTACACTGTTAAAGCAGTACTGATTCTGGACAACGATGGAGACAGACTCTACGCTAAGGTACAGTCCAGTCAGATGTACAGAATTTCGTTCTACCAGTTGATCAGAATTTGTCCTATATAATACATTTTATTCCAACTGTTTCCTTAATTTAGGTGAGCCTGGTGACATTTAAACCATGCTCATAAAAAGTGAAACTAACTTGGATTTAACTCCATTATCTTCTGTATATGCTGCAGTAAATACCTTGTATTGTTTGTTTGTTCTGAAAACCATTTAAACATATACTACACATATGACTCACATTGTCATGGGGATTCCACATACTCACATGTAAGGCTTTTTGCTTACTTTTTACCATTTGGAATTGTACAGTCAAATGTACTTACAAAATTATCCCAGTTAATGCAGGATTCACTTGTAAAAGGATTTTTTTGTGTTCTGCCATTAAGAGATTGGCATTAATTAATAAAAGATAAGCTGTAGTATAGAGCCCGACCGATGTGGAATTTTTGGGGCTGATGCAGATACCAATACTGGGGGCAATAAAAGCCGATATCCAATATATCGGCTGATATATATATAATAAATTCATTGATATACACAGGATATATGCTGTACGTGAAAACAAATCATTATAATACCCATATGATTCAAGACAGAGACAGAACACTATTAAATTAAAACAAGGAACTTTAATTATAAAACTTTCACCTTAAGAACTGTAGTGTTAACAAATGATAAATAAAAACAAGCTGTAAACACGACAATAAATAAAGAAGTCAAACTTTAAACACAGTAAGTAGAAAATAAAGTCAAACTGTAAACACACAATGAGCAATTTAAACAACGTTAAAACGCCGTATTATAGTCTTACATTAGAAAATGGTGGACGCGTGAAATAACAGTACCATTTATCTCTGTTTATCTCTCAAAAAAAACAACTAACACGACATTAAAACGCCGTTCTATAGTCTTGCATTACATAATGGTGGACGGAGGAGGCGGGCACTGAGGCAGTGTACAGCCCAACACACAGACACACAGGAACAGGAGTGACAGAATCTCCGAGGAGCCAAATTTTTGATGATTGGCTACATATTGGCCGATGTTGATTAATCAGTGACAGGCATAATCGGCTCCAACCGATTAATCGGGCCCAACCGATTAATCGGGCCCAACCGATTAATCGGTCGGGCTCTACTGGTGAACATGATTGACTGATGCAATTTTTTCTTTACTGGATTTATTAAAAAGTAGGTGGTACTTCAACCTTACTGTAAGTGGGGTTTTGAGAAGCTGACACATTCTAATGTGTTTACTTTGATTTGTCCATAGTATTACGATGATACATACCCAACAGTGAAGGAGCAGAAGGCATTCGAGAAGAACATCTTTAACAAAACACACAGAACAGACAGTAAGATATGTGCACAATCACTGGTACATTCAAAGCTTCTTTACCTGTTTAATGCATGTCTAACAATCTGAATGAATTGTTTTGTGCTTTAGGTGAGATAGCATTACTGGAAGGCCTCACTGTTGTCTACAAGAGCAATATAGACCTCTTCTTTTACGTGATTGGAAGTTCTCATGAAAATGAGGTAAGCCTAATTCAAGTATTGTGATGCGATCAGAAGTCACAGAGTTTAATCCCACACAAGGGTTGTCATTTGTGTTTTTTGTAATCTGCACTAATTGCTTGACTAACGAGATCAAAATTTAAAAATCCTGATGACACCAGAGAGACTTCTTAGAACTGATTTGCATTGTGACCTGCTTATAGTAACATAAACACCTTCAAATGTTATTGCCCCATGTAACTAGTGGTTGTGTAGTTTGGACTAATTTGATTTTAACTACTTAAGATGACATTTATATTAGACACAGAAATAGTAAATAAATCTCAAAGATAAATAAAGGAACAATAAAGCAGATGTAAATTTTCCCAGAAAATTCTCAACAACTAAATTTTCTCCTCTTGAAATGATCGATATTCTGTAGTGTTATGTTAAGTGTTTGTGTGCTTGGAAATTGTAGGAATTACCTGATATATTAGTATTGTAGCATGAAGAGCAAGTTGCTATGAAAAGTTAAGTATTTTTTCTGTCAGTGTAAACCATCTGTCTATATCCAGGTTTTATATTCTACTTCACTTTTATTCCAATTTCCCAATTAAAGAAACCTCATCACTGAAAGATAAGGGCTGTAGGATGCTCTTCGGCAAATTAGAATTCAGACAAATTTTGTGCCGTACTGATGAAAAAAAACCCCACCATGAAAGCAATAACACACATGTTACTTCTTGACTGTCATTTTTCCAGATGATAATAAACAATGCAGGCTCATTAAACATGAACAGATTCTGATACATTCTGTCATTTTCAACAGCTTATGCTCATGGCTGTTCTAAATTGCCTGTTTGATTCACTCAGTCAGATGTTGAGGTACGTTATTGCATCTGTTATTCATTCCACAGAACTTCCATAAAACTTTTTAATCTGGTGTCCAAAAAGTTTGACATGTTTTTGTTGTGACACTTTAGAAAAAATGTTGAAAGGAGGGCTTTGCTGGAGAACATGGAGGGTCTTTTTCTGGCTGTGGATGAGATTGTAGATGGAGGGTAAGTAGTTTTTGTAGCTTTTGACCCTCTAACACCTCATCTTTTAATAACTGTGGGGTAAGCAGCATGTTTACTTTGTAACAAATGTTGATCTGACTCTCTGCTGTCCCCTGCAGGGTGATCCTGGAGAGTGACCCACAACAAGTAGTGCACCGTGTGGCTCTTAGAGTAAGCACCTTTTTTTTCTTGTCAGAAATATTCAACATATTGTTTGTTTGTGGTATGTGATGAAATACAACCTCATTGTTTCTGCAGGGTGATGATGTGCCTTTGACGGAGCAGACAGTCACACAGGTGAGTAAAGCCTTCCTTGCTCTTTCCCCTGCCATAAGGTTCTGAAGATTCAGCTCTTCATTCCTTGTTCAAACTCACTACTTTATAATTTGTGTATACAAGGACATTTCATGAGCATCTTTCGCCTCTGGCCTCATTTTGTCAGAGCTTCTATTTTGTCAGTCTGCTTCTTTTTCTTTGATACTGTACGTAATAACTAATTATTCAGGAGTATGGTGGTAGGTAGCCAACGGTGGTTCCTGTATTTTGGCTCCGACATGAGTCTGCCTGTGTGTGTTAGCTCCTCTTGATTAATGTTATCATTTAAGAGTCCTGAGACTTGCTAACGCCATCCCTCTTCTGGCTGAGATTAATGGCTGCCCACAATCCCCATACTTTGTGGTTATGATTCAGCTTTCAGTCAATGAATTAAGATGATTAATCGATCTTGCATATTTCTCTTCCTTTACACTACCTATCCACGCATCTTTGTCATGCTTTTGATCATTGCATGCAGGTTTTTTTTTTTTTTAACTATTTTCTCTTCAAGCAGAAAGAGTTACCACTTTTTTCCATATTTTGTATGTGGGAGTTCTGTCCTTTAGGGTTGTCCAGCACTGTGTCCATTATTTTAATGGCTGGAACAGTTCATGATTGCTTTTAGGGTGATCTGTTTGGTCAAACTTTTTTTTTTCATTCCAGGTTCTTCAGTCGGCCAAAGAACAGATCAAATGGTCCCTTCTACGATAGAGTTGCCTATACATCAGTCTACCAGTGAGCTACTGCTCAGACAGTCTTCATGGCACTGATCCACATCCTCTTTTTCCTCTTGTTTCTACTCCTTCAATCAGAGCTGTGAGGAGTTCCACTGGGTGATCCAGTCACACTCCCAGAACTACTATTACTTGACATTTTTTCATTGTCATGTTTTCTTTTATTTTTTGCACAGGCTTGCAGGATGTGACATAATCAACATGAGAATAAGATTTGCTGTACATTCCATTACCAGGGCTTGCTTAGCCTGTTTAGTCTCAGACCTGAACACGGAGTTAGTAAAACCAGCGTGTTTGTCCAAAACATAAAGATTAACCTCATTTTAGCCTGTGGCAACATTCCATGTTTCCAAAAAATTTAATCCACCCTACCTTTCCTACAGATTACTGTACAAAGTATTGAGCCACTGTCCTTATCAATCATTTAACACAGATATTATGATCAAAAAAGTGTACAACTTGTACTGTATTCAAGTCCCTGATGACAGAGATATAGTGTGTCATTGGGTCTTCTATCATCTGATACTTTTAATAAAGGTTTGTTGACACTGGCATGTGAAAAGTGGTGATATCTCTTAATAAATTGTTCTTGCAGTCTGTCAAAATTCTGTATTCTACGTTATTTTAAAAGATGTTGCTATGTCTGTGAACTCAACTTTACAAAGTGTTAAAATATTTTCCATACATTTTATTTCTACAATTTAAAAACTTGTCTCTCTGTGTTTCAGAGCTGCAATGCCGTAAGCTCTTTGTTGATCAAAGCCTTAGGAAAAGCCAGAAACACTAGAGCAAGGGCTCCATCTCCTGGTGTGCTCAACACAGTGCGGGGCTGAGGTACAAGCATGCAAAGCAAGAGAGAATAGAGGGGCGGAGACTCACTCATGCGGCTATGATCAGGGGCTTACATTGTTCTGTGTTTCTGTGACATGCAGATAAGTTTTATGGAGTCATTCTTGATTCATTTCTGCGCCGTAGAGAGCCACAGTGTGATGCATAAATTGCGTGCACCCCCCCACCGGAACACCCTAACCTTACTCGTTTTAGTGCAAATGAAGTGTACACTCCAGAGGGGGAATGGTTGTGAGAATAGGCACTCGATCATTTTGGTACTAGGTGTGTATTACAAGAGAAGAAATGATCTGATCTGCTCCTCTCAAGTATCCCCACATGATCTCATGCTGATCATCTGAAGGTATTTTTATACTGGAAGAGATTTGTGTTGGATATGCTGCAAACAGATCCAACCATGCCTAATCTGAGCCACATTGGGAACCAGGTCTCAGATGTTACAGATCACGTCTCCACCTTACCCTCACATTTGAAACACCTCCTTGTATTGCACCTGGCATGCTGCAGCGCGCCTGTTGGTCTGACTCAAAGTAATTAAGCTACTATTTGTAGCCTGTCCACAAATTGGCAGAAATAACTAGTTTGACAGCTGTATCAGTTTTTGTTTCTTATTTATGTCAATGAAGCCCATTTGGCTGAGACATCAAAGTGAAGAGAGAGAACTGAATGCTTTAGATGTGGAGTTGTCTGTGGCCTGGAGCAGACTGTGTAAGAGATCACACACAAGTGATAACGTCAGATAACAAGTTAAATAAGGGTTTCACTATTTATTTGCCTGATGAGGGCTTTCCTGTTGTTCGAACTGTTAAATAACGCCTTAACTCTTGTTATTTCAATCTCAGTCAAATTATATATCCTCATGGAAGCTGCTAATGTCATTTAAAGATAAACAGCAGGTAAAACAAACTGACGTCATCTTAAACAGAAAAATTTGAGAGGATGAACATGATGAGGTGCTTTGTGACTACTTTTTGCACGGATGATGTAAGAAAATTAACTATGCCTTGATTCCTAACTTTAACTCAGCTTGAATTAAGGTTGAAAATAGCCCAAAAATAAACAAAGGAGCGATCTGTTTTGCATGTCTGTATTATTATTTTCTCGTTACAGAGAGGAGTGTAGTGAAACTGTTATTGCCTCCGACCTGTGGACCTTTTTTCTTGGCTTTGCTCCAGTTCCATTCAGCTCCTGAGTCTGTGGCTGTTTATGGCTGCAGCGATAGCATGAATGGACTGATGCTACTTGTAACGTGTTTTACTGGAGAAAGAGCACCAAGAAAGCAAAAGGTAATCATTATAAATGGACTCCATTATTGCACCAGTTTACTGTTATCGCACCAGTTTGCTGGCATAATGAGGACAGCTTCTGTCTCAGTGTGTGGTTTCTGTGAAGGAGGAGGGGGGCTCAACGTGAAGGTTAAAGAGGACATGGTTAGCAGAAGTAGACAGCTGTAAATGTGATTAGATGAGATCCCAACAAGGGCACGGTGGGGAAGAGAGAGGGTTAAAACAGATTCTAACCAAGGTGCTTGTCCAGACCTGCACTGTTCATTCAGATAGCCCTAAAGCACTATTGGAGGCTTAGTGACTTGCTTTTATCCACTAATTACAGTTGCACCATCATAAAAAACCAGCGAGGTAATTCATATTAATTATACAGGCATGGGTATAACAGTTTGAAACACCATGGCTCGACATGCTGTACATAACATGCAGTAAAATTGTCAGAGACGTGTGGGGTAGAGCTTTGTAATTGATCGATGCTTACAGTGAAAGAGCCGCACTCTCTCTGTTGTGTGTGTGTGTGTATGTCTGTGGACTGTGTGAATTAGAGTCAATAAATTATCATCATCTGTAAGCTTATAGAGTCTTTATGTCATAGTCAATGGGCCTGAGCACCCATCCAATGGCTTGCCCTGCTAAAGAGAAACAACGCTGAGGAAAACAATGACAGCATGTTGGACCCAATACAGTAAACACATTAAAGAAAGTGCCGTTATATTGTCAGGGCAGGACAAAGGCCAAGACCCACATGATGTTTAATGACCCAGTGTATTAAAATTAACAAGACTATTTACCTCCACTGCTTTCACATAATGCCAAGACTTAACCTAATGATATTAACATTACGCTTGAAAATAACAACCTAATTCAAACACAGTGCTGCTCTTTTGTTGTTTATTGTCAGTGTGCATTAACTAAGATTAGAAAAATAACTACTTTAGAATCATAATGTTAGAATTATTGTAGCATTTTGGATTGAGGTCATTACAGGCTTCTCAGTGTGTGCACACAGAGGAGAACGTATAGGCCCAGGTCTGCTCTGTTCGCCTCAGCAGCATCTCAGCAGCCTGACGTGGTTTATGGCCCCAGTTGCCCTCTCTGGGTCTGTTTATGGATTCCCATAGAATAGAGAATCATGGCCACTCCAGGAAAAGCCAGCCAAAAACAACACCTCCACCATCACACCCCTGCCTGCCTTTGCAATAACTCAACTAGCTGTTTATGTTTCTGCAGAAAAAAAAAGAGAATTCATAGTAATGACATAAGATGACTGTAAATTCTGATGCTAATGTTTAATTTTTTTTGTTGATGTAAGATAAAAATGTCACCACAAATGTGGCTGCTTTATTGGTTGTCGTTACAGGTTGGCAAAAAAAAATGTGGGCTTTGTTGAGAGAAAGCTTTTTCTTTGGGGTTGGAATAGCGTTGCCTTTGCAGGGCTGCCTATTTTACGACGCCTTTAAGATTTATTACATGAAAATGTTCAACTTTGATAGGATAATGAAAGTGCACCACCAAGGGCATTGTTAATCGGGGAAATATTCCACCTGATGTGTTTTCCCTCTGCTGTTTGTGTGCAGTTCTCTTGTGCCAGTGCAGTGCATTACTCTTCAGTGAAAGCATGCTTTAGCAGAGT
This sequence comes from Halichoeres trimaculatus, assembly GCF_033239565.1. Lineage (NCBI taxonomy): Eukaryota > Metazoa > Chordata > Actinopteri > Labriformes > Labridae > Halichoeres > Halichoeres trimaculatus. Next base: position 23,417,457 of record NW_027437189.1, read on the forward strand.
GGTAGTGGAAGCACTCTGGATGTGATCGTACTTTCTGGTTAAAGCCGGTTCAGGTTAAACAAAGCAGAACCACATTGTGTTTCTACGTGGTCAACGCAAAATCAGGTGTAGTTGGTCATGTTTGCTGCACCGTGGGGGCAACTCCATCATCTGCTAAAGCTGCACAACTGGGGCACATCTGGTAGCTGGATGGACTGGTTTGGACTTTGTAATCCAGAGGGTTCCCTTCAGCCAGGCGCCTGTCGCTGCTACTGATGAGGCTGTGTTATGGCAGTCAGAGGTTACTGGGTTACTGCTGTTATCAAACAGTCAACACTAAGTTTTGGTCTCACAATGATGCACAAGAGCACTAAAGAAGGGCCATCATTCATTTTCACTGTAGACAGTCAACATCAGAGGAAGCCATGCTGGCCGTAAAGCTTTATGAGTGTTTCTGCTGGTGTTATTCAACCCCCCCAACTGCATCCATCAGGGGAAAATATAGTTTCCCCCTTTCTGCTGCCCTTGTTTAGTCTTGTTTTGCCCACAAACATTCCTGTGCATGCCTTCAGCTGTTCGACAAAGCTTTGTGTGTATGTTTTTTTGTGTCAGGGCTAAAGATTGTAAAGAAAAGCATTTTCAGCTGCATAGCTCTGAACCCTCTGTTTTTCCCCTCTCCCCTCTGTCATCCACTCTTTCTCACTTTCTCCCCTCCCTCCCCATGGATTCCCCAACCACACCACAACACCGTTAACAGACGCGCCCTGACAGATTTACAGCCATCGTCTTTCCATTGGCCGCCAGCGTGACAGCCGAGATTTAATGCTGCCTCCTCATTGGCCAAAACTTGGCAGGTTAATTTATGGGTGCACTGTGATTTGATGCCTCCTGCCTTTGAAGTGAGTTACAGCTCTGTCGCTTATAGGACACAGAAACGGTGTCAGGTTGCAATCGTAAAATCTTATCCCTGAAGGGGGGTGGCGCTGGAGTATAATAGTCCTGACGTCATGAAAGGAAAAGAGACCTTCTTGTGAGCACAGAGGAAAAACAGACTTGTGTGACAGAAATAAATGCAGGGACTCTATCTGAATTTGCTCTGAATAGTTAATAAAATATTCTGTTAATGCCAGAGAGACAAACCTAAGAATGATGCAAAAAGAGGGAGTGCACATTTGAATGCATCCAAAAACTTAAGCATCCTACCTTCAATTAAAGGCTCTTCTCTGCTCAGGAATGCACTTTTGTCCTGTCCCCTATTGCCATGATTTTCACATTTTTGCTTGACTTTGCAGACAAAAGGTTTTACATGAGAAGGGCTGTCTTCATGAACCCCATGGCTGATCTACAGCAGCAAACTCTCTAAGTCACGTTCACATCCACCGTATGCTGCAGTGTTCGTGCAACGCCATCATCTATCTGCAGCCTATCTCTACATCAGCCTAACAGACGATCTTGACAAGATCAAGAAGAGTGGAATGCGGCCCTGTAGCAGCCTTGACCCATGGATATTAACTAAGGGTAAAAACTCTGCCCTGTCTATCAACCTCGAGTCAATTCATGCACCGTTTCCCTTTGGATATCAAATCCCTCTCTTTACTCTTTCACTTCACACCTGAGGTTGTCTGCTCAAGTGGAAAATTGTCAGAATGTACAGAGGCAGAGGAAAGCCCTGGACTTGTCTTGTCAAGGGGGATTGCATAATTTCCTAAGAGACCTTCTCATGAACTTGATAACTCGGGGTTACTAGCATGCCCTCTGACAGTGTGCCATGAAAGAGAAAGAAAACAGGTTTTACATCTTGAAGCGACATGATCCCTTTGAACTCTGGGGGATGATGGATGGTTCGGCGGCGTGTTGGAGGAGTTTCACACAAATATACATTTAACCTTTTCAATAAGGTCTTCCTTTGTATCATACTTTACTTATGAGCTGTTTGCACGATAACTTTATCTTCTATACTTAACTCCTTTAAACCAGAAAGTTATATCAACAGCTGGGGTAAAACATCCCTAGCATCAGTGGTCTACCAGCTGAAGCTGTAGATAGCACATCAGGAGGTGGATGATGTATAACACTGATATCCTCTTGGTGTAGTTTGTTTTTTTAATTGTTTTGTATTTGATAAAAACACTTTGATAATGGCAATTATGTTTTCCATGAACATTACAATCAAGTATGCATGGTAGTCTTAGTGCAGCAAGTAGAGCTCAGTGTATGATGAAATGAACATAAGAGGAAGCTGAACAGGCTACCTGCAGTATCTTCAGACATTACTCGTTGTTTTCTAATCTCATGAGCACAGGCATCAGGGGATGTCGATTATTACAAACTGCCAAATTAATCAGCCGTTGTTAACTCTGTTGAACTCATGTAAAAGATCCCCTACTTGTTAATCATGTTTCTGGTCTACAGCACATAAAGGCCATGGCTTCCCAGATAAATATGTCTCGCCTCAGTACTGTCAGCACCTCTACAAGCCAAATATGAACTCTTGTAAGGCTGCGTGGTTGTTCCCTGCAGAGGCAACGTGTCCCAACAAGCAGCAGATTAATAGGGTGGTGTAAGGCCAAGGCATGTTAATGTATGTGTCGAGGCTAAACGCACCTAGGCTGGGAAGCGATTTTTACAGAGTCAGCAGGGCATCTGGGTGTCCATCCTATCAAGGAGATTGTGGGATAGTGAGTGTGACCAAATAAATCACACAAACAAGGTCCTACACAACTGAACTTGATCTTTGTGAATGTGTTTGGATATGAAAGAGCCTCAGCAGAGTGCACATAATAGAGCATCGAGCCCTCGTACTCCATCTCTTTGTGCCATGTATGACTAACTTGATGCACAGAACTATTTCTATTCTTTTAGTTTAAAGAGATGAGTGTCTGTTATATTGTCTTAAACAGTCTCAACACTGTGACATAATAATGAAATGGAACTCAGCCATTACTCACACCTGACCTCTTACTCGACAAAATAAAATCCCTAAAAATGACACCATTCACTCTTTGATCTTTCAGACCACTTCTGCTGCTTGAACATTCTCCTTAACCAGTTTGTCTTATTGAGGCCTTCCTGTGTTTTTCATCGATGGAAACGCTTAAGGAAAAAAATCGTAGTTTTAAAAAGTGTAGTTATCACTTTAAACTTGACAGGAGATTAATTTTGGGGCATGAATATTCATGATTTGATGTGTAAAAATATGCACAAGTAGGCCAAACTTGACTTCTCCCTTGTTACCAGCTACACAGTTGGTTTCTTTTGCCTTCCTTCGTTACATTTTGTGAACTGGGACTGAAACACAGACTCTAATTAATCTTGTTGAGTTACACTAATGAGAGAAGTAGTGACAGACGTGTGAAAGTAGGAGAGTTTGAAACATGATGTGTCAGATCATTCCCCATCAGGGCTGTTTGGTGAGACATCCCATAGGCAACTTCTTCACCTCTACTTTACCTTCATATGATTTTGGTTACTATGAGACTTTAACACCCTGTGGGCACAATAAACACACAGACACACTCTTCCAGTACACCATGGAGGACATTTTAACCCATTTCTGTAAATGACTTCCATTCTTAAGACCCTCTACTTAACCCCAGTATCTTCTTTTTCCCCTTCTTTGCTTCAGTATCTCTTAAGTTCCCACACTGGCGCAGGATGCCTTTTGGATATGAAGTAGTCTGGGATTCAGCTGCATACATTTTTAATATCTGAATCATAGCCCCCAGTGTTTGAGAATATTACAATATTTGGTAATCATTAATAAGTAATGCATTCACACCTTTAATGCTCATTGTTTGATGAGAACTTTAGATTTACTGCAAAATTCTTTCATTTAATATCAAAAAATTATTGTGCAAGTGCAGTAAATTAAATTAATGTTTAACACTCGTGCTAGAAGAGTTGGACTAACAGAAAATGCTACACAAAAGGCAGTGAGAGCACAGTTCATTCAGATTTCCTCTCTGCTGGTTTCCTCGTTTTCTGGTTGCCACTCAGAGAAAAACAGCCGTTTATCATTTCTTGTTTTCCACACGCAGTGGCTCTCACTCTGTGCCCCCTGTGTGACTGTTTGAGGACGTGTTCGCTGAGCTGTCCATGAAAATGGGAGTAACCTGGATGGTGGAATTGAATTTTTAATGATGAGCAGCAGCACCACCACCACACTGACTGCCAAGGCGCACCTTAGACAGCTTAAATATCACCGCTAATTAACACAGAGAGGTGGGCTGTCACAGGCATGATGGATGCTCGGGGGGGCAGATCGCTGCCTTCAACCGACCAGAGATTCCTTTATTAATCAAAGCCTGAGATGAAAAGGCTCTCCCACACCTCGGGGAGAGGGAGATAGCAGGTGCTATTGTTGGGAGGGTTTCAATCATTCTCAGTAAGCCTGTGATATATTTGATCAAGGGGCATCCAAACATTTGTAGGAGAGAGCGTTTCTGCTGCCACTGCTTGTTTTTGTGAAACCTCTGAATCACCCAGATGTTTGCACAGCCACTGTGTGCACAATTGCAATAGATTTACAGCTTGTTTTGGAGATTTTTGTGTGGAAGACCTATTTTGTCTCCCTCTGACAGGAGAGGTGAGCATGCAGAGAGTTGGTGATCCCTCTCCTCCCTAAAAGACTGAGCCAGACAGCACAAGCAGCACTCCTACACGTTACCTTAAGGACTTTAGTCTTCCTCGCAGAGACTATTTCAAACTGAGATGATTTCAGCACTTTGAGTATGAAGATGGAGTGTAATCCCCCTCTCTGGTCTCCTCCCCATCCACCTCACTTAAGGAGGTCCATTGTTAAGTGTCAGGGGCCTGTGGGTGCTGTAAATCAGACTGCAGAGGGAGGGTATGTCTCCCATGGGGGAGCGTGCACACTCCCAGCAGCCTCCAGGCTGATCTCATCCAGCCTATTCCTAATGCTTTAATTAAGGAACTGGTCAATAGCAAAGAGGAAGGTGCTAAAGGGTACGATCTGCACTTCCTAACCTATGACTGACGCTTATGCAGGTGGTATGGCAGGGCCAAGTACTTGAAGAAAGTCTTTCCTCCACACTGAGGAATATAGTTTTAGCTATTTCCACTCAGGCTCTAATGCCTGTTTGATTGCACGGATTAACAATAAAACCTGTTAACAGCTTCCTTTAAAACAAATCACATACCTCACAGGGGCCTAAGTCTCTCTTTAAAAAACTGGATCCACTGTCTCAGGATATATGCTTGTTTGACGAACCCTCACTGGAAATTTTTACTCTCCCTCTCAAGTTTCAAGCAGTGGAATGCAAAAGCAAAACTGGGTCATATATTTCCATCCAACTTCAGGCTGACATCAGTGATTGGTTCATGGAAGCAGCCGCAGAATACTACTGAGTAGCTGGCTCTGCAAGCACACAAACCATCTGGTTCTTGCTTTCTCGAGAGAGTTTATACATAGAGGGTTGGTTGGGATAGACCTCCCTCTTGTGGTGAAGAGAAGGCTTTGTACCAATATAAGCTAGAGAATAAACTGTGTTTCACTTTTTTGTTCACTGATTGATTGGGACAATACTTTGAGTATCAACATATTTCTTATTCTCTTCTCACATTTTGTCTGCAATTAAAAAAGGTTAGAAATCATAGCTCCTTAGACAGAATTCATAGCTCTCGCTTTAATACAAGGACTTGCCTGGTTTATTTTGTTTAGTGACTTTGAAATTGGAGTAGATTTGCTTAAGTACAGATTCACCAGAAAACAGAGCTTCTGATTTAAAAGTAGGATTTCTTGAAATCAGTTCCTCTGAAGATGCAGAGTATTTAGTAGGATTAGACCAATTATCAGCCAGGATATTTAGCATTTTCTGGCATTTCGTCACCTGCCTGTTTTTACTCTCCAGCCAACAAGACATTAATGTAAAACTGTTATGTTTTGGCTCTGATTTAGCTGCGTCTCTCCGTCTGCAGTCACTACTCTGTCTCTAAAATTGTGCCACTAACAGTGCCATCTGGTTAATGACACACAGAGCCATTTATCTGGAAAACTTTAGTTACTTTGGAAAACTTTAGGGAGCCATTTGTTTTTTTAAGTCTCTCTTTAAGATACTCTGAAGAGCCTGGGGGCTATTCAATAAACATACGCTTAAAGGCATTTAAACAAAGTTAAGTGTCAGAGTTTGTATCATTCAAAATTTTGACACCAACATTTTCACTTTTAGTGCAAATGAATATCGGTCCTAATTATTGGTTATTGGCCTCCTACAAGACCAATAATTGGTGTCAGTATTGGCTCTGAAAAAAACATATTGGTCAATCTCTGGTATTTAGTCAGAAGCTTGGAGAACTTTTTGTTTTAATAGGATCAACAACAGATTATAATTCAACATAGCAGGTGAGGACTATCTGCTTTTGTCTGAGTATTCAGTGACAATCCAAAACCAATACCAACTACCAGTCCAGGGGGGAACATTTATACGTTTTTTTCTTTTCTTTTTTGCATCTTTATTCTCATAACAGAGCAAACTTGGTTGCTCGTTTAAGCATGGATGCCATCTGCTGACACAAGTGGTGTATTACAAGTTTCTAAAATGTGCCTTTGTAGTCTGGAAGAGTTAAAAGTAATGCTCCATTTGAACTCAAGTAATTAAACCTCTTTTAAGCTGAATGAGGCTTAGAGGTAGACCTCTTTCATAGATCAAAATAAATAATTGGACCCTGTTGCAAATTCCTTGGGGTTTTGGAAACAAATGAAAGGACGGGAAATCTGGATCGTTAAAAAATCTCTTTAGAACTAATGTTGCAGAAAATATAAACCACAGACATTTATTTAAAAAGTGTAACAGTTTTATTGAGACTTGGGGCTCTGAACTGCCATTACAAGCTCCATGTTACAGACTGATTGACCGACTGGAAATTGATTTCACCTTATCCTTGAAATGACAAATGAAAAATGTTGGGGCTTACGCTTCAAAAGTAAAAAAAAATGCTCAGTACCAAAACAAGATGTTTACCAAAAACATGCAAAACAAAAACATTTAAATGCAGAATAATCATGGCTACTACTCTAAAAGGGCATAAGTAGCCCCTTTCACTTTCCTTCTAATGGGAAATTGTCTTAAAACAGGTGAAAAGAAATCAGACTAAGGATAATAGCTTTGTAAATACTTTGATTTTTTGTTGGAGTGTAGGTCCTTTACATACTTTTTTCTACCCTTAATACAATTTAAATATATATTAACTTCATAAAAAGCAGACAAGTCAGTGATGGGCCCCAAACCCCTGTTATTCACTCTTAAACCTGTGAGAGCATTAGAAGTACCAGTCTACAATACAACCCCATTATTAAGCTGACATCTCCAGTCCAGAGTTCAGAGCCTGATTAAGAGGAGCATTAGGCAAATGAAGGCTTTCATCATAACAAACATAATCTGGACCTGATGTAGTCCACTGTCCACTGTGTACAGGAAAGACAACTTCACTGAAGATGTCCAAGTGACATGGCACTGTATTTGATAACATTCACTCAGGTCAAGACAGAAGTGAGACATGGAAACTTAAAGACAAGCCATCTTTTTTGTGTTATATTAGCATGAGCACTTGGTTTAACGAGTTGGCATAAGAAATATTCCCACAGTAGTCAAATGGAAATTAAGAGCAGTCCAAGGTCTGATTGAAATGGGTGCGAACAGCCAAATGACTTTGACTGCACTCAGCTGAAATAGTCTCAGGAATCTTTCAGGAAAAACCCCAGATTCCAGATTAACGTGTAAGGACGGAAGTCAATCTAAGTCTGAAGGACTTGTGAACAGTAGGCCAGAAAAACAAGACTAACAGGTTTCTTATAAGAGATAGACAGTTAACACGCTCATTTATGATCAGACTGTTTCTAAATGAAGGTAATGCGATAAAAGAGTGAGCTAACTTGTTCAAAAACCATCAAAAAATCTGAACTCCTGCAATCAAACTGGTCATCCTTCAGCTGTTTTGACAGTGTCAAACTAAAACCTTTAAAACAAGCAAGAACAGCCAATGAGTGAGCAAGCCATTGGCCATAGTCAGTTCAAACAATCTGGTCTCCTTGAGCCTTTAGTGTCCTTTTTCTAAAAGGAAGCCTGTTTATCATTCCTGTACATTTAAGACTAGTGTACTCAAAAAGAGGCAATTTTGTACATGAAAAAAAGAAGTTCGCATTTTACTCAGTTTTGAGCCCAGTTTAAGATCTTTTTTTTCTATAACACATTAAGTTTATGAGATGTTCTCTAACTCTCATAACACCTACAATATTGTATAGGTTTCCAGTTACTTCCTCTAATACCTCTACTGAGATTTTAGCTCACAAGGAGTGGCTGGCACGGCTGGCAGCATAGAGAAGAAACTCAGCAGGAAATGGGACAACATGAGTTTGTGTGCGTCCTTTACTGTCCATGAGGAAAAGCAGGTCTATACCAGGGTGCCAGTGAGGTGCTGCCAAAACACTGACAGTCAATGTAGTCCAAAAATTCTGTCGAACCATTTGGCAGCAAAAATGCCAGCAACCCTCCAGGTAGAAGAAGAAGTGTGTGTTTTCCCTCAGTTATTGCCATGATACCAAGATCTGTTTCTGTTATCGCAGAGTGGTCCTCCCTGTGTGTCAGCCAGATGAATGTAACAGTAGAAAAATACAAAAATCACCATCAAGCTTGGTGAGTGAGCTGTCAAGATTAAACCTAAATTGTTTTTACACTAAGATGTTTTCAAGGAGGAGTTTCAATGCTCCTGTCTGTACGGTCCCTGTGTAGCGGAGGGTCAGACAGTCAAACGGTTGTTTGAGGGCTGTAGGGGGCTCCAGGAGGCTGAATGGGCCGATGCGTCCTGTGAGTACTGGTTCTCCTCTTTAGTTATCCCAACTGTACACAGCCGCCGGTGTCTCAGCAGCCTGTCTGTCCGTGAGAAGTTCTAGAGAGAGAGTTTAAGAAGGGATTTGTGTCTTAACTTAAGATAGTATGACTGATGGAGATTTCTCAGTGGTGCGGGGTTTTAAGAACGTGCAGTGGTGTATGTGTAAAGTTTACAATCTAATCTGTAATAAACTCACCTGATGGCAGCGGTCACACTGGTACGGCTTCTCTCCACTGTGCACCCTTTTGTGTCTGTCAAGATGGTAACGCTGAATAAACCGCATATCACACGCATCACAGGCAAAAGGTTTTTCTCCTGTGGAAATTAGCAGGAGACCATGTTTTATCATTCATCTGCATGTTTCACTCAGTTAATCTTAAAAGCTGCAACAAATTCCATTTCAGGATGCTTGTCCCTTTTTTGGGAAGTCCTCTCACATTGAGCAGCAGAGTTACGCTTATGCACGAGTGCAACAAGTCACACAGACATGAAGACATTAGATGAGTGTGCCCACCTGTATGTGTCAGTATATGTCGTTTAAGGTGATAGCTACTCCTGAAAGCTCCATAGCAGTGGTCACAGATGAAATTCTTCTGAACCTTTAAGGTACTGTCATCATCCATGTCCAGTGGTGGAATTAAATGCTTTTAACAACAATAAAAGAATGAGTTTAATTCATAGTGAACATCAAGAAATCCTCTTAGAAATGTTCTACCTATAAAGTAAAAGAGCTGGCTGGAAGAAGGCCTTACCTCCTCTTTCTCTTTGACTTTGTTGGATGAGCCAGATTTTTTGTGCTTCTTCCTGGGTTGCAGATTCTGGTTGGCCTGCATGTCTTTTTCATCTATCATTCTTGATGTGTGATAATCCCCGTCTTTTCGGATCAGCTTTAGAAGAAGAAGAGTGGTGGATCAAAATCAGGAAACTATTATTTCTTTTAACACATTTAAAAATTGCTAGTTGGAAATCAAACTGTATAAATAAGGGTGAACTTTCTCATTGTTATGAGGAGAAAACAATGATCTGTTTTATCATGTTTTACACTTGCTGACCAACCAATCAGTAATTTGATAGATTTATATTTTTTTCCTCAGTGTTAAATAAATATATTAATGCAAGAGTAATTTAATAATGAGTTGTTTAGTAAATTGTCAGAATCTGAATCTATTTCAGCTGTGAGCAGACTGAAGGGGTCTGTGATTTTATCTTGCCAAGTTAGATTTCAATAAATACTACACCCTGGCAATATCTATATAACAATGTATATTAATGGAAATTTATCAATCATCAATTTAATTTCTTTCAAAAGTTAGATAAAAAATAGTACTACTGTGCATATTTTTAAAATCAAATCCAAAATCAAGTCACAGCTCGTCATGTTTTTGGGCCCCCACTCCTGACCTGTGTTTCTCAGTCTTACCAGGGGTGGACAGCTCCCAGCTGAAGGATGGCCCAGGTGGCTGTGGTGGGCTTGTCCATGGTGACCCTGGTGTCCATGATGGTTGTGGCTATGGCTGTGCTGTGAGTGTGTTTGGAGGCTCTCAGGACTGGCCCTGTGCCCTTGACTCAACGATGACATCATTCTCTTCTGTCCTGGGATGTTGTTGGCTTGCATCAGGGCCATGCTGGAAAGCACTGCCTCGCAGCCCAGCAACCCAGCCTGACAACACAAAAAACATGTCAGAGCAGAAAGAGAGGGACCAGAGGACTCCTCAAAGAGACAAGGAACCAGGGATAGGAAAGAGAGAAACAGGGGCAACCAGAAAATAGTGTGGCATCAGGACTGGGAATACAAACTAATGATGAACATGAGGCTTCCACTGACCCATTTCATATGGTCCCTGTTGGAGTGGTTTGTCATCGCCGTGGTTTTAGTGCGTGTGTGTTTGGGGAAACAGTGAGGGCTTCACTCAGGATGAAGGGTAACAGAATAGACCGCACCCAACCAAATCATCAGGGGCCAAAGCCTGAAAGTAGAGGTATGACAACACATGGCCAATATTTTTTATACATGCTGGAATCAGGGGCTGGAAAAACATCCAGTTTCGTTGGATTTCACAAATCACCAAATCCTGATATATGACCAGAAATTTGTTTCCAGCTTTTGTCTGAGCAGTTAATCAGGCCAGAAAGCCCCAATGGTTTGGTACATGCTGCGTTTCCATGGTCCACAAAAAACACAGTTCACAGTAAAGACAAATAATGTCATCCAATGTTCAGATGAAAACAGTCCCAAGAATAAAAAAAAATAGCTATAACCCTCATTTTCAAAAGTGAAACGTGTCATGGATTAAATGAAAATGTACAGAAATTTCACAGTAGGTACAACAACAAACCTAAAGCATCCTCTGTTTTTGCTTTAAGTGACTGTAAACATGAGAACTGTCATAAAGACCAGCATCTTCAGGTCATGCTTTGGTGAGTAACAGAAAACTAAGATATTGACATAAGCTATCTGTGGAGGATAAAAGTTATATGCTATTAAACTTTTTCAGCATTCACTTCAAAGGGGCTCATAAAAATAAACAATGACAGCTAACATACTCGTATGAATGACAAAATTCAAAGAAGATACTGTTTTTTTTTATCATTCAAGGGACACATAATAATACAATACAATACAATTAATTGATACAATAACAATTTTTACGGGTCACGGGCCGTGTATTTTTTCTGTAGCACACACGATCCCTCGTTTGTAATATGATGTAATCCGACACGGTTCGTAAATTGGTCAACTGTTTATCAATAAAACGTTTTATTCTCCGTTTTAAAATCGGATTCAAGTGTAGCGAAGCTAAAACAAAGCCCGCTATCAATTTATTTTACAGTAGGGTCAGGGTTACTTTAAAGCAGAGCGTGCGAAGTCGCATTACGGTCAGGATCTCCGCAGGACGGGCTAACCCGTTAGCTCACCAGTAGTTGTGGTTTAGGACAACTCTTCTATGACTAACCTCCACCCCCCGCCCCAGACAACACAACAACAGCCAGGCAGGGCGCGAGGACTCGGTGCCGACCACGAAATAACGCCTCCCTCACCGGTTACGGCGGTTAGAAAGAGGTGTGTTGCAGATTAAGAAACGTTGGAGGAGTCGCAAGCGAGTACTACTGAAAAACCACATGCTTACCTTTCAAATTAAAGAGTTTTGTAGGTTATTATTTCTTGTCGCACTTCCAATTTTCTCAGTTTACAAACACTGACAGGAAACGCCACCGGAAGTGATAACCACCGGGCACGATGATTGGTCGGAAGCCTCGTCATGTGGTTGAAGTGAAATGACCCATACTCGCAGCCATAATTGTAAGGGAATAGTTACTGCAATTTTTGGAAGAAAAATGATTTGTACAAGTACTTACAAAGCACATGAGTTGAGGCTTTCTGACTGTTTTTCTTTGCGTTTAGTGACCACACTTTAGTTATCAAAAGCAAACAGTGCATTATATAATAAAACAATATATATATATATATATATATATATATATATATATATATATATATATATATATATATATATATATATATATATATATATATATATATATATATATAGATAGATAGATATATATAGCAGCTCTCTCTTCTTTGTTTTTTGTTCATCTCTTTGTTGTAGTCTTTGAATTAGGATCATCGCTTCGTATGGCTCTTTGTTGGTCATGGACACCAAACTTTTTGTGACTTCAGTGATATTTTTACTACTTTTTCTCCTGTGTTTGTCTAGAGATCCTACATGTTACCATGGCTGCATCGTTTACATGTGAACTCAGCTGTTTGCAGCCTGTAGCATGTCAATGCTAACTGGTGTAAGGCCTGATGTCTTCCCACTTGGTGAGGAGATGGAGGTGAGGACGACGTGCTGGTTCTCAGGTGTGAGCTAAGAAGTGGCGACATGGACCTGTCCTTCCATCCATCATTATGGGAATGTAAGGTCTATCTCCAATAAGGTGGACGAGCTAGCCACAGAGGGAATACCAGAGGGCAGAGTACCATCATGCTATTCACAGACATGGCTAACGGAGCTGACATCGGTGCCAAGTTGGGGGAGCATGGCCTGCTGTGGGCGGACGGGTTGCAGGAGACAGAGATGGAGCATGACTGAGGAGGCTCAGTCCCGGACCCTGTGGAGGTGGAGGCTGGCTGAACTGGGGGATGATGGACAAGCTGTCATCATCTATTTTCTTATGGACCTTTTTGCACTGTCTGTACACTTTCTTACTTTTGTTTTCTTCATTGCTGCTGTGACTTCAATTTCCCTGTACTTGTTACAATGACAAAGTTCTATTCTATTCTATTCATTGCCATGCTTCAGAACACCAGTAATTTTTGCTTATATTATACATTTGATACATAAACTTGTACAAACGCATAGTTTAATCACGAAACATGCTAACATATTACCCACATTTTATGCCAGAATGAGTAGGGATGGAGCTAGATTATATTTAGGTGGGGATCACAGGTACAAGAAATAAATTAGAGGGGCACCTAAAAACAACAGAAATGAAGGCAAGCGCCTTCTTCTACATGTAGGCCAGTACGTGCTCACAATCAATTCCTAGTCATACTGGAGACAGTGTTTAATGTATTCATCATGTGCTCAAATGCCACATTTCCTATTATACCCAACTGCTGTTCATGCAAAAAGAGTTACACTTGACTGGACACTAACTAACTGGGCTGGAGAGTGGTGGACGGGATGTCGTCATCCATTTCCTTATGGACCTTTTTGCACTCTCTATACACTTTCTTACTTTTGTTTTTTGAAATGCTGCTGTGACTCCTGAGTTTCCCCTCGGGGATAAATAAAGTATTTTCTATTCTATTCTATTCTAACCAACTGTTCTGTTTGACGTGCTCATATTTTTTTTCGACATTCCCTTCTTTCATTTAGGGTGAGTGACATCAATGGTGATGATTGAATCCTTGCTGGTTTAGAAAGTGGTTTGAGTGATGGTTTGATTTGTGAAGCGATGTATCTGCTCACACTTTGTGGGTAAGAGTTGGTGATTTGTTGCATTTTGTATAACATACAGGATCATGGTGTTAACCTGCTGCTTATTTTTATGGAGCCAGTGGGAAAGAAAGTTTAATATTTACTCAGTTAGATTTTCTTTTAAAGCAGGAAGTTTTTCCTGAAAAAGAAATCATTCTGAACTTCAGCACATTGAGAACATATCCTATCTCTGAAATTATTTAAGTCCTTAAATCACACAAGCACATTTACTGCCCTCATATGTCAACAAACACATTTAATAACCTTAAATCATTAAAACACTGAAACAGTTTGAAATCAAGTGCCATCATGAGAAAAAATATTTATTTACCAACATTTAACAAGTAATGACAGATTCCTTTGTATTGTCATGTTATTTTATTGTATCAATGAATACATAAAGAATGGACGTGTCAGATCCCAGAGGAGGCAGGTGCACCTGTGCACCTTTGGAAGATCCACCTCAGAGAATGAGTACTTTAATTTTGGATTTCTGTGACCAGAATCTATTGAGGCTAAATAAGAGTTTGATGCCTTTTTATTAGCTCTAATACAACATTTCCACTGTATGATTATGCAACTTAATGTTTTTTTAAGTGCCTAAACTCCTTTCCTATAAATGAAAACAGCAAATTGGAAGCCATATATACTGTCACTTAAATATGATCAGCTTTTTGAACCCAGGGATTTATAGAAATAATGATCAGTTCAGAGCTTTAGGGTTTTGAGGCAAATAAAAGGGTCAAGCAACTGCACAGACAGTTGTTGAAAAGTTCAAGTAAACAGTCATTATTTTCTTGAAATCTTTTAAACACCTCTTTACATATTTTTAGTTGATCAATGGATAAATTAAAATTAATAATTCCCATTTTTTAAGTCCATAATCTCCCTTTTCATCTCCTTCGCACACAGTGAATATGTCCAAATGTGTTGGTCTTGTTCCAAAAAACTGTATTGATAAGGAGGAAAGTTCAACCTTCTTGAGTTGATCTTAGTATTGATACATAAAAAGAAAACCAGTGCTATTCATGTTTTGTTCCAAATTTTTTCTTTGTTGAGTCAAAGTTTTTTTTTTCTGAACAAATATTCAGACAACTGATAAAAACATGTCTGTAAAAAAATGTCTTTAAAACCTTTGTCACTCAAGTTACATGATTACTGATTGATATTGTTATAAATAGTAGACTACATTTTTTTCATTATCAAAAGGCCTATTACTGAAAAGTACCGAACGGTACTGCGAGGTAAATCCATGAAGACAAAATGCTTTGTGAGATGTTTTTGTGTGGTATAAAAGAACTGTAACTTGTATAAAAAAATAATCAGTTCGGATAAGAACTCCAAATATATGAAGGTATCAGTCAGTCTTCACCAGGAAGTCGATGTCTTCAGGTGGCAGAGCCCAGTCATCCTGACTAAGCAGGGAGTGCAGGTGAGCAGCAGTGGCTTTCTCCCTCTGACGAGTGCGCCAGTGTCGCAGCATGGCAAACACTCGCTCCACATGCTGTGAATGGTCCTCTTCAATCTGCTCCAGCTTCACAGACGAGATGTCCAGCGCGAGTCTGCCAATCTCCCTCCAAGATTTGCCAATAGTACGAGCTAAGGTCATCAGCTGCTTCTCTGTCACTAAGTCAGAGCCTTTGCAAGCAGACAAATGAACATCCAGTCAGTGAAGATGTCTATTAAATCTCAAGAAAAATTTTATGAGTGTCATATAACCTACCATATCTATTGATCTGTTTGGACGCAACAGCCACCTCTACATCAGGGACTGATTTTCTCTTTCTTGGTGTTTCCTTTTTTCCTTGAAAACAAAGAAAGAGCCTTTTTATTTTACCTTTCATTAAAGAAAACTGAGATAATGAAAATATAAAACAGACTCTTTTCTACCTTCAGACACTGAGTTTACATGCAGATCCTTACAAAAGCTTAGCATTGGGAAGGTTTCCTGCAAAGCCTCCTCCTTCAGGAGTTCCAGCAGGCCCTGCACAGCTTCAGGTCCTCTCTGAATGATGTGGTCCAGCAGTTCTGTCACCTTCTCACTGGGAACACGACAGGCTTTCACCTGCTGGTATCCGTGACAAGACAGCAGACAGCGCGAGTCTGCATGCTGCAGCACAAAGTTGGCATCTCCACTCAGAATATCTATGAGCTTGGCCTTATGGCTTCTGAGCAGCTGGGTTTCTGCTGCTGGCTTCTCAGACATGACTGAATGTGGCCGAAGTCAGCTCCTGAGGGATAAGGAAGAGGTATTCGTTTAAAGCCAGGAAATAATATTAGTAATAAATGTGTCTCTGATTCTCACTTTTAAACCATGTTGTATCTCTTAAGAAAGCTCCATCTTCGTAATGGTTTTCTATTTCTGGATGAAATAAGCTATTATGATATATGGTATGTGTAATATAATAAAATGTATAGCCCCAAGGCGTCGCCTGGCCTGGGCATCCGTGGCTTCAGCCCTGGATGTTTTTCCTCAGCCCCGGATAATTCACTGGCTCAGTCAGTCTCCTCCACCTGCACTCTCTCCTGTTCTGAAGAGAGAGCGCCGACGCGTACACGCCCACGTGAAGCGTCTGTTTACATGACGCGTGGTCTCATCAGAGTCGGCAAAATGAGACACAGAGAGCACTGCTACAACTTTTAGGGACTTTCAGACTTCAAGTTGTTTTGGCCTGACACATTCCCCTAACACCCCGCTTTGTTTAAAATGATTGTCGAGAGGTGCGCTTAGGGTGATCATAAGTCGTGAATCACACGTACTGTCTGCGTGCTTGTGCTCGTGCATGAAGTAAACTGTGCCAAAGCCCACCTATCTGAAGTGTGCCTTGGCAGAGAAGTGAATCATGCTCAAGCACGGCGCGGTTGCGGTCACACTGGTCATTTAAAACATGCTGGGGCTGAAGCCTGCATAAAACTCTTGAAGTCCCAAGCGCTTTCTGAGCGTTTTTTGCTTGTCATATTTTTACTCACTGTGGTTTCATTTTTCTCTGTGAAGTGAAGTGCAGCACCTCTATTGATTCAGGACAACCGTGGCTATAGGCTCATGTTACTCAATTATGTCGAAGTGTCACAAAATTTAAAAGCTGTAATTCATTAGAAAAAAGAGAAACAAAAATTGAATTTTTCTGATTTCATTTTTTTTTCTAAATAAGGTGGGAGTATATACAGCACACTTTTAGGTACCCTGAGGCATAAGGAACATAGGAAAAAAAGTGTTGTGGTTCTATCTTTACAGTGAGAGAAGTTTAATACTATAGTATACTTATTCACTTACTGTAGTAAGTATAACAAATTTTAAATAAATCTTATTTAAATTTTAAATAAATATACTCATGTGTTGTGCTTTTTTGGGGGAAATATGGCTCCAGATATAGTCTGTGGGCATCATCACTCAACATTTTTAATGGCCTTGTGTGTAAAACAAAACAAAACAAAACAAAACAAAACAAACTAAAATCGCAAATCATGCAACCTCTAACACTTTTTTTTTAAATGAGGGGGAATATGACTGGGCTTCAGTCAAAGTATTTACCAAAAACTATTTTTGGGTTAAATTACTGTGTTATCTATACGTGCATCATCCTGAACTATTAGTATAATACAATTAATTTTGACACATTCTGTGGCTGTAGACAAGACACAACAGGGCTAGAGAAAGCATAGAGATGGACCATTTGTCCCGGGTAGGATCCCCTGAAATTCCCTATAGGATCTGGGCTCAGCCCCCAATGTTCTCAGTCCCAAGAAACGCCCCTGGTATAGCCTATAGTAAAAAATATAGTAAAACTTTCAAGTAACTCTTTTTTTGGTGTCATATAAATGGTCATTAAGAAAACCCAGAGTGTTTTTTATGTCATCAAAGGATGTATGTGCTTCAGTTTTGCAGTTATGGCAAAACTTAAAGTTTAGTCCGATAAGTAACATCAGTTTATTGGAAAAAGCAATGGTTACCACATTGCATAGCTTAACACAGATGATCTCTCATTGAGGAGGAACGTCACAATTAAATCCCTTAATAATAATGTAGTACATCAATAGTATGAACAGGAACTTTACTTTGACTTTTTGGTTTCTTGCTTCTTACCTGCACTCAGCCTCCAGCATCTGCAGTCGGTCAGCATGAGACTTTGACTCTCACCATTGCACACTAAACGCCTCTAGCAGCGAGACTCTCACCATCGGCTGTTCCGACAGGACTAAAGAAAAACCTCAAAAATGGAAAAACGCTTCATCTGTTTACATAGTTCAGATCGCTGTTACCCCGCGCGGCTTCCTCTTCTTTGTGGTTTTCAGTCTACTGTACAAAGCAGCCCGATGCCAGGGAATGGTTGCTCCCACCAGCATTTGGTTGTATGTGTCTCCACCCAGTGGATGGAGGATCTAACTGCAGTAGTCTGACACGGTCGAGCTGAAATGAAGACATCTGGTGGATATCAACGACATTGCAATCAGTGCTGGAATACATGCGTAATAACACCATGTGAAACCAATAATCAGGTCTTTTTTAATTGAGGGATAAAAATTGTCATACTACGGATGACATCAAAAGGCTGCACAGCAGAGGCATCGACATTATTGAAATGGTTTAAGGTGCAAAGTCGAAAATACATTAAAAAAAGTAATATGTCAAATCAGTTTAAACGAATAGGTGTTAGTATTTATTTATTTTGTTTCAACAAAAAATGTTTTGCAAGTTTATTAGAACACCATAGTGTAAGGTGTTGCCACAGTTGCCCTAGATTAACAGTAAATTGCTGATTGCCAAAATATTACTGTTACAATTTGTTTATACTGCACTATACTATACTGTCTTATACTATGCTACACTAAAATAAATTATATAATAGTATGTATTGTCTCTTTAATCAAAATTATACATTTTATGCTGAAATATAATTATTGTTGTTGACTGTGATTATTCAAAACTAATGTTTGACAATAAAGGAGAAAAACAGGTAAAGCAGATTATTATTGTTTTATTGCCAGTTTTACTACTATTATTATAATTCCCAAACAGAAGTGTATGCTTCAGAAGCTGTTTGTTATTCTTGATATGTTTTCTGACTTCTCAGAGAATTTCAGTGTGCTGGCTTAAATGTGAGTGTATAAATGAAAATTCAGTTTCAAATTCTCATCTTCTAGACCCTCTAGACCCTCAAAAAGCGAAGTGAAGGAAACTCACAGAGAAATAAAGAATTTCAATTAAAGCACTTCATGATCCTGAATGGTTTTCTCATTTTTTATTACATGGTGGTCTGATAAATTTGTTAAGCATGGTTATAAATGTAAAATCATGTCAACATAGAATCTATCTATCTATCTATCTATCTATCTATCTATCTATCTATCTATCTATCTATCTATCTATCTATCTATCTATCTATCTATCTATCTATCTATCTATCTATCTATCTATCTATCTATCTATATATTAGGTTTTACTGAAATCATCACATGTTACTTGATGAGAATTTAAACAGCCACTGTTGTAATTTTTGTTATAAATTCAATTCACTGAAAGGTTAATCAAATAGCTGCTCAGCCAAAGCTGCCTCCTTAGAACAAGAATCTCAAACTGTGATTTTGACGCAGGGGGATGTTCAAACTGCTGGGGTGGAATGCAGTAAACATGGGAATAAATATTTGATTGTTTTTTCAGAGCTGAAAAGATTCACTTCATGAATACCAGACAAAAGATATGAGTGTTGTGTGTTTTAGTGTGTTTTGATGTGTTTGTGTGTGTGCTAATACATTGCTACGAAGATGGTGAAGGATATACAGTGCATGTTAGGTCAGTGTATCATTTCATAGAACAGACCTCTGTGTGTTACTGGGCCACAATTATCAGGGAGCAGCGGTCACACGTCTGCTTAGCTTGTTTACTTTGCTCCACTCTGGGAAATGACAAATCAATACCTTATTCTTGGACAGATATTTGCTTTGTGTGAGAGGAAAAGCCTCTGGAGCCCGTTTCATCCACACACAGTATACACTCTGAGTCACTGTGTGTACTAGCTGTCTGAACAAATGCAGTTTTCTCTGACTTTAGTGGGTAGAAAGAGTATGGAGGAGCATAATTTATTCTGATTATTTACCACCCAGGTGTGAGAGTGGAAAAAACCCACAATCCATCCACCTTTATGTACTCCTAACGACTTTATTATGCTATAAATTTGCATTATGCTCTCAGTAGATCTTGTGGAGTTACATTGTGAAGACTTGCACAAAGCTAAACTGCAGTGATCTACTGATCTGCTTGAATATACACATGTTGACACTCTGGAAGCTTTCAACTCCAAATGCTGTATAATGTGCCAGTGAAATGTGCACTTGGTCATTTTGCATTAAATCACGGCAACACAAGTGGAGCATATTCTGTATTCAATATGAAAATGAACTTACTTTGCTGCTGAATGAGCACGTTCCCACTCATACTCTTGTGCTTTCAGGCCCCATCGCACTCTCTGTCAAGTGGTAAACTCCATCTGTACGTGCGTGCTTGTGCAGGATGGTATAATAGCTGGGATGCTCCACAGAGCTGATGGAGAATAATGCAGTCTCCTTATGAGTGGCTCTGGCTTCATTCTACAGACCTCTGCACCTGGAAAATTGGGATTTTGTAGATGAGTGTGCAAGTATGTGTATCTTTATGCAAGTATACAGTGGTAGTGTGAACAAGTGCAGCAGCTCATCTGCTGCATTTCTTTGCATATAAATTAGATTTACATGTAAAGTAACAGACAGGGGAAATGGTTCTTGCTTGCAGACAGACAAAATGGATTTCGTCTGGATCCAACATTGCTTCATACACAAAACTCACAAGTATGATCATAATTTTTATCATAAAACACAAACGTGCAAATAGTTAACGTCTCTTTAATAGGATATGTTAATTAGACAAAAGAGATAATCACTTTTAAATAATCATCCACTTCACAATCAACAAACCAGATTTCAGAACTTTGTTTTGTTCCTCTTTCAGGAGTAGAGTCTGTAAAAATGCTCCTCTAGATTGCTCTGTAGATTTAATGGAAAAGATCGACAAGATAACAGGTATTTAAAATCAAAGCTAAAAACAAAAAATAGCAACAGCTGACTTCTATCACAATACTGTGTGATAGAAGTTTGACTTCTGGAACACTGTGCTTATAAATGTTACTGTCTGACAGAAGATGGACTGGCCAAGGAAGATGAACCACTTGGGAAGGTACCATCAGGAGATCCCTCAACTGGACCGACCTGTGAAAGATGCCACAAGCCAGACTCAGCTTTCTGCTCGGAGCAACCTATGACACCTTGCCATGCCCCAAAAACCTCCACCAGTGGTTTGGCAAGGAGGAGAGTTGTCCCCTCTGCAGTGCACCCAATGCCAGCCTACAGCACTTACTGTCGGGCTGCAAGGTTGCACTGATGCAGGGGTGCTACAGATGGCGGCATGACCAAGTCCTGGCAAAGCTGGCCAAAGTCCTGGAGAACTGCAGACAAGAGGCCAACAACCAGCCAATAGCCGAGCAGCTCCCTGTCAGGTTTGTGAGGCCAGGGGAAGGCAGTGGAGGTGCCAGCCGATGAGGAGCGTCCTTTCACAGGCAAGGGACTGGAGCATGAGGGCCGACATTGGCAAACAGCTGCAGTCCCCCAGTGAGATCACCACCACATCACTACAGCCAGACATTGTGCTTTGGTCTGCTGCTTTAGGGTTGGCCATGCTCATACAGCTCACCATTCCCTGGGAAGAGGGAATTCAAGCCGCCTATGTGCGGAAGGTAGCCAAGTATGCAGACCTGGCTGTTGAGTGCAGAGAGGCAGGTTGGTCCATTACCATCTACCCTGTGGAAGTAGTCTGTTGTAGCTATGTCAGTACATCAACAACAAGGCTGCTACGAGATGTGGGAACAACTGGAGCCAAGCTCCAAAGGGAAACCAAGGCCCTTACTGAGGAAGCTGAGAAAGGAAGCTGTTGGCTGTGGCTGAGAAGAAGGAATAAGAACTGGGGGTCAAGGCAATGAGATGGGTCAGCTGCAGGGGGTGGTAGGGAGCCATCCCTGCCACTGCTCCGCCACCAGGTGTTCTGGGGTTAAAGAGAGCAAAACTCCAATGAGCCGTGGTCCCCGGCCGATGACCCTGCAGCTGACCCAAGGCGCTGCAGGAGGCGTGTCAGGCATTTTTGCCCAGCAGAGACAACACCGTACCTGTACAGTCAATCTCACTTCCTTATCACTGACCTATCAGAGTAAAGAAGAGACAGAGTCAGGGAGCAGGTCACACTGGCAATCCGTACCGCGCTTGAGCACGCTTCAACCCTGAAGTCCAGTTTGTTTGGCCAATGTGACCGTAAATGTGCCGTGTTTTTCACTTCTCTGCCTTGGCATGCTTTAGAGAGGTGGGCTTCAGTGTGCACTTTATGCACAAGCACAAGTAGACAGACACGAGGTATGATCCATTACGTATGATAATTGCAACCGCACCTCTTGACAATTACTTTAAACAGTAGCATGGGTGTTAAAGGGCTTTGTTGCTCCAAAATGACTTAATGTGAACCAAAAAGTCTCTAAAGCTGTAGCAGTGTTCTCTGTATCTCTGCTGTTTCTCTGATCTTTGCTGTTTCATTGCTAGTTCAAACCTGTGATTGGTTAGTGAGGGGGATGGGATGCTGAAAACCTACTGCACAGACCTTGGCTCCAAAACCAATGTCAACACTTTTGGATTCACTTTTTTTTTTTTTTAACTAGGAAGAGGTGGAGACACATTGTTCATCTTTATAGACAGCCAGTGCTTGCATACCAAAGACATTGTAAAGCAGACTCTTGTTCAAACACAGCATCCACTTTCTTCCTGAAGAATGTACAGTCTGGATTTGCTTTAGTTCAGCCCTGCATGGGTTGGGCACAGGGGGCCTCAGAGACACAACCCCTCACTGCTGGCAGGTCAAGCAGCAGTGAGGGGACAGCCATGCATTTGAGTGACTCTGACATGTCTGTTTGTTTAACATGCATTATATATGAAAGACCAAAGTGAGGAAGAAGAGAGCAGGGGAAAAGCGGGGCAGGAAAGAGGGAGGGTGAAACTGCAAGATGACACCAGGAAGACAGTGAAACAAGGGGCAAAGCAGGGTGGCAGTGCATAGATGAGAGGACACATACTGACTTTGGAAAGAATCAGTTTGCTGTTGTCTTTTTATGAAGGAGGAATAAGAAACATGCAAATATATATATATATATATATATATATATATATATATATATATATATATATATATATATATATATATATATATATATATATATATATATATATATACACAACTTTGGTAAGGCTCTGAATTGACAACAAAAAGACGGAGTTTGAGAAAAAGTCATCTGTTTTCATTAAGAAAAGGTTTAAAATATGCATAGTATGCTGATGTATCTTTATTATAGCAGTATGACCCTCAATTATCATTTGGTGTGTTGTATGCATTCTCACAGGTTAATAATGTATGAAGCTGTTGTTCATTATGGGAAGAGTACGGTTTGCAGAGGACTTATAGGCTGAGCCTGTAGTGTAATTGACGGGTCCATTAAGGCTGATAGAAGTGTAAATAATTCAAGTGTGTGTGCTTCTATGTGTGTGTGTGTGTGTGTATGCTGTGCCTTGCACTTAAAAGAGGATGCTGAAGAATGGGAAACACAAAGACATTTTCCTTCCCTTTAAGTCTAATGAATATGGAAAACACAGTGAGTCTGACTGACAGAGAAGATGTGTTCTCGAGGTGCTTTAAAGACAGTGAGAAAGATGCTGGAGAAAATCTGAAGTGAAAGGGAAAAAGACACTGTTTTTCTGGTGTGTGTACCAAAGAGGAGACTGCAGCTCAGGTCACTGGACCTAAGAGAAAAATTAAATTCCTGTGTAAATCTTCATCATCAAGGCCAGGTTATGTGAATGGGAGATGGGGAATTGCCCTGCATATCCCTCCTGAAACACAGGCCAGCCTCTAGAGGGAGCTCTTATCATGTAAATGCTGTCCCTTCCTCAGCTCCTCATTTATACATACCTTCTGTACAATTTCATCCATTAAGCTCAGCCCTCCCACAACCCAACAACATCTCTGTTCTTTGAACTTGACTCGACACAAGATCCCCCTGGCAAAAGAGGTTTCGCTTTACAAAGACAGCCAGCAGCCAAATGGACCGACACTCTGCCGGCTTTGTGTGGATTTTTCTCGACTATCCTAAACTGAATGACCTCTGTGTACGAGCCGCAGTGAAGGTGTAATGTTTTTTTAAGGACATCACACCTTACATATTGATCCAGGAGATGACTGCTGTTCCTCTGTGACAGTGACAGGACATCATCTAACACTTGCTAATGCATTTTGAGGTCCTGATGGATTTACAGGAAAATCAACAACATAACAGGAGCAGAGACAGTTAACACACAGGGGGAAAAACAGGGCAGAGTATCTCTTCACTGTGAAATGTCTCCATTCAGTGGGATATTTTGTACTGGGCTGTTGATATAATCATTTTTCATGTGACACCAGGTTATAGGTTACACATTCCAGTCACCACTGAGGTTTCCTAACAAGTTTGATTCTCATTTACTTTTAACAACCTATGCAACAATGGAGCTTGGACTACTTGACTGATAACCACATAAAATGCTTGGTGAGCTGTTTTCATACTTTAAAACTGTGACAAAAGAGCATCCCCAAGTCTATAATTCATTCTTATGTCCCACAGGGTCACATGACACCCAGAATGCAAAGCAGGTTATCTGTTCATTGTCATGGAGCAGAGTAAGAAAACTGAAAGAAAAAACAAATACTGATTAAACAGGGAGTCTTGTCTTTTTTCAGCCTGAGATGTTAGCAGAAGCACTCAAAGTGCAGACTCATTTGCTACTGATCTGTCTGTAATTACTCTTGCACACATTCATCCAATTTTGAAGATGCGCTGTCACCTGCCAGTGCCCCTATTTCAAAGCTCAACAGCATTTGAAATATGAGAAGATACTCTAGCGTTGTACATTATTTCATCTTCTTATTCTCATGTGTTGTATCAAAATTTTGGCTTACTTACTTACTAGCTCACTTGTAGCTGAACTTACCTGCAATTTGTCTTCTCAGGTAATGCTTTTAAGTCCAACACAAAGGACAAAAATGTTATTTTACTTTTTAAGTACGTTCTTTTCTTAGATTATTATTGTAAATTTCAGGGCATAACTGAAATAACTTGTGGAGTTTATGTCAGAATTAAAGAATTATATTGTGCAAAAATGAAGGAAAACAAAGATAACAGAAGGGATCATTTCCAAACAATTTGCTTGCATTTGCTTCAGCTGTCCCCACTTTGCATAATCACATGACCCTTTTAAGTCTAGTCAGTACAGGAGACAGTCGTGTTCTTTGCCTTCATAAAATGTAGATTTTATATGATAACGTTCTTCAAGTCATCCTACATCTACAACCATTACAGACAGTCATTTCTGTTGCAGATTCAACACCCCAATGAACCCATTACTGCTAGAAAACAGTGGATCCTGACCAGGTAACAAATAATAGCTAAATTCATTCTGGGTGTTTGTTTCTGAAAATTTCTAAGAAATAGCGAGCCCTGCTATAGCTAATCAAAGAACATAAAAAGACCAGGGAGAATGTTGACTCTGAGTGAATGACGTAAGGGTGAGAATATGTGTGTGCGAAAATGCTGGTGAGGGCTTCAAAAGCTTCGAGGTGGTGTTAATGTCTTTGCAATTTTAAGTGTTAGTGACAGCCATCACCGTCCCCTGCTGTGTTCCTCCCCCTATTTGTGTGAATGTGTGTGTATTTCTTTTCTGACAAGTATCTGTACGTGTTTGTTACAACTGGTGGAAACCCGGATATGGGATGATTCACATCTCGAGCAGGAGCAAGTCTCCTTGCTGATTTACTGAAGAAGAAAAAGCTTGTGAGCCTTGTAATACAAGGTGGAGTGAAGTTAAAAGACAGAGTACCATCATTTCTTGTACTTATATAAAAACGTTTGAGATTTTCATTCTCTATTGCCTCAAACACATCTCTTCAATAACTGTAATTTGAGCAAACAAAAAAGTTTCTGCAAAGTTGAGTGCTTTTTAGCAACTGTTACCCAGGATGGCTAAAAGTATTTAAGTCATTTAAACCACACTGTAACTCTATTTTCTTTTGCTGATAATCTGAAACTCTTGCAAACATCCATAAATGAGGAAGCATTTCATGGATACAGAAAATGGGGGTGAAACAAATGTGGTGTGCCCTGATTTCACAAACTTTAGCACAGGAGTCTTGACTCAAAGTTTGCTGACCACTCCTGGTTCATAAAGGGCTCTTGCCTGTCCTCTTACTTATCAGAGCAATTATAGCTTACTTTGCAGGTACATTACAAGTCACTTTGACTCATTCACACCCAGGGACTGTAAAATACGTATAAAAGTCTCAGTGACATTCCTTTTCTGTTTCTGATGCTGTGGCACAAAGGGTATTGTCGGCAGGTACCATATTCGAAAACAGACACAAACTGACTTTGTTCTGGTCAGAATGAGGTAAAGAGATGTGCCTTGAGTGATTCTCAAACTTTTTTTCAGAGATGTACCCGTGTAAATAGTTTTCTTTTTTTTGTTCTGCCACCTAGTACTCCCTAACAAGCGCAAAGAAGAAGAAAAAAAGATGTAAAACAGCATTAAAATACAATTTGATTTATGAAATACTTTTTATTAACAGCTACTGAAGATGTGCTGGCTTGGTACTACTGTTGGCTGATTCCTCCCCGCAGAAAAATCACAATGCCCTGGGTGGGTTGCAACTTGGAGACCTCAATCTCATTTAGCACATTTTTCCAAACACTAATGGTTTTGCCATCTTTAGCACGTGTCCCTCTATGTTTTCTGTAGCATTGCTGCCACATTTCAACCACAAAGCTGTTGTTTCTGTTGTTATCCTGGTATAAGGGAGATGCTTGGTTTTAAGCGTGTGTGTGTGTGTGTGTGTGTGTGTGTGTGTGTGTGTGTGTGTGTGTGTGTGTGTGTGTGTGTGTGTGTGTTTGTTTGTGTGTGTGTGTGTGTGTGTGTGTGTGTGTGTGTGTGTGTGTGTGTGTGTGTGTGTGTGTGTGTGTGTGTGTGTGTGTGTTTGTTTGTGTGTGTGTGTGTGTGTGTGTGAGGGGGTGTTAATGGTAATAAAATACACAGTTCATACATGGAATAAATGGTGTTAAAGGAATTCTACTGGGTTGTGTTTTTTTTTATTTACATTTTTGACTCTTGTACCCCCTGGAGTGCCCTCGCATACCTCAATTCGAGAGTCTGCCCTCCAATGGGCAAAACTTACGTGTTAACTTAAAAACACTTCAATTACAAAATAATCATTCATTGTACAGTGTGTACTGATGAAGAAATTATTTATTCAGACACCTGTTTATTTTATTTCATTTATTTATTTATTTTCCCAGGCTGAAAAAAATCATCCTACAGGCAGCCAAATGCAGACACTTCATGAACAGCAGTTTTTAACACTTCTGTACTGTCCTCATATTTTAAGGCACACCATTTATACGCTGATAACTGCCTAACAAATTATGTAAAGTGCCCATTATTATCAACTAATTCTATTCACACACCAATGGCATAGCCACCAG
The DNA here is from genome assembly GCF_033239565.1 of Halichoeres trimaculatus. Classification (NCBI taxonomy): domain Eukaryota; kingdom Metazoa; phylum Chordata; class Actinopteri; order Labriformes; family Labridae; genus Halichoeres; species Halichoeres trimaculatus. The sequence goes on from NW_027437189.1 coordinate 23,444,899, forward strand.
GGACAGTTATGAGATACACAGACAGTGGTTCCTGGGATTGAACTGCTGTCCTTTTTTTTGTACCACTGAGCCACAGTTGCCAAACTCTAAAATTTCCTCCTCATTTAAGTTCTACTCTGTTAGTCAGTTGCCTTTTTTACACTCAATGGGGGAGGTAAGTGGCTCTTCTTTTCTTAGATATGGCCCAGAACTTGTACAGACATTGCATAAATGAGCTATGAAACAACTGCATAATTGATAAAATGTACTTACCATATTTACTCTATTGTCAGAAAGTCCATGTAAAAAAAACAACAACCTCAATGTATTGGTCTGGACCTCCTTAAGCCACTCTGTGTTTTTCACTCCACCTACATCCACACATATTACTTCAGTGAAAACTGCGTCCCTCAGATCCTGTTGCTATAACCAGACAATCACTTAGTGTCTGGCTGTGGCCTGCTACCCACAGATTGCACTGTTTCCTCCTTTGCCGAGGGAATGGAGGATTATGCAACGAGTGGCCTACCTCAGGTCATTAAGATGCCCTCAGTCAGCAGAACTGGCACATCTGCGCGTGCTGATCAGCCGGGCCCTGTGGTCGGTGCAGGGATGATAACTGCACGCTAATTAAAAAGCCATTCATTGGAGTGAAAGGCCAATTAAAGGCCTAATATTTGATAAGGCTCTCAGTTCACTCAGCAGCAAGCCCACCTGGGAAGTATTTATTAAATGCTAATGGAGACTGTAATTAATATCCAGGGCGGATTAACGTGCGACTGAATATCATTCATGTTCACAGAGAGGGGGCGAGACAGAGGCAGGGAGAGAAAAAGTGAACAAGTACAAATGAGAGGCAGATATGTAACTCAGCATTTTGCTCTAGTAGACTGCCATGATCACAAGAGGCTGTTATTCAGGTTTGTCATCAGTCTGGAGTGTAGCTGCCACAGAACATAACTACTCCTTTATCACACTGCAAAAGATTACAACAGAAATTTTCTGGTTCTTTGCTTCAGTTCACATTTACTGAAGAAAGCTGACGAACCTGGATGACGAGATGATTCAGACTGATGGACTGTGTGAGCAGAGTGCATTTTTGTACTTGTGTGTGTATGTAACTTCAGCCGCATCAGCATGACGCCATAGCAGTGCAACACAGTGTATCCCGCTAATAAATCCAACGAAGAAAAAAACGTAGCGCAGTAAAACAAAGAGCAGTGATGGAAAACATCTAGCATTTCATCCTCTTTGTGATTGGCATGTAGCTCTTTGATACAAAGTTTGATACAAAGCCACTGCTGCCGCCAGGAGAAACACAGCAGCCGTCGCCCGGTAAGTGATGTTTCTTTTGACATATCAATGGTCTGCAGTGGTGTAGTTTCACTTTCCGAGAGCGGATAGGTTTAGTCTGGCACCCATATGAAAGGGTCCTAAAAAGTGGGACGGCTCCTCTCAGTTATTTGGGGATCTGTCCAGGGATAAGTCAGTGGAAATGCCACATAATGTGTGCCGTGCCGAGATGAACTGAACTGAACCGCTTGGTGGAAACGGGGCTATAGCTTACTTAAGCTGCTTCTGAAAGAACCAGTACATTATACAGTATTGCTTTCTGTGAATTAGAAAAGAGACTACAGAACAGAGGACTGCAATATGCACACACACAGACTAAGAGTTTTCTCAAAGTAAATAAATTCTGGAAATGAATTGTTATGTAAATGTTTCACTGTGATTACCTCTTCTTTCCTTTCATTTATTTTTACCATTTTAATTCAAAATATCTTTTGACTTTTTTCTTGACAGTGTTTTTTTTTTAGTTGACTTCTGACTTAATTAGGACCAGAATCCTCAAGTCACAGAGCCTAAGTGCTAACTATTTGTTGAGTCAGTACTTTTACTTTTGATGCTTTGAGTAAGTATGGAGGTAAAACTTACACATTTTTTAAAAAGTAAGGTTTGGATCTGAACACCTCTAACACAGTCAAGGGAGGAAATTGGCACTGAGAACTGTGGGACACTTTGAGCTTCCAAGCACCCTCATCTTCTCACTTAAATTTCACTTCAATCCCTGGTCATTTTATATTATCGCACACACTAATGAAGCTCAGCAAAAGTTCAATCAGTAAGGCTCTCTTCTTGCTTACTCTACACATTAAGTTCAATTATCTCTCTTTCTTCCTTTTCCAACTCAATCAGCTGAGAGTATTCTCACTTTCCAGGGAAATGCTTTATAATCTGCAGTGACCTCTGGGAGCCAGTCATGTCCATGCTGGCAAACTTTAAACTGTTCTTTTTTTGCAGCTGTCAGCTCTCTGTCTGGTCAGATGAAGTCCATCGACATCTACACGATTCACCTGAAGTTTCACCAGAAGAGATGCTGCTTTATGAAGGAGACAGCAACTTAGAAAGGATGACCTTATGGATGCTCAAGACTGCAAGCATGATTCTTCCTTTTGTAAAAAATATCTTGATTTTAACCAAACAGTTCCTTCATCCTTAAGTTTGATTATGATTTTGAAGGCCGTTGAATTACATTTTTACTTTTCTTCCTCTGTTTTTCTTCTGCTTGGTGCATTTCAGTCTCAGCCTCTGCCTGCTGGCCAGCTGTGTGACTGCTTTGGTGAGCTCTTTTGAAATGACTGTCCTTGCTTCTGTCCCTCGGAAACCGGCCTCTATTTATAAGTTGTTTTCAAAACTGTGGTCACTGAGTAGCACACAACCTGGGAGATACCCTCAGTGTGTCCTCGGCCTCTCCACAATAGAGGACAGGCCAAGTTAAAACTGTAGAAAAACATACCTGGCAAATTGATTTCCCTGCAGAATAAGCCTTTTTTCCCCCATTTTCTTTTACAAATAGCCTTGTTTGCTACTGTGGCTGTGAGCTGAGTTATTATTAAACTGTTTTTGATGATGCTCCTCTGTCTTTTTCTAGTCATCCTGGTGTTTTGGTTTTTATTTCTGACCTTGTCTATGCCCCTCCTCGAGCCATCAGGTACCGTGTAGTGTGTCTTCATTACAGACGGCTGCTCCATTAGCCAAGACTAATAGACATGGTCACACAGGAAGGACATGCCAATAGTACTAAACGTGCTAAAGCTAACGATCTATTGGACTGGTGGCAGGATTACAGCTGCAGCAAAGGTTAGGGTTAGAGTATCAATTGAACACTGGTGAATCAGGATAGAAATTGATAGCATTTAGTGACTCATTTCCACTGTTAACCAGCAAGAAACTGGTGTCAGCTGTTTACCAGCATCAGAGAGGAGCTTAGCCGATAAATGCAGATGAACATGATTATCTAATCTGGCTGTTAATCTTTTCCAAATCTGTGTGTGCGTGTTAACATGTGTGATTGTGAACTGTAAATATTACATGTGATTTAATTTCTGGAGTTTGAACGCCACATTAATAATAGAGACATTTATCATGAGCTTTGCACCAGCATACCTTCATTTGAGTTGCAATGTACATATTAGTGCACATGTGACTTTAAATGGATCAGGAGCCAATTACACGGTGTACTGTCTTTTTTTCTGTCAATGCACTGTCATTGTGTTTTGTGTACGTCTGCAAAAAATATTGTTATGAGCAAGCCAGGCGGAGTATCACACGCCTCCAAGTGAGGAAGTCAGAGGTCAGTGAATAGTGGTCGTTTCAATAATAAACGTGTGTGAGCTCTGTGCAAACAGCAGGAGTAAAGTGGGTGTGTTTGTGTGTGTGTGTGTGTGTGGTTGTTATTGGTTGATAAAATACTCCGTCCTGAGCTTGAATGTGAATTAATAGTTTCTGTGGTCAGCTGGTGGGCTTGTGTGTGGCATTATTAAGGCCACAATAACCAGTAAATCAGTCAGACACAGAGGACAAAGTGCTATGGTAAAAACTTCAGAGCGGAGCAGCTGGAGAGCTAAAGATGGATGGGTCAGGAGAGGAGGGGGTGGGGGGGCTATTAGCAGACATAAAGTAAGAAAGGGAGGGAGGGCAAACCAGAGGAAAGCAGCAGGAAACGGCTGTTGAACGGCGCTCAGATCAATACTAATAACTGCACGGTGAGAATGACTTCCTCTCATCTTTAATAACTCACAGAGAGGAAGCAGGGAGAAGAAGGATAGAGGAGCACAACAAGGAGAAGAGAACATGGAGGCTGTGAGAGGAAGAAAATATGAGTGTTAAGTTCAAATCTGTCTGCCTTGGCAATCTCTGTTGGTCCCTTCTTCCCTCTTCTCCGTCTTCCCAAATAACAGCAAAGGTTGAACAGACGGCCATGTTTGAGGTGCTGCTTTGTCATGGAGGGAGAAAGGTGCCACCCATCTCCTCCTCCTCCTACAGCCTTCACAGAGCTCACAGAGCCAGTTATATTGGGAAGATTAGAGAAGTGTGAGGGTGTGCATGTGAAACTACACCTGCGTGTGTGTGTGTGTGTGTGGATGTGTGGAGAGCTGGAATGCTATACTATTTGTGAAGAATTAGATTGTTCTAAAAGCATCTCTCAATAAAAGGCTGCTGAATGCATTTGCCTTAATGGCCTTCCATTTTATATATCTTTAATAAAGTTACAGAAGAGAGGAAAATGGTCAACCTTGACGAGTGGGCCGCACACACATATACTCTCTGTGTGTATGTGTACTTTCAATCTTTTTCTCAAGATACAGTGCAGATGTTAACCAGGGCCAAGTCTGTGCAGGACAGGAACTGCAGCTTCACAATCCACACACAGAGATATTCAGGTTTTTGTGTGCGCTCGTTATCTTTGCATACATGACTTTCTTCAGCAGAAGCTCCCAAGACTGTATCAAAGCATAATAATGTGATCCCAGCTTACTGAAATTTCAACACCTTGCTCAAACTCAAACATATCCACGCTCTGCTGAGTAGAAACATCCCTCATGAGAAGAAGCATGCAGCCAGAGGGGAGAATATAAAGAGCAGCCTTGCCGGATGTTAGATGAGAAAAATTGTGCAAAAATTTTAATGTTGCATGCAGCCTGATAAGAGGAACACTGAATCCTGTTTCTTCTTTTGGTGCCAAATATGAGCACTAAAAAGAGTAGATCTGTCCAAAACGCATGCCTCTCTCACATACATACAGTATGTTGTATTTAAAGAACCTCTTCAGATTATTTCGGTGCAAGTGTGCACGAGTATTGGAGAATTATGATGGCTCCCAGATGGTGGACAGCTCATTGTCTGCTGCTACATACAGAGAGCCAATTTTTTTAGGTTTGAGTTTTCATAAGCAACTCATTATGGTGCAGCTCGAGAACAGATGCCTCTCTAAAACCCTGCCTGGAAAATCTGTCCTTCAAACACCAACAGGACATATTGTCAGTAATATTTTCATGCATTGTTTTGGTAGGTAATGACCCTTGGGTATGGGAAAGCAAAAGAGATTATGTAATTCTTCTCTTACACAGCAATATGTTGCAATTAATTCAATGGTGTCTGTAGCTGTATCTATTATTATCCAGGCAATCTGCTCCAAACTTTCCCTGTATCCCTTATTCAAAGCTGAAACTTAAAAATGGCCGAAATTGCTCTGAGGACCTGAATGAAGACACAACTGACATATTTAAAAGACTGTGGACTGCTTTTATTCTATTTTATTTTATATCATATTTTAACAAATAAAATCCTCAGAAAACACCAAAATCAATTCATAACAGATAAGCTTTTTTAAAATTTTATTTTTTTATTGCTTTTATAAATTCTAATTATTTTTTAAAACAGTGTGAAATATTATGTCTGCCAAGAAAGTAATTCAAACAGGATGGACAGTTGGAAGACTGTTTATTGATTTAATACAAGGAATAACATTATTCTGACCATGTCACAAACAAACATTTAGTTGATATCAGAGCAACCTTTCATATTTTTTTTGCTAATCAATCCTCTCCCTTAGCTACATAGATTTTCTGCAAAAGTGGAGCTTTTCAAACAGCACAGATACACGTCAGTATCGACCCTTCCTGATCAATTATTTAATCCTAAAATCAGGGTCATACCTATATATTTCACAGCCCATGAGGCGGTATCTATCTGTTTCTTAATATCTCTCTGATATTGACTTTGACCGAGTTAAGGTACAGCTAGTATTGACAAGAACAATGTCTGGCTTGCACACTATTGATTCGGAGAGTACACTGTGTAAAGGTATTCATCAAAGCCCATCCCAGAGGTGATGAAGGGTTACTCGCGATTAAGAACCAACCCCAACAAACAAAAGCACTGAAAGAGTTGTTAAGAGAAATCACAAAATTCTTTTTTTTTTTAATTTCAAGAATAAATGTTGAGATTTGGAATGATTATTACAGAGTATGGGTTGTTCATTCAGATAAGAGTTAGCGGGAGTTTATAGGTATCTTGATCAATGATAAGAGCATTGGGAGCTTTAAAGGTAGAGCTTGAATGATTTTCCTAAAAAATAAAATGTCAACTTTAATGGTGATAATCCTGCACAATCGTCTCATTGTGGGTATCTATACATGTGTCTCAGCCTGTGTGTTGATGTTTTGGTTGTATCGAAACGTTTCAGGCGGATAGTAAGCGCGGTTACATCAGCCAATCACAGAGCGTCAGAGCCAGTGCGTCAGTGACTTTGCGTGTCATTAGCTCGTGGGGGAAGCTATCCTGAGCGGCCGGAAAGTGGACGTAGCGCGGTGAAAGAAAAGTAACCAAAGTGAAACGAAACGTCGAACAGATAAAGCTTTTTTTTTCCTAAACGAGGGTGAAACTTGGCTCGACTTTTACTCGCTGTCGGGAATTTGGAGAGCAGAACGGGACGAAGAGCGACGGGAGTTAGCTTTCTACTGAGCAGGTACGTGTCAAATGGCCCCGGATTAGCTCGTGCTAACATGTCGAGTCAGTTGCACGGCTCTCGAGTCTCTCTGACGTTGAAACGCGGCGGTGTTTGCCAGGCTAGTGGATAAAGATGTGTTTCTCTAGTCACGGTCAGAGTCTGTTGGTGTGTGCTGCCGCAGGTACCGAGCCAAGGAAAAGGAGCCCAGTTTAAATTTAAGTTTATTAACAAGCAATAAAAGTTTCCGCACACCCAACCTTTGAGGTGTAACCAGTAAATATCAAAGAAAGGGAAGCACCAGCAAGGCATCTCTTTCCCCCACAGACCATGGTTTGTGTTACAACAGACATCATCAATATGTCTTTTTGTATTTGAGTTATTTACCTTGTATAGCCTGACCCATAACAAATAACCTGAAAATCCTTTTTTTTTTTTTTTTTTTAACTGACATATTTAATTAACTATTTAACAAAAGCCACAAAAAACTATTGCTATGATATGTTTTTGTATTGCATTTGATAAATTGGGTGGTTTGGCAACTTATTTTTTCTGAAAAATTTAAGTAAATATACATTTGTTTTACAATGCTGATAATACCTGTTTCTAAAATGATTGTTGAAGATCATTTCACGAAGGCAGCCATTTTGAAAAGGGACAAAATACAACTTCAGCTGCTTGTAGTTGTATGATAATCCTCAAGGGGGTAGAATATTTTTTTTAAATATATTTAATCAGGTTTTTACGGAAGCGTAGAAAGTTAAGGATAAGGCATATATGTGCCGAACAGGATCTCTGATCCGTGCGGGACACAGGAGCCACCACACATCCACGGGAGTCGTCTGCAGGTTGGAGGTTCTCACGGGATTTTGATGTAGCTCGGTACTTCAGGAAAAAAAAATACTCCCAAAAACAGGTGGAAAAAATTACCACGAAAAACAGCAGGTTGGAGGTTCTCGCGGGATTCGAAGTAGCTCAATACTTCAGGAAAAAATTACTCCATAAAACAGGAGGAAAAATAATCTGAAAACAAAAAAAAAATACTTATGAAGACATAAATAATTATAACAAAAAACAAACCAACATAATAATAATAACAAAAAACAAACCAATAAAAAATATTAATCAGAAAAACAAAATTAATTACCACAAAAAACAAACCGAAAAATAAATTACTCTGAAAAACCTGAGATGTTTTTTTTTCTTCAAGTGAATGCAATACGCTTCCGTAGGTTTTTAAGGAAACCATAATGTTGATGAGATAGAGGTCTGAGAAATAGGGTTGAGTATTGGCAAGAGCCTTATGCGTCATAATATTTGGGTAATGATACAAGAGTTTCATTATTTTACAATATTGTGATATATTGGGATATTCTACACTGTTAATAATGTGTTTGAAATAATGAAAGTCAGGTACAGTGTTTCATACATTTAACTTGAAACCATAAAGTGCGTCAAGTTTGTCCCTTAAACTACTGTGACATTTAACTAATGTTTTAAAAAAAGATTTGGTGAAAGATGTGGTCAGTTGGTGAAACTGATAAATGTCACTTGTTGTAACCAATGTTAGTCATGAAAAAAACTAAATTTATACAAAACAAGACTATGATTATTATTTTATCATTCCACTACACTGTAAAAATTAAACTTAAAATGATTTTAAAGGAACTGACCCAAGAAGTTCAAGTTTAGGAATAAACTATTTTGAATATACTTTGAGATTATGTTACATTTTATGGGCAACATACAGTGGAGTAGCTCTTCAGCGCCATCTCCCGCAGTAGAGGTGCAGAAGACATATTGTTCTTTAAGCTCACCTGAAATATGAAGTTTTGTTCTAACAAAAGAGAACGAAGAGAACATAGAACATTGTTTCACTTTGCAAATACATTGATCTGTTTGAGTCTGCTAGCAACATGGATAAGTAAGCTAGCGTAAAACGTCTATGTCATGCTAGTTTGAATACCAATGACAGTATGAGGGGGAGAGTGAGCATCATACATCAGGGTAGGGAAGTCTTAAATTTGCTGCAGTCTGTATTTTTTCCACTTTGATTTCACTCAAATAACAATTCATTATCACACAGGTGAAGCTGCAGCAGAGATGAGCTACTTTCCTGAGCAGTGCTACATGACTTCAAACAGTAAGTCAGACTTTTCTGGGTGTTTTTTTTTTTTCAGTGCCTTTCCTTTGCTGGACCAACGTGCTTGTTTTTACCTGCTGAGTTTGTCTCTTGAAAGCTGCAGAAGTTGTGACACACACCACAGACACACTTTTGAAAAATATTTGACAGAAAATCTACTCTGAAATCTGTTTTTGGAATTTCTTGGTGTCAAAGCCATATGGGAAATAAGTAGTTCTGAGGCAAGCCACTTGATTTGTTGAATTGTTGGACATACTGTTTGTACTACTGAGTTGGACAAGCTGACTTCAGATGAACAGACAGTGGTATGCTATGTCCATGTGATGGAAAACTGAGATTATTTAAGGCTCCTGTTGTACCTAATCCAATAAATATGTTATTATAATGTGTAAACTTACTGTAAATATTGAGATAAATATAGATAGGTTGGGCTGAAAAAAATGATTTTATGTTGCAGTAGCTAAAGGAGAATAAAGAAAAGTTTACAAGACAACAAAAACTGTTAGTCAATCTTCAAGTAATCACATTTTTTCCTGCTTGTACGACTGGAAATGTCTCCCTTTGTGAAAGTCTAGGTGGAAACAAAATCATATTAGAAATGATTTTGTGAGCATAAAGGTTTATGATGTGATATGTAGCTTCCATTTCACTTTTGTAGTGATAGCCACAATCTGTTTAATTTGATTTACTTTAGATTTTTCAAGTGCAAAAAAAAAAAACAATTTAAGAAGTCCAGAGAGATGGATTCCACAATTCTTTTTATTTTATTCAGAATGCACTTTGAATACATCTGAGGCTAAAGCTGAATGATTGAGGTGGGTGAGTGTGGTGACGATGTATGCTCTCGCTCACACACGTGGAGTGGGTGTGGACACGAGAACTAATGGTGACTTATTAACATCATAATTCAGCCCGGCAGAACAACTAATCACAGAGGCCTCAGATAGACCAGCCACAGGGGGTGATGGATGAAGCCTGTGTGTGTGTTAAGGCTTGTGCGTACCTGTGTGTGTGTGTGTGTGCACACCCATGTATGTATGTGTGCATATGTGCATTAGTGATAGATGGGTTGTGTTGTGGTCCTTTCACACTGGGATGTCTTCTAATCAGTCTTAATGATTAGACTCAATTGAAGAGAAAGGGATTAGGTGTTTGGGGCGTGGCAGCAAAACTCAACAAAAAAGGAAATACACTGGATTGATCGACTGCCTGTCTAAAGCTTTAAAACGCTACATTTGAGACCCAACAACGAATAATCCCGACGTCTGCTGTCTGTAGGTTTGAACGTGAGCTGCTGATTGGTAAATTTTCTATGTTTATTCATGTGTGTAGTCTTTTTGTGGACAGGAAGGCTTGGCTGTGGCCATTCTTCACAAGAAACTCAAAAGAGAGGAGCATGAGGCAGACTCTTTCTCCGTCTTCTCCTCTGTCCGTGTCTCCATCCATCTCTGGGCCCCTCCCTCAGCGCTACCATCCATTCGTCTCCGGCCCAGTCAGGGCTGTTTACACTCATTTAGCTCCTACCGGGGTGCATCCAGGACAGACTTTGAGGTATTTATAGCGGGAAGGAGAACTTGAGAATAAACAGGAAACAAGAAAACTGTGTTGATATAATTTTGGCTTCTCTCGTCATAAATCTGCGTGTGATAGGCTGACAATAATGAGTGCATTTCAGAGCCACATGCCTTTGAAGTGACCAAGAGCTGCAGATAGGCAGGAATTCGATTTCTATGATGACTTCTGCCCTCTTCTGTGAGCAGTTATTGTAACCGATGTAAGCAATGTAATTACACAGCAGAGATAATTTAGCACATGTCGGATAAGAGTTATTCTTAATCTGGACGTTTCCCCACCCTTCCTCTTTCTCCCGCTCCTCATCTCTCAGCAGAGAAGCGAGGGGCCAGCGGAACAGAGGAATAGACAAACTGAATTAGTGTTCTTTTCATCATCCGTGACCAGCGAGCCGTCTGATAACCCTGATCTCATTATGGACGCTAATTGTTTAAGTTCTCCCTGCTCTCATCCTCTGTTTCCTCCACACCACACACACACACACAGAGGACGAAAGTCTCAACTCAGTGAGGGAAAGCTTCTCTCTCCATCTCTCCGTCTCTCCCTCTCTCTTTCTGTCCAAGTATTTACTTCCTGCCTGCTAATGGCACTAACTTCAGGGAGAGGTCCAATATCCACTTTTAGCATAATCATTCCAACCATGGGCAGCAACATGAGAGATTTATGGTCTGCTGAATGCAGTCTGGCAAATGTTCCAGTGCTTTCACATTTAGGCCTCTTAGCTGTCTGTTATCTCCAACTATCTGCAGCCCCTCTACACACACACACACACACACACACACACACACACACACACACACACACACACACACAAATGCTTACCATCAGTTTGTGCATGTTTGCATATGCTTCATTGTAACTCCAGCCATTTATTTCTGTCGTGTTTATTCATTTCTTCTCCAAGTCTACTCAGACTAACATCACTTGTTTTTTGTTCATGTTACACACATAAAAATCTGATGTCTTTGGTTTAACAGACTGAAACCCTGAATATGGAACAGGGGAGCATAAGCTGTGGTTTGATTATTGGTTTCCTCTATGCTTCTGCTGTGAGTAATGACCAGGACTTTTAATGGGGTCTCACCAGTGTCCTGCTATTAATTAAAGCTTGATTGGAAGAATAAATTAATCTAGCTGTGGTCCACCCGATCAATAACCCATATGAGGGCTCCATTAAGCACCAGGGGCTGAGTACTCTGCATGTGATATGTGTATGTGCTGATGGAGTTAGGGAAGTCAAATAGGCCAGTTAGATCACGGGTGATTTTCACCTCTGTTAATCATAACAGCCTCATCAAGCCATTCCAGGCGTGTATGGATGCATAAATACATTAAACGATGCATGTGTGCTCCACGGGCAGTGTCTTTTAATTTGATTTTTTTTTCACTCAGCCTTGAATTGATTTTGAAATCTTTCATGTAGACAGAGAACAGATGGTATTTCACAGACATAAGTTCAGGGAATCTGACATTTTTCACTTGAGTCAGTGAAACCTCTGCTATGAAACCAAGGCAAATGGCATTTGCACATAAAGTTCACTCAAATGAAATGCTAATCCAGAATCCAGAGTAAGTTTAATAGGCCCAACTTTGGGAAAATAATTCTGCAGAGGAGCTTCATAAAAGCTGCAAATATTAAGGCGACATATGCTGAATTCTCAAAGGGGGTGAAGGGTGTTATATTTGAAGTGCTATATCATACCGGCTTTGGCGGTGGAGCACCCTGTAAGATTAAAAACCTAACAGAAAAACATGTTTAACTGTCCTGTGAATACTGTGTGAACTAAAATAACTAACTGTTTTTTAGTGTTTTAATAAGAACATATAGGGAAAAAGTATGTATTTTACTACTTCAAAGGGATAGTTCAGTTTTTTTTAAGTGGGGTTGTATGAGCTCTATGTGACCACTAAGGACATTAGATACAGTAGAAAGTTGTCTCCTCTCTTACAGACACAGACTGTAATCGATGGTAACGAGGAAATAGGCGCTAACAGGGACAGACGGTACCAAATTCAAAGGCTATTTGCTCTGCCTACAAGAACTAAAATTAAAAAGTAATACCACAGTTTAAGAGTACGCTACATAAGATATTTTTTAAGTGCATTAAGTCTTCGGAAATATAAACATTTATCCAGACCTAACTAACTGGTCATGTATCCTTATGCGCAGCGCTAGTGCGCTCCGTCCCCCCTCCTCCTTTCAGCTGTAGGGAATGTAAACAAGCTATGCTTCGGGCACCGGTTGTAGCCTCGTGTAAGTTTGATCAAGTATCGTAATTCTTTTGTTTGTACTTTAAGGATTGTGAGGCAGTGTAGGAAATTCAAAATGAGTGACTATGACAGGGACAATGAAGTTTCATTCACTTTGGAACCAAAAGGATACCTGTATGAACCGGAGCACACAGAAGAGGAGCTGCTACATAGCGACTGAAAGGAATACAGAGGAAACATCCATGGACATAGAGTCAGAAATACTCAGTGGTGTAAATGTTTGAGCTGTGACTCAATGCCCACGGATGCTGAGTGTTACTGCTGTCACGAGTGGAACTTGGTTACAGACACTCTTCAGGATTTGTCTGAGGACACTGCTGGCTCTCAAGCCGTCTGTATAACTCATCACACAGATTTCCCTGCTCTTCTGAATTCTGGAGTGTCCTGTAACAGCAACAACAACAACAACAGTCGCGGCAGCAGTAACACTCAGCATCTTGATGTCCAGTGTCCGCGGATGTTTCCTCTGTATTCCTTTCAGTCTCCATCTGTAGCAGCTCTTCTTCTGTGTACTCCGGTTCATACAGGTATCCTTTTGGTTCCAAAGTGAATGGAACTTCATCGTTGCTGGCTACAATGTGAATTACGATTTATTTTTCTCGGAATTGGGATCAGAATTCTCTAGCACAGTTTTTTCACAAATGTTTTTTTACGCTCTGACGGACTTTAAAAAAACTGATAGTTAGGCCTTTACTGATTCCGCTTATCAATCTGATTATTATCTGAAAATCTGCAGCAACAACAAGTGTGTCTGGACACGTGCAACTCTTTTAAGTGTGCTCTGGAAACACTTCCATTGTGTTGCGGTGTATTTGCAGCGCATTTTTCTAATGTGTTGTGGTCTTTGCAGCATGTTTTATAAATACTGCACACATGTTGTCAAATTAATGAAGATGTCTTCTTAATTTGCTTGAGTTTCATCTGTTTCCACGAGTTTTCTTAAGTTGCAGCGCTGTGAGCTCTCAGGGCCACCGTACCATCAAGTGTCTGCTTTGAGTTGTAGTTGTCACATCAGCCATGAGCCATGCAGTAACTTTTCTTCTGTCTTCCTGTCTGGGAAACATTTCCCTGTTAGTATTTTGACATTTGGAGTTGTCAGTATTGTTTACACTGACTAACTGTGACATGTTTCTGAAATGAAAGTTGAAATTCTGCTTTAAAACCAAAGTTTTATGAATATATGCTAACCTCTAGCACATCAATGGAATTTCATATGTATGTTAGCATAAAGCTAGTGCTGAGTTTTCGCTGTTGTTTTTGGTACATTGAGATATATATAACATGTTGAATGCTACAGACCTACTTAGGCAAAACTTACTGCGGAAATCCTGCGTCACGGTTTTCCCGGGAAACTGTTATCTTACTGCTAAGCTATGCTAAGCAGGGGAAGAATAAACGACACAAGGCTCGGCTGCTTCCAAGTAGGCCTGAGGGATAAAATTATAAAGTTATCCCGAAATAAGTTTTCCTCGATTGAAAAATGAGAAATGTTTGATAGAATTTTTATAGAATTCATTCATTCATGTTTTGTCAGACATGAGATTGGCCAATCATGTCTTGGAAAGGGAGATACAAATACAATCAGCTAGTGCTCCCAGTGATTTATCAAACCTGAAACTGTTAGCGGTCACTGTTTTTGTGTCTTTAGCACATTTGAAAGGCAGGCACAAACTCGTACAGTGTTACACACAAACAGCTGCAGTCATTGTGGCGCGGAGATGCAATGACAGACGAGGGAGAGAGAGTTGACAATCTGTACACCAGTTTGTCATCACAGTGTTTTTTTGTAGGGGGGAAGTGTTTTTACTTGATTGATGAATGTACTTCCTGGATGAATGTCAAATGTCATAGAGTCAGACTCGTATGAGGGACAGAGTGACAGACCAGTCTCTGTGATACAGCATTAACGGCTTCATTTTTGGCTTGTTTGGTCAAACTCAGTGTCTCATTTGACATATTTCTTCTTGATTTCTGCATGTGAGAGCGAAATGCCTCCAAACCATGAAAGCTCTGTAGCTTACTCCCTCCATGGTGTTCTAGCTCTTTGCTCTGAATCGTAGCACGTCTGGACAGTTGTCCCTGGGTCGACCTACAGGTAGACAGGAATTCCTTGCTTTATAAAGTAATCAAATGTAATGGAAACACATGGATGGACAAAAACATTTTTAGCTCTAAGAGGAGGGTTCATAATTCAAAAGTGCCTGCTGTTTTTTGCAGTGATTTCTGTGTGTATGGCATACAAGACTTTAAACCAACGGTGCCAACATTTGGTCAGAAAGACAAACAGGCTGTTTCAGCTTTGCGTATTCGTCTCTAGACATGGAAATTACTTATTATCCTCAAAATGACTCAGTGGAAGGAACAAATCACAAAATAAGAGTGGATTTAATGGATGATAGTACATTTTAGAGTGCCTCAAACTTTAAATTGCCAACTCAAATATTTGGCAGGGTTTTTCAATCTTGTGTTTAGATCCAAAGAAATTCAGCAGAGTAAGTTAAAGCTGCAGCTGCTCCTTTTGGAATGTGTGTCTCCTCTCTGAAAGCAATAAAATCATTCTCTGTATCTAAACGCGCAAAGGAACATGTGCCTCATCTGACCATATTTACTGTTAACAATAACTGGATCCAGATAAAAGATGGCAAGAATCTTTTAAGCCAAAAGTTTTTAATACTTAGAACAAACAGGACACACATGCAGTTGCATTTTCTTCATAATGTAATACACTTAAGGCCCTGTTGGGACTTTTTAGGTGATATTGAAAATATCTCACTTTTATGTGCCTGGTCATAATCCATGATTAAAAGTGAGGTTATCAGCACCAAAATATGCTATTTCTTAATGCTGCTCCTCTGAACCACATCATTTTACGACTCCTAGAAGTCCCCATGACAAGTTAAGCAAGGAGTAGAGAGATCTGTTTTGTCTGATGATTAGTATTTTTGGATTTGTTTTGTATTAGTGGTGGAAACTAAGGCTTAAACTGTCTAACAGAAAAAGGAAAAGGTCAAAAGGGCAGCAGAAAGCCAAGGAAGAGAGTGATAGAGAACAGGCTAAAACCCGGGTCAAACCGTTTGTGATTATCTTCATCACAACCACAGACTGCATGATGTATTGTATTACAGATTTTAACCCACACGCAGTGGGTATTACGCAGTGGTATGTTCAGACTTGAGAGTCTGGGAGTAAAATGAAGAGTGAGGTGACATTTGCTCTGCTTGGTGAGGTTGGAGGTGGTAGATGAGCGTTGACAGGGCATAAACAGGATTCACTAATCACAATTCTACAATTTCGTTTAGCAGTCGGCAAACACTGAATAATGCTGATAAGGCAGAATACAGGACAAAGCTGAAGCCAGCAGCAGTCAACCCTTGTGGATTTATTCTTTCTTTGTTAAATGTTAAACTGATTTTAAGTTTTGTCATTTTGTTGTTGATGAATTTCTTGTTGTGGATGCTTTCCTCTGGGCCTGTATAAACTAGAGGTCGACCGATATGGGTTTTTTGGGGGCTGATGCCGATGCCGATGCTTTCCAAATTTGGGCAGCCGATGCCGATATACATAGCCGATTTTTCCAATTTGATATTCAGGCCGATTGTTGAATAAATATATATTTATCACATTTTTCTGAAACGCAGCAATTTCTAAGCAACTGAAAGAAATCTATTACAACAAGTCGTGTCCAGTCCTCTGAAGATTTATTCAGCTTTCAAAACAATGAAATATTTTGTCTGAGTAAACACACAATGTAACAAGCAGTAGTAAACATTCACACTCTTCTTAAAATGTCAAAAAAGAAATTTAAACTTATTAATATAATTTGAACAAAAGTATGTAATGTATCCAAGTGGTTCCACAAGTTTGAGGTGCTCATCTTTTTTGTGCCTGATCAAAAATTGCGTCATTTTATACAACGGATCAAAAATTGGCTTTTTAAAAGAAAATACGGCCGATGGCCGATAGAGACAAATGTCCAAATATCGGCCCGATATATCGGCAGGCCGATATATCGGTCTACCTCTAGTATAAACTGATCAAAATTATTATTCCAGCTGACATTTTATAACTTTATTTTAGGTTTGCTTCACACTGCATCTGAATGGAAACCAAGAAGTTGCTTTCTGTTATTTTACTTCGCTTGAAACTGCGTTTCATTCCTGAATAAAGAAATGTGAAAAGCC
The DNA here is from genome assembly GCF_033239565.1 of Halichoeres trimaculatus. Classification (NCBI taxonomy): domain Eukaryota; kingdom Metazoa; phylum Chordata; class Actinopteri; order Labriformes; family Labridae; genus Halichoeres; species Halichoeres trimaculatus. The sequence continues at coordinate 23,461,835 of NW_027437189.1, forward strand.
AAGTCCATCTTAGACTGTGCATAAATGATTTTTTTTTTACATAAAGATGTCAGAAAAACTATTCTGCTCTTACTGTTTCCCATTCTGCTTTTCATTTCATTCAGTCGTTTTGTACTTGGTGTGAAAGACTGTGAGCATATGTTCAGAGCTGTGTGTCTGTGTGAACCTCGGTGCTTTTGTGAGGCATTCCACGGTTTAATGGAAAACCTTGCTTGGGTTCCCCTACCTCATTATTTGATAGACCAGATGAGAAATAGATTTATGATTCCGATTAATAACGTTAGCCAGAGTTCATTGTTTCCGCCAGTCAGCCGAACAACTTCATATCAGTCCCACTAATGCGTTTGAAACACCAGTGCTGTGTGTTTAATAATGTCGCTGTTAGGGAAGCCATTCGTTCTCATTTGAGCAGTGAGTCTCATTTGGTTGGATGGAGTAGCTCTCCACCTCACCAATCCTGTGCAGACTGTGGGGAATACCAGGCAAATGAAGGATGGAAATGGCAATATTTCTACAATCCTGCTCTGCAAATTTCCAATAGTCTGAGCTGTAATAAAACAATAAAAGGGGATATACAGAGGACCTAATGGAAAACAGATCAAACACATTTCACCACCAATGTGCTCTTTCCATCGGTGGGTTCTGCTTTTTAAGTATTGCGCGCACGCTCGTGAGATTAGTTGAGATAATGATAAGAGATGCATACTTAGTTCCTCATTTACAGATATAGAGTTATCTATCAAATCAAACTGCAGTTATCCTGCACCCTGCTCTCAGTGAGTCCAGGCCCCAGCTCCAGCTTTGAACAGGGGAGGTACACTAACAATAAATGAGTGTGGCAGCGAAGGAGCTAATCGGCCAAACAGTTCTGGTCACAACGGGACACCAGCAACCCTTAATCATCGAGCTGCAGCAAATTAATTACCACAATCATCTACCTACTGCAAATTAATTATCACAATCAATCACCACAAATTAATCTGGGCCTTAAAATAGACCTGCGGTCAACTAGCAATCAGCACCTCTGGCCTGAATTCAGTGAAGAAGGAGCACATGGAAGCAAATATAAATCTACACCACCACTGCAAGCACAGAGGAGTTTGTACTTGCATTCAAGTAAACATCCAGTAGCAAAATCATTAAAACTCAGAAACAAACACTTGAGAGCTAATGGAAATAGAAGGACAGGAGACTCATTTGACACTAAATGTCGTCTAGACAGCCCTCTTAATTAGAGCAGCGGAGCTTAAAAGGGGAGAGGTGAGACAGGCGTGTGAGGCAGTTTGAGGAAAAAAAAAAAAGGAAAAAGAATTCTGAAAGTGGAATGAGAGAAAACTCGGGGCGGGCCGTACTGGCATCAGAGTGACTTGAAAAGAGAAACATGAAAGCAGTGAAACTGAGTGAAAATTGCAAAATCAAAAACAATCAAATTTTATGTTTCTAATTTAATTAGTATCACCTTTGGTAACATTTAAGCTGTTGAGAAATGTCATTAAAAAGCTGCAAAACTCCTCTTGGCGTCTGAGTGGGAGTGAAACCTGAGTGAGAAAACTGTTTTATGGGACTAACTGTGGGATATGTGTGATAATGACAATCTGTTTTTTTTTCTGCCTCCAACTGTCTGTGTTAAAACAAGGCAGAGAGGTTTTGTTTTTCAGATGTTTATAAGAAATGAAAAAGGCATACCTGTTATGGATGAACATCTGTCTTTCATAAGTCACAACAGCTCGTTAACACAACAGTTTTTAATCTGGCTTTCACTTCTGCACATCTGTTTGGACCTCACCTATCAAGCCTCCATGCTTCCCAGGCTGATGAACTGCTCCAGTAAAGCGGTGTTTTTTTTTTTCTTTATTGTAGTTCAGTATCAAATACAGTAGCTGAAGTAGGACCCATTTCTTATCCTGGCTCTAAACCAACTGATGATTTCCAGGTAGGCTGTTAAAATGCCTCATTACTCTCTGTTACATCACTGGAACCATTTTCCAATGCACAGTGTTTGGAGCTGACGAACCACAAAGCAGCACAAACGAGTAAATAGCAGCAAGCAACCTCAATTAACAATGTCTTCACTGACAGCTCATGCTGGCAAGTGATGTGAGCAGAGAGGCTTTGGTAGGAAAAACTGTGTCAGGGTTGCAGGTAGACTACACAGTTGAAATGCTGCAACTGGTTAAAACTGCATTTGAAACTTGGTCATTTGGAAATGGAGGGGATGAAGAAGGGCTGAACACATTGGCTCTCATGTATCAATCTTGTGTGGGAATTGGTGCAGATCTGGGTGTAAAAATCAGCTTACAGCAACATTCACCTGTGATTTATGGAACGTGCGTACCAGGACCAATAACGGCGTTAGGTGTTGATAAATGTGGTGGCTGAAAACAAAATACAGCAGAGTTTTACACATTTGAGTTACAAATCCTTCACTTATACCTTGATTAATTCATCTTTGATATTTGACTATTAGAAGCCACAATATTATTAAATATTTCCGTTCAGGTCCAGAAACATGGAAATCTGGCTTTTAGAATATGTTTGAGCTCTTAAAGAAGCTGCAGACTCCAGCTTGAACCTGTCACAGACTGAGGAGGGAGTGGAGCTGAAGTGTGTCGATCGTTTGCACAAGTAGACCTGTGTTTTATGATTATTTGTAATAGGGCTGGGCGATCTGGCCTAAAAATTAAATCTCCAATTTTTTCACAAAAAATTCGATTTACGATTTTTTGACGATTTTTTTCCTTTTAACGAAAACAATAAGTACAAATGAGAGAGAAAACTTCAAGCCAGTTTTGTTTTAATTTTGTCAAAAACTTAAAAGTAACCTCTATTTGACTCCTGGAATTGAATTTTCAGCTTTTCTTCTGTTTCAGTAACTTCACTTTGTAGTTTTAAAGGAGGCAAACTTATTTACATTCACAAAAAAAAATAAAATCTGCACCATTTTATACATTTTGAATTTAAAAATACTGCTAGGAAAAGCGTGTACTGTACTGTTTCAGTGCACTACAGCACTATTCAGTTATATTCTACTTTTAAATGATTTAAAAAACAATTTGTTTCCGTCTAGTTTTATTTTTGTTAAAGCTGTAGCCTGTTTATCCTGTAATTTTAATACAAACAAATAAGTAAAAATAAATACTATTTATTCAAGTGTGGGCTCACAAAATTCATGCCTCCCTGCATAAGTCAGTGCCCTGGTCAGGGCACCCCAGTCTAAAAAGTCTGGTCCGCCCCTGCTTGACAGAGCGCACTTCGATGCTGGTTCGTTATGTTGCTCTGCTCGTCAGATTGTCGCCCATCGTCGTCCCGTCTCCCTCCCCGCAATCTACTTTCACAAATCATGATCCATCCAAATCACCATAAGAGGGGATTTTCTACGGTAGAGGAAGGATGTTCTGAGATAAACTAATGTATATTTCTTTACAGTCTAAATCTCAAAATGATCAGAGTATTAACTTCGAAGAGCAGCAGGTTTTACGCGCATCAATCACATCATCAATAATCTGCAGGTGAACATAAAAGGGTCCCGGCTTTGTAAATGTTTCAGTCAAAGATCTAATCAAACTCCTGAAAAGTGACCGATAGAAAACAGAAGATTGGAGGAAAGGGATTTGAACGTTTACTGACGAGAGGTCTAGTTTATATCAACCTCTTAGGGCTGTTGATACGGACCTTAAGGAACACGTGTCCGTCAAGGTGCTGGGTTGTCAAAGACGCACAAGAACATTTTTATGACATTTAGGTTTCTGTTGTTTCGTTAGTGAACTGTTAAATCACTCTGCATACAGGCGGAGTGAGTGCTAGCTGCGGTATAAAAGGTGCGGTATAAAAGGTGGAGAAAAAATTCGAATTTTTCATTTTACAAATCGTCCACAAGGAAAAATTCAAATTAATCGATATAATCAATATAATTGATATATCGCCCAGGCCTAATTTGTACCAAGAGATGATCAGGTTGTTTGTGATCCCATGTTAATGGAAATCTTAAGTTATGAAATAGTCACTTTTTTGCATACAGTTCTCATTTATATGATAATATTGTGAGGAGTGAAATAATCATCTTCAATAAATCAATAAGAGTTCCTTATAATAATCTGTGCTGAAAGTTTGAACCAGCGTTCTCTGAATGTTCTCTGCAGAGACTTGATCATGGACATGGGAGTGCATTAAAAACTTTTAACAGCATCTCTCTCTATATATATATTTTAATTAAACCGATAAAGGAAGCTAATTTTTTTTAGTTTAGTTTTGTGATTACAATTGGATTTACAGATGTCTTTAAAACAGTTGTACCTGTTGGAGTTGGATGTTGAGTATCTAAAGGAAGGAGCTCGGTTTTGTGTGTCGTCACCATTATTTCAAAATGTCAACTGCACACCAGGGTTGAATAAAAAATACAAAAGACAGACCATGTGCCTGCTATAGAAAGCTATTCAGACTGGTGATTTTTGCATCGCATGTGTAATAAGCCCAATATGATTTCTAACTGATTTACTGCTGCGCTGTGTGGCAGCATATTGAGAGATGAATCATTCTGTGACAAAGCTGGAGGAACCTTGGCTGAATTTTTGCTCATGGATGAGATCCTCCTCCACTCAGTGCAGTGTTGCCTGTTCTTTTCCTCTTCTCCCTCCTCCTCCTCTTCCTCTGTAGTGTCAACACTTTCTGCTTTACAGCCTCTCCTCTCACCCCTCCTCTCTTTATGTCTCCACCTGGTTTTACTGTTCTCGGTTTCAGCTGACTCTTTCTCTCTGTCTGCATCAATAACCCCCTCTTTTTTTGTGTCTGTCCAACTTCCTTTATCTATTTTTCTCACTTTTGGTCCCTGTCATTCCCTGCATCTCTGTCTCCTCTTCCTCCTCCTCTTCTCTCCCTGCTCTCTGCCTGGCTCTGCTGAGCTCTTGGAAACTGAGTAGACACCATTCAGTTCCTGTGGGAGCAGGGCTTAGCCATATTGTGTGACATCCTGATGGCGCCTTAAGCCAACTTAGCACACACACACACTCACACAAACACAAACACACAGAAACAATGGTGAAGTGGTTTGCATTTCTCATACATACACATGGTGCTCAGTGCATGTAAATTTGATACCACTGCTGGTGAATGTAAGTGGCCTTTTATTGGAGTTGACTGTGCATGTGTTTGGGTGCTTTTATGTGTTCTGTGAAATTCATCACTTTTGGCATGCATATTTCTGTGTGTGTGTGTGTGTGTGTGTGTGTGTGTGTGTGTGTGTGTGTGTGTGTGTGTGTGTGTGTGTGTGTGTGTGTGTGTGTGTGTGTGTGTGTGTGTGTGTGTGTGTAGGATTAAAGGGAGTACTTCATTGTGCAAGGGTCCCTTGATGGCCTTTAGCCCTCATCTGGGCATGCTCCAATACCACAGTCTGATTGGTCTCAAACTGTCCTGACAGGAAATCCATCTGTGTGTGTGTGTGTGTGTGTGTGTGTGTGTGTGTGTGTGTGTGTGTGTGTGTGTGTGTGTGTGGAGAGAGGGATGCATCTGGATGACAGCTAAATTGAATGCCGGGGCCAGCAAGGCCACAGGATCACATCGAGACATGGAAGGAGAGGGAGAGACAGAGAGGGAGAGGGTGCTGGCATTTAAGCACAGGGATGACATAGAGAGACAGTTGTCTAGAGGTATGTATGTGTGTGTGTGTGTGTCTGTGTGTGTGCTTGTGTGTAATTGATTGAGTTTTAATGTGGTCCCTGATGAGGAGTCACTGGCATCTGGGAGAGGGGAATAGAGGAAGGAAGTGTTGGAGGAGATGGGAAAACAAAGCCTGCTCGAGAGCAGGACAAGGAAGAAGTCTGCACACTGATGTGGTGCTAGATCTGGTTTTATTTTTATTCTGACCATGAGTTTTCTGATGCATTTTTAACTAAAACTTGGATGGCTCATCATCATGTCCACAATTGCTTCCACTGTACACTGTCTGTCAGGAGACAGAGCAGGGACCCCCTCATAAAAATCTTCCCCTCGCCCACCCTGGGCGGTATTCTGGGTGCGTCTCAAAGCTCCAAAGTTCCATTCTTTCTTCCTCCACATGCTTCGTTCACTTGCGTCTTAGTCCCTCCCACCAGAGATGCATGGGAGAGACGCGAGGAAATGAAGAGAGGAGATTCGTTTTTAGAGCAATTGGACGTCCTCCCCTTCGGAGCGTCACATGAAGCGACGTGTTTCAGTGATGACGGCATCAGCTCTGGATCTGGATCATCTGTCAGTCAGCTCTAACAGCTGTTTGTGTGTCTGCACACGTGCGCTGTAATAACTCTGATCAAACAGAAACAGTAACAGAACTTTGTCTGTTTCTTTAATCAGTAAAAACACACGTTACCATGAAGAAAACCTGCTCTCTGTTTATTCTGTGTGCTGTTTAGAAGCTCATGGATCACTTTTCCGGTAAAATGCGTAATTGTGAGATAATTTATGAATTATTTAGCCTTTATCTAGAGACCATCTAATCGTGCACTCTGAAGCTTATTAATATAACCCACCTTATTGTGTCTCTGGAAGATATTATTTATCAGTCAGTTTTCTGTATTAATCCTCTGTTATGTTGATTTGATGATGGTTGTGTTCAGTGTTTTGTGCTTTAAACTCACAGCGAACACTTTATTACCAGATTTATGATCAGTTTCCTCTTTGCCTGTTGTTAGCTCGTCTTTTCTCTCATTAAACTCCTTTGTGTGTTTTTGAAGTTTCATGTGAAGTCTGAGCCGCTGCAGCGTCCAATCAGAGAGTGATATCCCATATAGGGGCGTGTCTGTCAGTGTAAAAGTCTTCCGCAAAGCCGGCTCTCGTGTCTCCTGGATCATCGCTCCTCTCTCCTCTTAGCGCAATTATCGCTTTGGGACAGTCTTCAAGTCTTCAGTCTTCATGGCGACTGGGAAACTACTTCCGGTGTCGTGGAGGAGATAGGATGGAAGAAGCACGTAGTTAACGCATTGAGACACACCCTATGTCTTCATCAAGCACATGTCCTCTACCAGAGGCCTGAGAGCCTGAGGGTTCTGTGCAAGATCTTAGCTTTTACCAAGGGTGAGCACTTCTGGATGGAGATCTCAGATGATGTTCCCGGTATCTGCTGAAGCCATCCACCTAGCTTGGGTTTTTTAGCCCCCCAGTGTCCCAATCATAACTGGCATCACTGTTGTTCTCACACCCACATCTTCACTGGCTCTTCCTTCAGCCTGTGGTATTCTTTAGAGGTGGATACTAACATTTTTGGCCTCTGTGTATCCATTGATGTATGTTCAAAGACAATAACATGAGTAAAATTAAAATATTTGGGAATAATTATTTGAAAATATGGAAAATTGTCATAAACCCCTGCAGTACCTCCACTGGTACCTATGTGAACCGCGGACCACCTCTTGAAAACCTCTGCTCTAACTAGTCTGAAAAGTGAAATCTAGTATGTGCTCAACAACTTGGTGTTGAACAAACCTGTTTCACATTTAATTTAATGTTTCACAATTCCCATTTGTCTTTCCCTAAATTTCTTGTTTTGGTATCCTTTTAAATATATTTTTTATTGACTTTGTGTCAGTGTTAGACAATATTGCAGCCATAAAGCAAACACATGGCTTAAAATTTTATGGTTTAAAAGTTTGAACTCAGACATTCCACTAAATTCTCTTTTTAATTGGTCAGAGGAAAGAAACAGAAAGCTTTTCAATCTCTAAATGTGCAGCATTATGTTCTTTTAAGTCAACCAACAACATTTGTCCATTGCGCAAAAGCTCATCCTTAAACAGTCTCATTATTCTGTAAACCTTCAATTCTTCCATGAAAAGAGTGAATTAATTGCCAATTTAGGGTTTGAGAAAAGAAGCTAGTTGCACCGAAATGTAACTTCCTTTCATTGCTGTTCAGTGTTGTTTGTCTCTCTCCGCATTATGTGTTCATTTTTCACCACAGTGAACAAACGGTGTTTCAGGACTTTTGTTTGAAATGTGTTTGTTTTGTGTGCAGCTTGTTCACTTTGTAAGGTGTGGTAAAAAGAAGCTGTGTGCTTAGCTTCGAATCGTTTCAGGATTTTAAAGTTACAGCAAGAATCAAACTTGCTTCAACTGGGCCGACAGTCCAAGCTGTTGGAGTTCATTTGCGTAGGATTGAATCTTAATTTGGTTATGGTTGTGTGTTTCACTTTTTAATGATGAAACTCAGATGCAAGCATGCTCAGCTTTTTCATCAGAGAGCTGTTGATGTGTCAGGTGAACGCCTCAGACACCGTCAGCTCACCAAACCCTCTCTCAAACTATTTGCAGGGATTTGTTTTGACTATGAGATTTGACTCTTATTTTCAGCTCCGTTTAGTTTTATAAGACAGTGACATTTTTATTCAGTCTTAATGACACACAGTTTAATTTTACTAAGGATAGATAGATTATCGGTCAATTCAGTTTTTATTGTTATATAAAAGTCAATGTTAGCCTTACAGATTCTTGTCTTTGGCCTGCTTACATTTCCACTCACGTGTAATATCTCTATCTATCTTTTACTCTCTTTCTTTTTCTACTCTTGTCTTCCTCTCTCTCTTGTTTACTCTTTCTCCTGGGTTATTAGTGAGAATCCAAGGTCAACCGCTGCATTGTTGAGCTGTGCTTTGGTTCTGACACAGCTCTTTGATGTTCTCCGTGAAAGAGAAGAGGAATGAGTTGAGGGGATTAAACCCGGCATGTACAGTAAGGTTGGAAAAGAGCCGAAGAAAAGATGGAGACATATGTTTTAAGAATTGGGAGCGAGTAAGTGTACAACTACAGACCTACATTTTTCCTTCCCTCTTGAATTCTCCCCTCCTTTTTTTATTTATAAAGAGAAAAGGAGGAGGATGAGATTAAGAGGAAAAAATGAAGCCAAAAGAGTCATAGGGATTTAAAAAATGTGGGAATACACAAACAGATATTTATTTATTATGCTGAGAAGTGGTTTCACACAAGGGAAAAAAAATACAAAATATCATATTTAAAGATTAAAAGTTGTTAAAAGAAGCCTGTCCAGAATACCTTATCGAAGCTCAACTGATGTAAAAGTAGTTGGCAGCATGACGAGAAGGAATGGTGCTGGAAATTACTACACACCTGCATAGAAAATGCTCATTGCTGAACTCAAGGGAAGTCTTTACTTTAAATATTCTCCTCAGTGTGCCTCTTAAAAACAGACTCTAAATCTTTACTAGTACAACAGTGATTTAGGTTTTTTTGTCCAATTAGATTCTAGGTTTAAGTGACTTGCAACTCATCAAACTAGTTTTTTGCCACATCGTTGGAACTGAAGTGTCACATAAAAACTGTTAGATTATTAAAAATCTCTTTCTCCATCTTTCTGTGTTTAATTTTTTTGTCCTATTCTTGTCAGATTGGTGTTTTACTGTTCATCACTGACTCTGGTCCTGCTCCAGATTTCTGCTTGCTTGATGTTTTGAGTTGTCCTTTAACACTGCTACCTGTGCTGAAATGTCATATGTCTTTGGTTGTGATTTGGCACCAGATATAAAAAAGTGACTGAAGGTAAATAAATACACACAGTAGACCTTCTTTTACAGACTCTTTAGGCCCAGAATGACCAGAAGTTTATGATTGCTTAGGGAGCAAACTGAAGCTATTGCTTTGGAGCCAGCATTATTGAGTTGGTATTGCCAGATTTACAACTGTTTTTTTTTGTCTCTTACTGCTGCTACGCTCTACATTTTTTTGTTTCTTTCTTTTATTTTGTAAATAATACTTGTTTCTGAGAATTAAGGATCACTTGGGATGCTGATGGCTTTGGAAGCAATGAGTATCTAAATTGGGGCAGGTTTGATATGATTCTCATAAAGCAGAGTCTCCTCAAAAATTAAATATAGAGTATCAAAAAGTTGCTGATGATTTTTACAGGTTTGGAACTAGGCCTGTCACGATAACAAATTTTGCTAGATGATAATTTTCCAAAATATTCTTGCCGATAAACAATATTATTGTCAATATTATTTTGATTTTTTTTCCATTTTTTCACTGATGTAATTATGATAAATGGGATAATAAAGTGAGTACACCATATCAAAAGCAAGAAACTTTAATTTCTTAAGAGTATTTAACTGTAATTAAAAGGTCAGGATCTTTTAAATAAAATAAATTAAACAAAAAATATAATAAATTTAACTAACAAGAAAGAGAAAAAATTACAATGAAAATGAAATGGCCTCTCTTTCAGAAAAAAATACATTTCAATGAAAATAATTAAAACTAATCAAAAACAATAAAACATAGACCCTGTCTCTAAAGAAACAACGAAACTCCCAAAAAAACCATCAACAATTAAAACTATAGCCTAAATAAAAGGGAGTTTATACAGTTCCTGAATTGCTTGTAACATGTACTTTTTCCCAGTCAATCCGTACTGTCTGTCAAACATTTTTAACATTTCTGGCTTTCAACCGTATTGAAGGGCTGCATTTCTTTGGCAATGTAGCTGTCTTTGAGTGCCCACCATTTGGCGCTTTTATTTCTATTTACTTTGCCGACCAAAAGCCTCAGTAAGTGCTGATTGTCAAAGAACAAGGCTCCGCTGCACCTCCTTCTTCTTCTTCTTCGTCGCCACTATTTTCAAACAAATGCGACATATCAGCTCGTTGGTGTTCATGAGCTCACACTTTGTTCATTCTGATAAAAAACAAAATATTCCCACACTGGGACTGTGGCAGGCGGCTTAAGAACCGTATCTTTCGTGCCATCACTCATATTAGAGTGTGTTTCCTCCTTACCCCTCAGGACGCTCGCTTCAGCTCTCCCCGCGCGAGCAGCCCCGTCTTCACCCCAAAGATCGCATTTTTGACAGATGCTCACTCCACTATAGAACCTTTGCACCCCGATGTTAGGAAAGATAGACGTAGTGAGCCATTTTCTCATTCAGCCTCTTTGGTGGAAAGAGAGGAGGAAAACAAACATGCATGCACGTGTCAGTTTATCGAGGCTGGCAAACTTACCGAGGACATTTTTATTTATCGTTCGGTTAATCGATTTATTGATTATCGTGACAGGCCTATTTGGAATAGAGAGTTGTGTTTGCTCACAAATATTTTCAAACCAAACATCCGTGCATCAAGTTGAAGAAGAAGAAACATGAATCGGGTGTTTGAACTGCACATTTTGATGCTGCTATGATTTGTTGCAGGTCTAGTCATTAGGTTTAAAGGCTCTTTGGTATGCAGCATGTTATAGTGCTCATGGGAAACCAAAAATAGGGCTTTCATTTTTATAAGGTTGTATGATTATTCTGTACGTGACAACAATAGATGGCAAAGAGCTGATGAAACAACCCTTTTGAAGAAATGTATCCACTAATCACTTGTCTTCTGTAATTTACCTTTGCACACAACAACAGTAGAGATGATAAGTGGCTGATAAAGGAGCAGCAACAAAGAGAAAAGGGCAAAAAAACTGAGTGAAATAAAGTAGCTGAGATGAGATGTGTGCAAACTGAATAAATGGGCGACAACAAGTGCAAAGCATGAGAAGTACCAGTGATAGCAGCACAGTTCAGTTAAAACGGCACACCAATGGTTCGTATTGTGAGTGAGAAGGAGAGGCAGGTCATGTGCTGCATGTGGGTGAGGCCCTCGCCGATTAGAGTGTATTAGCCTGTGGCTGATGTATGGAGCGTTGTCAGGGATATGAGGTTTAGATAGGCCGCAGTCTGGGCTAGATAGAGTTTGTGTAATGGAATCCAGTCCCATATCACTCTCTGTAGGCCAGAGAGGGTGGGGCTAATTCAATTGCCGCCCTCCACACCTCGGGGAATAGTCTGAGGCTCAGGGATAAAAGATGGGCTCTTTTACAGGTGAGAGTACAAGACAAATCTATCAGTCAATCCAAATCCTCTTTTCTTTCTGATAATCTGCGCCAGTAGAGTATGATTACTGTCTTGATTCCTTTTGTCAAGCGAAACCTTCAGAGGACCTCAGATAGTTTAAATATATTCTCTGCAATTTAGATAAGATTGAAATCCATTGCTATTGAAGCATTTACATTCTGTTGTGTTGGCTGGAGTTTCTGGTCACCTTGAAACAAATTAAACAACAAACCATTGTCAAGATCAGTTGCTTTTTCCTTATTTGGGAAGCAAATCTGACACATCCGTCCAAGGTTTTGTTATTTCAGATAGGGCAAATAAAAAGTGTTTATTTAAAGTCCATGCGCATACCCTTACATTGATGTCATTTATAAGCTTAGATTGTCATTCATAGCTTATAAGCTTGGAACTGGAGAGCAGATAGTGTAGTCCAGGTGCCGTGAGGTTCACCCTCGAGCAGGTGACCCGGGTTGGAGTGCAGCCTGTGGCCTGTTTCCTTCATGTTACTCCTACCTGCCCCCTTTCCTACTCTCCTCTCCTATCTCATTAAAGGCACACCCCCCCTCAATGGTTAAGTTTTAAATCAGTAGCGTGATGATTTCTTTGAAGCCAAGCGCAGATGTAATACAAGATCATAATCTTTGCAATACAAGGCCACAATGAGAACTCAACACATTAAAGGCTTTGTTTGAATTGGAAAAGTTTTGACTTAGTTTCAGAGGTATGAATTTAAACACAACTTGGTAAAAACACAAGGTGCCTTGGGAAATGATAAAAAAGCAGGTGTCTCTTTGAATATGCTACATTCTTTTTACAGAATAAACACAAGGGGGATTAATTAATTTCCTCAGTTTCTGGTTTGCTTGATTTTCATCATTCTTCGAGACGAGGCTTTGAAAATTAGGCTTGGAAACTGAAGTTTGAATGCAAAAAAATACCAGAACGGATGGTGGGTAAAGATAGAACATTGTCTTAGTGTTGGTTTTCACATTGAATCAACCTTCATTGCCACAGTAAGATTTTACAATGGCTTTCTGTCTTAACTCTTGATGTCTTTTGTCTGAAGTACAAACTGGTTGAACAAAACTGTTAATGATTTTATTACTGAAGGCCCAGATTTCTGGTTATGAAAAAGTTTCTGTTTTAGGTCGGCTAAAACGCTGTTTCTGTGTGAACAAGAGGCCAAAATGCAACAAAACTTCATCCTAAAACCATTGTCATTTAAACGGCTCCTTAGATCAATGACACAAAGTTCTGTTAAAACAACCAGGAAAATAAATTGTTTACTCATACTTGTAACTATGGTAGCTTATTACTGTTATATGCTTTGTTCATTGAGAGAAGGTCTAAAGCTGCTAAAATTTCATTGTTTGGCTTTGCGTGTGGGTTTGTGCAAATTGTGGACTAAGCAATCAAACGTTTCACCCCTTACTAGTTACTTAAAAATTGTCAATCAATTAATCTGATTATTAATATTTTATTAATGTAAACCCAAAATGCAGGATACATGTTATATCTGAGCTGTGTCATGGCCATCAGGCCCTGACGAGGGCTGTTGTCTTGCCTGCTCTTGTGGTGAATGGAAAGATACAGCATTTTCTTATTAACTATACAAGCTTTAAGTCGCTGTCTCTGTGTGCCTGCAAAAACCTCTGCTGGGTGACAGTTTTTTCAGCTGCTGGGATTCCAGTCAATAGACTGAAGTGTAGACTTATACCAGAGTATGCCGTCATGTTGATTTTACTGAACAAAAATGTTTCATTGATTGAGTCGGCAGCACAATATGTGTATGCGTGCTCTTGACAGACAGACCACCATTATTTGACAGCATGGAGATGTCAATGAAAGCCTCTTGGTTATTATTTTGTAGGTGTGTTAATGGTGTTTTTTGTGATTAAAATGACTTTTGAATTTATTCTTTTGCATTTTGAAGGTGTAACTGCTGTCATACAGTGGCACACATTTCAGAGGCATTTACAATAGCTGTCAGTTTTATTGTTGGAGGATGTAATGTAAACAGTTTAAATAGAAAGTGGCTACACATACAATGCTTTGGACTGTCTGGCTATGTTAGGTGAATTTCACTAGTAGTGCATGTTTTCTGAGTCTTCTCTTACATGCAGAGAGTAGATATGAGCATTGATAAGATTTTATCGATACTAATGCCTTTATCGATTCTGCTTATCAATCTGATACTTTATAGATTCCCTTGTCAATCCCGCTTGTGAATTTTCTCTGTACAAAAAGTAGCTTGACAGATTTTCTGGGTCACCAACATTAACTTGAGTTTATAAATGGCTCAATATGTAATTGGTCACTGGATCTGGATATCTCTGGACTTAAATATACAGACATAAGTAAAACTTGTGTGTTATGTGATGCTGATGTACTGTGTTGTGATACATTATTGACTGAAGTAAGCCATCTAGTGTCTGGAAGTGGCTATAGCAGTATTCTAAGTTGTTTGGAACCTTGCCATAGTTATGAAGCCAGCCATGAGCCTGCACATGACTTTTCTTTCATTTTCCTGCAAGTATTGTGACCAAGGGGCAACATCCAGTTCATAAAAATAAAGCCTATGTGAAAGTGCAGAAAGCCGCTGTTCGTTGAGAATCTGCTTGAGGCTGGCTGCAGAAAGACCTGAAGTCACATACACACCCAGCCATAAAAAAAGACTTTTAGGACATTAAAAAGCAAATTTACAGCCTGGTTCAAAAAACAGCTTGGGTCTGAAACGCTGATTTCACTATCAGCACACACTGTAGAGTGAGTGAATTTATTTCTAACTTGGCGGTTTAGAAGTTATTAGGATTGTTTGATTTTCCAATCAGAGGCATAGCTCAGGTCACGTGACCGGCAGGTGCCCTGCTCCAAGAAAAACTCACAGCCGACGTCATAGCGAATGTGGCTTCGTCCATGAATTGGCTTCATTTCACGGTTTCAGGAACAGAAGGGTGACGTCACGGAGACTACGTCCATGTTTTATTCAGTCTATTGTTTTGACATTTGGAGTTTTCAGTAGTTTTTAAAAAGATTAATTGTAAAACATCTCTGTGATTACAGTTGAAATTGTATTCTGAAGCTGAAGTTATACTGATATATGCTAACTGCTAGCATATCAGTGCAATTTCCTGTATACATTAGCAGCAAGCTAGCGCTATTTTGTTTATATTGTTTTTGGTAAATAAGGAGATTTGTACCATGTTCAATGTATCGAATAAGTATCTCCTGTAAGAGAGTAAAGTACATTTCAGGTCTTGAGTAAAACTTGAAGCAAAAAATCCTGAATCTGAGTTTTTTTGGGAAACCATTATCTGACTGCTAATCTTAGATAGCTGCGGCAGACTAGCCGATATAAGGTCCCACACATAGACGACGTCACCTGTCTGCTTCTGAAACGGAAAACAAAGCATATTGGCTATAGCGGCCATATTGGTAGTGGCAAGGGCTTCGCAAACAGCCATAGGGCGCCTGTTTGTCACGTGACCCTCAACTGTGCCTCTTATTGGGGGAGCTCGCGATCTTAATATCCTCTGAACGGCTGCGTTAGAAAAAAATTCACCCCCGGACGTTTTTTGAACCAGGCTGTAAATAGGTTAATTTCTGATTTGAAAATGGCTTCTTTTGGCTAGGTATGTATGTGACTTCTGCTACTTCCAGAGCCAGCCTCAAGTGAACACTGGAGAAACAGCAGATTTTAGCACTTCCGCATTTTCTCATATTCTCAGACCAGAGGTTGCCGCTTGGTCCCACAGCTCCGGCGTAATGTAAAGAATTGTTAAGCACGAAGGCTAACCATATTGATGGATGTTAAATTCTTAATGATTCTCAACGATTCGATTCCCATCTCTAGTAGAGAGTTGTCCAAATCTGAATTCATGTTTAATGGCCAGGGAAATATTTACTTGAAACATCCCAAAGCTAGAAGTCTGCTCATGGCCACTCATGGCTGAACTCTGTTCCTGCTGACAATAACCTTTAGTTGAATTGCACAGTATTTTAGACTAACCGCTGCGCACATGTTGTCAAATTGATGATGTTTTCTTACTTTGCTTGTCTTTTGTCTTTTTGCATGTGTTTTCATAAGTTGCAGCGCTGTGAGCTCTCAGAACCACCGTACATTCTCCAACACACAGCACTCTGTTTCCCTTATGAAATCAGATGAAAACTTTGGTCCCTGATGCAAAGCTTTCTGAGCTGCACTTCTGCAACAATTTGGCAGAATCACCGTTGTGACAGATGGACAGACGGACAAACAGTTGCAGCGTGGGCTTCATTCACTTTCATTTTTACACTTGTTCTGAGAATTGGAGCTGCACATGTCAGAAATTCTTTGTATGCATCGCTAGATGAGACTTTCAGTGGAGCCCGTTAAATCGGTCGCAGTAGTTCCTTACACAGAACTGGGTTACTAACTTTTTTTATTATCCAAGATAATGCTTAATATCCAACCTACTGATCCAACCTACTGGTCCAGCCTCTGTGCTTGCAGTGAGTTTTAAGGGTCCATCAAGATTCAAGCAGTGAGTGTGTTGTCTTCGTATTGCCGCCGGGAGCTAACGCAGTGTGAATGAATTAATGAATACGTATGTTTCAGGTGTTTTAAGCTGCATCGTTTGGGATTCCTCAAACTGTTGTGAAACTTAGAGCCAGTCATGCTGAGACAGATGCTGCCAGCAGCATGTGTTAGCATACACTCAATAAAACATAAAGGGTTGTTTGTCAGAGGCATATGCAAACATCTGCTCCCTCAAATATTTGAAATAAATAACTCTGCTTTTATTTAGTTCTCAGGTTTCTTAGGTGCACATCATACAAGAAGTTGTCTAATAGTTGTCTAGTATTTGCTTGCAGCAAGCTGTGGGGCATAGATTAAAAGAAAAAACAAGCCTGGCTCTTTGCTAGAATGTCTTCTGTTGTATTACTGTAGCAGATGTCTTTTATAAGTAATGTAGAGCTTGCGGGCAAACCTTGCCTAATATCTCAGCTGGGGAGGCTTCTGTGTATGCATATTTAAGACAAAGTATGACTGAAAGATATTTATTCATTGGCCCCACATCATTTCATCTGCTCTGTGACCTGTTTTCCTCTGCTTTTAAAGTCTATTGACATGGGTAGACCGAGGCTCTCCTCTCCTTGTTGTCATATTGATCACTGTCACTTTTAGGCTGATCTTCCATGGGTGTGAGTGGTTCACAAAAAGGCTCATTTTATAGAGTTCATGTGCACACAAACCCCCTGCTGGTCAAACATATATTATAGTTATTCTTATCAGTGTAGCAGACTGCAGACAGTCCTGCAACACTGCAGCCACAAGAACGACTGCCAAGTAAAAGAGTCAGCTCGCGTCTTGATTGGCTTTGCTCCAGTACACATGACACTACATGCTGTACCTGCTCGGCTCCTCTCTGAGGGCCCCACACACTTTTAGTCGCAAATATTATACGTGTTAATTATCTACAAACTCTCAATCAAAGGCCTTCCGAGCTGCTCTGACCAATCAAAGTTACTCTTAACACATCCCACACCACAGGAAATTCACAAACAATGTCATTTATAGACATCAGACAATTGGGCCTTTGCTGTTTTTGGTTGTAAAGGGTAGATGGGGACAAAAATCGGCCCGATTATCCTGTACTGTGTACCCACATTTAGGAACAGCTTCTTGCTGTCACAGTAAAGATTAAACATTCTCTTTATCAAAGGCTTCAATGAAAGTTAACAAAATGAACCTTAACACCAGGCTTGCCTACCAGGCTTCATCATGACTAGGGCTGCAACTAACGATTATTTTTAAAGTCGACTAATCTATTGATTATTTTTTTTGATTAGTCGATTAATCACAGTTATTTTGTGTTTCAACCTAATTTGGCCTTTAAAATGTGCAGACCTTTATAATTCAACCTGTGTGTTGCATCTTCACTGCGTTTATCCAGAGTTAGGTTCTCTCCTCTGATTGGTCAGCCCTGTGTCATGTTTGTTTATTTGTCTTTATTTCATTCATGATGACATAAAGAATATAAGTACTACACAAAAAAATAAATAAATCTCTAAATGAATGAAGCAGGTAACAGGGAAATTAAGTTGTTGTACGCAGTGTTGGACAGACCGCTAATTAGTGACTTTGGGCTTATTTTCTAATGTTTATTTGCTTGTTGGGGCTTTGCTCTCTGTATGATCCTGCCTGACTCTCCCAGCTCTCCATGACAACGCGTTTAGTTTAGTTTCTCTACATGCACTGTTTCGCTCATGCGCACTCCGCCCCTCCTCCTCCCCGCTGAGTGTTACCGGTGCAGTGTGAGCTTGAGAGTGATAAATGTCCTCTCTTTTCTAAAGTTAGGGGAGTTTTGACACTAGTTTGTGACTCAGATCCTGAAAAACTATCAGTAACAGAGATTGAAGGAGACTCTCTAAATCACGTTATCAGACGCTAAACTCCGGGAGCTGTCATGCTCCGTCAGAGCCTCCGTCAGCGCACAGCGCTCTCTGGGAGTGGAGATTTTTCCTCATCAATATTCCTCATGTATGAACTTAGTGATCTTTTCCCATAAAAGTATCCAATAACACAGCACCTCATGCTGTGAACTGAAGTTACAGATGAGTTTTACCCCCTGGTATTTGATTTCACCATGTGACAACGACAATGAAAACAATAATACGGCGCGTCGACTATTAAAATTTGCGTCAATGAATTTTTATTGTCGACGTAGTCGATTATGTTGACTAATCGTGGCAGCCCTAATCATGACTCTTAACATTTTAAATCTACAATGCCAGAAAATTGGAAAATTGACAGTGCCATATATAGTTTTTCCCCCTGCTAAGTACGTTACGCCTAGGTATAAAGGAAATGTTAAAAAATAAGGGCATGTCCATCAAAATAGTTGGCATTTATACACATGATAAAGACCTTAAGCACATTGTTCTATATGGTATATAATAAGTAATTAATTATCAAGTGCTTGCCTCCCCTGTTTTCAGATGGCCCCCCTGATTTTGTTTGATGTGTCCTCCTGCGCCCCCCCACCTAAATATAGTCTGGATCCGCCCCTGTTGCCACTGCTCTGCGATGTGTTTTCCTCTGTTTTTAAAGTCTATTGACGTGGGCAGACCCAGGCTGTCCTCTCCTTATTGTCATATTGATCACTGCCACTGCTCTGCCTTCCCTCCCCTTAAATATTCCCTGGACATAGCTCTCTCCCCTGTCTTTGACCTCTATCCTCATCTCATCCCCCTAGTCTGCTGCTCTTCATCATTCATCATCATTCTCTCCCAACACTTTTTCAGTACTCTGTATCCTCTTCACATCTCTCGAGCCCTTTGCTCTCCTTTCTCCTCTGCTTCTCCATCCTGTCCTTTTGCTTTTCTGCCCTCATCAGCTCAGTGAAGGAGAAATCTGTTTATGATGAGGGCTAAGGGATTGTCTGCCTCCACAATAACTAGACTTTATTGGAACCCCATAAAACCCCAGGAAAATGGGCTGGGCATGATTTACAGGCCTGTATATGTACAGTGTGGCTTGCTCTGCACTTTCTCCCTGGCTCATGTGTGGACATGTGTGTTTCTGAATGAGTAGATATTAAATGTCAGGGTGAAGCTGCTACCGTGGATGGGAAAAAAGACTGGCAAAGGTGCAACTGTGAGATGAAGTGAACTTCTGGAGTAAGACAGCTGAGTAGGGAGGGAAAAGAGCCATTAAATACTAACCCTCACTACCCATAGTCCTCCTGTCTCCCTCCATTCTCTCGCCCAATCACTCTTCCTCCTCCAATCAATGAAACTCTGAGGGACCATTGGATCCTTAATGGAGCTGCAGATTCAAGCCCCAAATACTCCTGATGGAGCTCCTATCTGTACGGGCATGCACACATACACATATTCACACAATTCAGCTCTTTTAAATGCCATCTGCCTTTGTAGTGGCACATTGGCAGACTGTGATGTGACAGAGCTTTCCGGTAGCATAAAAGGTATCTGCTTGAACACTTGAACCCCTTTGGTAGCCAAACAGCTCTGAAGTGATCCACTCACACTCGGGTAACAAGTGTCTGCTGGATGCTCTCCAGTGTATTGTGTAGCGATTCAAGAGAAAGGGCAGCCAGACATCGTAGAAGGATATTACTGTAGGTAGTGAGTGTGTTTGCCGGGGCTGGGGACGGTCAGACAGACAGAGAGACAGACAGACAGACTGACAGACAGTACACATGAGAGAAAAGAGTGAGCAAGTACAGCCGTGCTCCCCCTGCCTGTTTTCTGAAACGTAATCTGACAGCGTGTCCACTTGAGCCACGTTTCCCTCTGCAGGCGAAAACCAAGCAGACTCAAAGAGGTGTTCTGTTCGCAGACAGCGAGTCTCCCTGGATCAGATCCATCAGCTCATTGACTTCAAAGAGGGAGAGAAGTATACCTCAGCTATGTGGGCTCATCCACCACCAAGCACATTCCCAAACTGGGGAAGAACAGGTCAGAGCTGCTGATGTTACCACAGGGAGTTGGAGATGCTAATCTGATTGGATGCCAAGCACATGGAGGCTAATTTGATTCAACAGCAAGACAGAGGGTTGCGTGAGAATATGGAGATCCTCTGTAAGCTTTAAACACATAACAGAAACCTCAGCAGAGTTAATTTAGCACGCTGTGAATGTGGAAGTGTCTGGGTCGGACGAGATTAATAAAATTCCTGCAGAACAGCTGGAGTGACTTGTAAAAATTCTTTATTTTGGTGCTTTTGGCCAGAACTAGGGAGGGTACCTTTCACAATTGAACCAATACAGTACCAATGCCTGGCACCTGAGATCCATATTGGTACTGAACGGTGACAAATTTCAATACTTTTATGTGTGTTGATGTGGTAATAAAAGTTAATTTGTTAAATGATAAAATCTCATCCTAAACACTTATTCACGTGGAGCAGACAAAGATGATGATGCCTCATTTGGATGGTCATTGTTGCTGTCATCACAAAATGTTGAGGCCATTTCTCCTCCCATATTGCTAGCTACAAGTTGACAAGTCTCTAACAGATGCAGGCTAGCTAACGGTGCAGGTGCAGGAGTTGTAGTAGATCTGAGGCTGTTGAAAATTGTGCACTCTTCAGTCTTGAAAAAATCTGGTGCTTAACCAGGTGCTTCCTCGGATTAGAGGTATTCCTGCCACTGGCCTTGCACTACATGTTATGAATACTGCAGCGAAAACATGCAAAACATAGTACCCTTTAATTTTATGTGAACTAGTACACTGGGATTTTGTTGGTACCCATCGCTGGAAAGAAGTTACAGCTTTTCTCCATTAGAGGGTGAAATGTTTCTCTCTGACTCACTTGGTGTGCATTTTATGGGAAAATATGGCTCCTGTGATATGGTCTGTAGATATTTTCATCACCATTTAACTTTTTTTACATGATCTTGTGTTAAAAAAGCAAACTGAAAATGTCAAAAATCGTAAATATGGAAGAATCTCAATTTGAGACTGAATTGGCACCCCAAAAATCGTAATATGATCTACAAATAAAAATGGATTAACGTTTGCTTTGACAGAGATGTCAGAAGTAATGTGGGTGAGAGGTTTTGTAGTTTGACTAGAGTTTAAGCTGAGCACAAAAACATGTCATCTGTCGGCCTGTGTGGAAGTGTTTTGGTTTTGTATCATGGATTTTGATCAATCTCAGTGCAACAGAAGTGTAACAGGTTCAACAATTTCATGGAGAACAATTGTTTTTTACTGAGTGACAGCTGTGAATGAGAGCTTTCCTACTACTATAAAAAGAATAAAAATAACGCTCTTAAACAGTCATAAAACATGACAGTTCAGGTTAAAGATAGCTGTTAGAAGACAATTGTCTGTCATCCAGCTGGTGTGTGTGTGTGTGTGTGTGTGTGTGTGTGTGTGTGTGTGTGTGTGTGTGTGTGTGTGTGTGTGTGTGTGTGTGTGTGTGTGTGTGTGTGTGTGTGAGTGAGTTGGTAATGATGGAGCTGACACCCCCTGAAGACAGTGACCCGGCAATTGACTTACGAGCCATTTATACCCCATTCCTGTCAGAAGCCATTGGTGCGGATGTCACACGATCAGTGAGGGGTGTGAGTCTGCTGGAAAGTGTGTGCTGACCGATGGTGGAGTTGTGGGTCACTGCTGTTCAGTGTTGCAGCCGGAGGGGAGGGATAC
The DNA here is from genome assembly GCF_033239565.1 of Halichoeres trimaculatus. Lineage (NCBI taxonomy): Eukaryota > Metazoa > Chordata > Actinopteri > Labriformes > Labridae > Halichoeres > Halichoeres trimaculatus. The sequence goes on from NW_027437189.1 coordinate 23,483,834, forward strand.
AACCAAACTTATATAAAGAGCTGAGAGCGTCTGCTGGGTGAGACACAGATAACCTGACATGGACTGCACCCAAATGCTGTTTATAAATATGAAGCTTTCGGATTTCAAATCTTCTTATCCTGCCAGAAAAAATGTCCCAGTTTAAGAACCTTAAACACACATTATCTCGAGTATTTCTGTGTAGCCACAACATTATGGATTTAATGTAATCATTGAGAGTTGTTTTTGGCAATTTGACCCATGTAAGATTATTCTAAAAGGTTCAAATCCTGCCTTTTCTCACAGTAATCCCTGCTAACACTGGCTATGACAGGCTCATCGTTCCTTTATTTATGTGTCAGCAAATGAATGATGGCAAGAAGAGATTGATGCTCAGAAAAAGAAGAGATAAACAAACACCCAGAGGTGACTCAGGGTGAACTGCAAATTTAGTCTAATAATCGGAAGCCATGCAGATAAGCTAAGTGGTCTGTTCCTGTAGCTGTTGTTCTGTCAGGATATCTGGAGTCAGCTTATCTTGCACTCTCCACCAAGTCACGGAAAAATATGAAGTAAGTTCACTTTTGATTTTTGATTCTGTAAATAGTAGTTTATTTTTGAAATAGAAGTTAAAAACTGTGCAGTTCAGAATATGTCCTGTACACTTTAGTTTGGGATAGGTCAGTATAAAGTCACAGTAGAAAGAGAGCAAAAAGTGACTAGTGTTATTGTGGTTCTCCGTCCATCAGTGTGAAAAAAAGAATCGTTAATGGATGTTGAACTGGACTGCAGCTACGGTGTTAGTGTTACAGTGTTACAAATGAAAGAAACCAGATATAATGAAGCTTCCACATTTATGACTTCTGTCTGCACAAAAGTCTGGAAGTCTCAACTTTACCAGGGATAATCCTGCTCAGTTGTCACCTATGGGTCTCTCTACTTATGTGCAAGCATCTGTGTCTCTACCTCTGTGTTGATGTTTTGGCTGTCTTTGGACATTTCTGGCCAGAGAGTGGGCGTGGTTAATAATAATAATGATAATAATAATAATAATAATGGATTTTTTTTATAACGCACTTTACATTTGTGGCCAAATCTCAAAGTGCACAGAAGGAAAAAAAACAATAAAACATTAATAAAGACAATAAAAACAGTAAAAACATAAAAAAAACTTTAAGCAAACCGATAAAATTTGACAAACACGTTTGTGTCCTGAATCAAGTCTGTTGTTTTTGTTTTTATTCTTCTCGTCAAACCTTTGACCAACATTGAAGCAGTGCTGCAGTTGTTTGGTAAAGTAAAACAGAAATGGCATGCATATCCAAACCCTCAAATCCTGGATACTGAACAGAGACGGCAATTCTAAGAGGAGATAAAGTCGGCAAACCAGAAGCTGCTCCTATGCAAATAAAATAAAACATGTCTGATATTTTTTCATTAAATTAGCATTAATGCAGCTCCTGGTTTGCAGCCTTTATCTTGTCTCTCTTTTCTAAATTGATTTTGGCAGAGCAGCTCCTAACTTCTGACTCTGACCTCTCCATCAGACCAAGAGAAAAACAGGAACAGAGGTTATGATGCAACAGTTTGAATGCAGGTAAATTTGTAACTTTATATGATCCTGACAGAACTGCTCCATTCTGCAGATCCATGTAAGTTAGACCCTCCTTTGAACCCTCCTTCGGTTTTCCCCTACTAGTAATATTTCCTGCTCAAAAACCGACCTCATAACATTTACTAAACTGCCTGATCTTTTCACAGGGGATCTTAAGTCTTATGACACAAAATGCAGTGTACATCATTTTGATAAAATTCATGATACAAAACAATCAAAAACAGGAAGATTTTATTTATTTATCTGTAGGGCAGCTTGAATAGATTATTTTGTCCTCAAATAGTCTATTAATTGTTCTGAGGAAGACTCAGTAGCAATGCATGTGTTACTGTTGTGTCAACAAAGGCTTTTAAAAAACTTTAAGTTTATTTATCTGGCTGACGCATAAATATGTGCATCATAATAATAAACTCTATAACTAAAATCATATACTGAAATATGGTGTCTGTAAAACACTTCACTAAAAGCTGTTGAAGTAGAGAGTGAAGTCAAAGAGGGGATATGGCAACAACCTGTATGTTTGTGTGCGCACCACAGCAACAGAACTAGAGTCAGTAAAACAGTATTGTTGGGTTCAGTCAATTGGGAGTTGTTGCTGAGTTTATCTGATGAGTTGGAGGATGATCTGGAGTGGGCACTAAAAGCTTCACCATATTGTGCATATTTTATTATACATTAATGCTGCATCATGACCACGTCCAATAACCAATTTACAAGATCAGTCGTGACTTTGGTTGTTGAGAAAAAAAGTCAAAGGTATAGCTTTAAAGAAATTAAAACTTGAAATACTAACAACGTATTGCAATGAAATAAAAAATTCTGATAATAGCTGTCTTACTTTAAAAGTTAATTTATGTTTTGCCAAATCAATCATTTATTTAAGAGAAACATTGACCTTTATTTGACCCTCATGACGAACTGAGTGTCAGTAAAAAAATATTATTTCAGTGGCATTTTCAAAACAATACAGAAACTCAAATATTCTGTACCACACTACACCAGGCCGGGCTTTCTGAATCATATGATCATCTTTGCTGATACAGTCCCCTCTGCTGTTCTCTGAGACCAACCTGCAATACGGATACAATTTTAACCCTGTGTTGCTGAACGTTTCACATTTGATACCTGAGTTTCAGAGACCCCTATCTCATCAACATGATAAATAGTTTACTTTAAAACCTGTTGAAAATAAAAATTTAAAAGTATTCTTCTCCCTTGAGTAGTATCACTCCACAACAAATAGCTGAAGTTGTATTTTGGCACATTTCAAAATGGCTGCTCTCATGAAATCATCCACACACTTTTTTCATGGAAACCATTTCTAATTTTCAAGAGGTTGCAGTGTGAGCAATCATTTGTCACTTATTTTTTTTTAATGAATATTTTCTGTGATCAAAGAATGTGTATTTGAAAAAAAAAATTCAAATGTGACAAAAAATAGCATAAATAAAATGAGATAGCAATATTTTTTGCATGCAATAAACATCTCATTTCAATAAATAAATATATTAATCAATAGATTGAAAAAAATAGAATTTCTTTCTGTTTTTTGATGGGTCAGGCTTTACAGAGTTAAGTTCTGCTCAGCAAGAGCTGTAGGCATTAGACTTTGAATACCAATATTGTACCTGTAGCCATTCTAACAGTCCTCTTCTGCCTCGTTAAGAGATATAGGATTAGGTTAATTCAGCTGTAGAGATTAAAATACTCGTTAAGTGACTTGTTTTAAAAAGGACCCATCTCTATGATTTCTACGCAGTGTAACTTACAGAATATCTTAAGCTGAATTTACATTGAAGAACTCTGCAAAGTTGAAATAACTCTCTAATTTGATGAAAAGTACTGTATGCCTGAAGCAAGGATGGGTTTCTAACCACAGCCAGCCTCACTATCTGTATTTGGCTAAGACAGACCAGAGCGGAACTGAGATGGATGGGCTCCAGACAGCTTCAGACACACACAGATACAGGAAACACACACAGGCTCTCGGGGCACACTAATCTGCTCTCTTAGAACCTCTCGTTATTGTTCTAAAAAACAAACGCCAGGCATGCAGAGCCCATGTGTGGGAGGAGGCATGACTCCATTTCTTTGTTTTTTCCCCTTGCAGGCGAACATGTCAATCCTTGGCTCTGAAGCCAAAGTGCTCACATATGGTGTGTGTATATGTGACTGGGCAAACAAGAGTGGGTGTTTAAATGTCAGATCCCATAATTGCATCACTTGCTTACTGTCTCTGCACCCCAAGTAAACCAAGCTCTGTTTTTTTTCTGGGCCTACGCACACAAAGTGCAAACATTTACTGCTTGCATCACAACCAGAGTTATGTTGGCAACTTCAATCCCCATAATCTCATGCTTTCCCTTTTAGTGGACAGGGAAAAAGAGGAGATTTGTCAGACTACTGTATTGCGTGTAGTGTGTGGTATGTTAGAAAGTGTCAGGTATTTCTGGTTGTTTCCAGTGTATATGTGCAGTAAGAACGCATGCACTGTTTCCTGAGTATACAGCAAAATGATGCTGCTCTGAGTCACCAGCCCCCTTGAAAATGAGATGATACATCTCAAGGGGTCTATCCTAATAAATGAATTTTCAAACTCCTGCTGAATAATTACAAGAAATATTACAAAAGATTGAAGATTAAAATCACTTGTTGAAGTGCTTGAGTTCAGAACTGTAGCACTGGTTGTAAAACACCTGTTTCACCAAGGAAGACATTAGGTGGGACAATTATCCACATGCTAATATTCATGGACTATTACTGGAGAGTGAGGATCGCTGTTCTTCTTAGATAGGGCCAGCATCACTGATAAGGCTGATCAATGCGAGTCTGAAGCAGACGCTTAAACATTCATTAATACTCCCACTTTATTATCGATTTTTTTTCCCTCAAGAGCTGAAAACGGCCCAGTGGCCACAGACTTGTAGTCTCTACGCAGCATGTCAGGTCAGAAAAGATGATTATTTGAGTGTGAAACATCACTATTTGAGCATGGGTTTATTATGTATAACCGCCCCCCCCCCCCCGCAAGCAAAACAGGTGTCACAGTCTGATTTGGTAGATACTCAGCACAGTTTGATAAAGAGATTTACTGCAAACATAAACTGCTGCAGATGATTACTGTGGAGGATATGATTTATGCCTCCTTCATTGAGGCAATCAGCATAATTTCCCTGGGTACGACACACAAACAAGGAAACACACACACACACATACCCATATTTCACTGTGCACACACACATGCAGATACACATACACATGCAGGCCCACTTGCATACTTACGCAGCAGGCTCACAGAGCAGGTGCTGTAACGATTTCTTACAGTGAGAACTTCTCATTCTCAGGCCATATTTCTCTGCACAGTCCCCCAAGGGAGGGGAGCCTTAAATACCGTTTGTACTTACCACCTGAGACCTGAGCAGGTATACACCAAACACTGATGTATAGATGTGTACACATGCATACATGTAGTAACAGCAGACACACAAACCAACATAAACAGGCCTTTGTTAAAATGCTAGAAACTGATAAAGGTTTAAATTAGAGCCGCTTAATCGGTCGGGCCGATTATGCCTGTCACCGATTAATCGACATCGGCCAAAATGAGCCAAATATAAAAACTTTTGCTCCACAGAGATTCTGTGGCTCCTGCTCCTGTGTGTCTGTGTTGGGCTTCACACTGCCCAAGTGCCCGCCCCCTCCGTCCACCATTATCTAATGTAAGACTATAGAATGACGTTTTAACATCGTGTTAGTTGCTTTTTTGTGAGATAAACAGAGATAAATGCTACTGTCAAAGCAGTTACAAGGTCATAGAGCAAAACTGTAACCAGTCCAAAGGCCCCAATGATGTGTTGTGGCTGGTATTTGTGTGTGTGTGTTTGTGTGTGTGTATGCATTTACATGCATCAGTGATATTTGCTTTATGTTTGAGTGTCAAGTTGCCCCACATGTACACAGCAGATGAGCAGGAGACAGAAGCTGTAGCTACATTAAAAACACAGTAACAGTTCAGCGTAGCCTTAATTCCATGACCTTTGAATAGAATAGAATAGAATATTCTTTTATTGATCGCCCTTGGGGGAATTTTTTTTGTCACAGCAGCTCACGAAAAAAACAAAGTGCAGTAATGCGATAACAATCAAAAATAGGATATGATAATAGAATATAAAATTAGAAATTTGAAGAAATATAAAGAAATAAAGAAATATAGAAAAGTAGAAAAATATTACTATTTACATATTTATATTGGAGCGAGATATATACAAAGATTGTTTTTTGACAGTGAAAATTTACAATGAGTACTGGTACGATAGGGTTACAGATATGGGATACAGATATTACCCTAAATAACCCACGTAGCCGCTGAGAAGCAAAGTGCTCTGAGATTCACTCAACAAAGGGAAAATCTGTTCACAAGATGCACGTTGGCTAAGACGGGTTTAACTAGCATAACCATTCAACCACAGCAATGCACAACAAAACAAAACAAAACAAAACAAAACAAAAAAAACATCAAACACTGAAAATTGTGTTGGCTCTTGGCTCCCCTGACTTCTCTTGACATACTTTCAGAACATTAAAATACAAAGAGGCTGTGTTTTTGTCTTCTGGCACACCAGCCATCATTTGGTCTCTCTTTTTTTTGCTGCCAAAACTTTTGATTACTTCCATACAATACAAATGTGTTGCTGTTATTTTGCTCAGACATATCTCAGCTTGAACAAGGGCAGATGCCTCTTCACAGAGGTACAGACGACACAATACTAAAACACCCAAAGATAGCCACAAACACACAATTGTGTGTGTATACAGCTCAGGGTTTGAGATTCATTCACGTAGCCTTCAGATGAGGTAGAAAGGGATCAGTCCAGCTTAGTGCTTGGGACAGCACTATCTAGAAAGAAGAAGATGTTGTCTTCCGGGCTTTTGACTGATGCTCTTAATGAGATCCTCTGTTTTGGCTAAATGGTCAAAGCTTTTATTTCCCTCGTGTGCTGTTGAGCATGTTTGTACATGGCCACACTATTTCATGATTTTATGTGGGTGTAATTACGCTGGTACTCCAATGAGCCTGTCCAACAACCCTATCAATCATCCCATCATCCATGCTCAGTTTCTGTGTCATGCTCACACATACGCTACGCACAAACACACGCACACACAGCATAAGTCATCTCAGCATGTTTATGGAGGCACTTGGATCAATAGGCAGCCAGCCTCTGACCATCAGGAATCAATACTGCAGCACATAGTGAGGACACAAGGCAAGAACAAAGCATGACACACACACTCACAAATAAACATACACACTGCATGCACATATAGTACAATAAACAAACACACACTGACAGAAACACACTGCAGCTCTGAGGAGTGAGTGATTGCTGTATTCCTGGAGACTACGTGATAAGGGATCCATTTAGGGCTTCACTCAGTCCTGGACTCAGAGGTCCAAAGGGCTGACACACATGAACAAAACAGTGAAATATAATGCATAACTGTATGACTTACATTTATCATTTACACCCTGTGCAGATAGAGGGATGTGGGGAATATTCATACAAAAACTACCTCATTCTTTGAGAGGAATAAAAAGTTAAATTAAAGGACTTCAATGATATTTTCCTTAAACTGGTGTCTACTTGGGAAAGTTATTAGAAATATTTGCCACTGTAGTGGTTTGGCTCTATTATTGTCAACAGGGTAACACTCAGCGGTAGTGAACTCTAATCATCTGCACAACAACAAGAAAGAGATTTAAACCAAATGTCAACTAGGGCTGGGCGATATGAGAAAAAATCTTATCACAATGATTTTTTTTACATCAGTCATATTGATATATAGCACAATATAAATCAAATAAATACTTTGTCAAGTGTAGTGATCTGTTACTTTCAAGTGAGTTGTGAAGACGTCAGAAGGTTATTTTTGACTCGGTTTATCTTTTGGTCAGAGGTTGAACGTGACAGAGGTACTGAAGAACATTATACAACTACTTCAGATAAATAAAACAGGTACATCTACTTTTATTATTAGTGGGCGTGTTGCAGGTGATCTACTAAGACTCCGTCTGCAATTGATAACAGGTGCAAACCGGCCTCTTTAAATGAGGATTTAGTGCGTGCTGCCTGCTGTCACCATGGAGAGTTTGGGAGAGCAGAGAGGCCGTAAACGAAGGATGACGTTTAAAGACATGGAGGTGGAGAACTCAGACGTATGGGTCACATGCTGCTGCACAGGAGGCGAGAGCTGTGTCCAATGTGGTGCACGAAACAGCTGGTCGGTGCTGTGTCTGGACTGACATTGATTGTTAATGCCCTGCCAACAGTCCAGAGGTCATTCAGTGGCAGTGATCCTTTAACTGAGCTGCCAGCAAATGAAGAGGGAGTTTATCTCCTGTACTTTCCTGAGAGCACAGGAGATGAACCTTCATAACGTATGGGTGGAGACCAGTGCAGCAGGCACAAAAACAAAGCCTCAGTTAAAAAAAATCAAAGCTCAGAAATGGCAATGTTAGATAGACGTAGGGTTGCAGCTATCGAATATTTTAGTTTTCGAGTATTCTACTGAAAATCCCATCGATTAATCGAGTAATTGGATAAAATACATTTTTGTTCAGTTAAAGAGCAGTTATTTTTCAAATGAAAAATTTTCTCTTTAAGAAATAGAATTTTCTGATACAGCATGTCAATAAGAGCACTTGCTTTGGTAGCTCTGAAATTTGTAAACACACTTTGGTGCATTTTTTGTGCCTTGTACATCTCATCAAATGTTGCGGACCCAAATGGCACCCGTTTCGTAGAATGACCCATTAGTCTCCAAACTCCAGAAAAGAAGCTAGATTTGTTGCTAGTTGCTATTTTGTATAAGAGGTAGCTTGAGGGGTCTGAAAACTCTCTTAATATGGCCTCAGCTCTATTTGAAATACCACTCTTTGATCTTTTTTAAAATTAAACGATTCCTCGAGGCGGAGAGAAAATTACTCGAGTTTTTTTTTGTAATCGAGTACCTCGAATCATTCGGGGAATCGTTTCAGCTCTAGATAGACGATACATCTCCACTATTTTTTTTTCTAACAGTCCAGCCGTGTTGATACGCACTCGAGAGATTCTCTCTTCCTCGTCTTTTGACAATGACCCCTGGCATTCCTCCACACCACAATGACCACAGCCGTAGCACTGTGCAAGGTTTCTCCTACTTTTCAAATGAGCTAAATATAGACGCAAACACAGTGACCACTTACAGTTTCAGGCTTGATAAACCACTCTGCCAGTCCTAAATGATTATTTTTGCATCTCCTACTCCCAGATATAATTGGCTGATCAGATGTTGGTCAAATCATGAACGAATGAACCCAATTGAAATTCAGTCAACCTTGTCTCATATTTCTATTGAGGAAAAGTTATTTTGCAATGTCTTTTTTTTATCACCCAGGCCCAATGTCAACCAAATTACAGAATAAGACCCACCTGAACAAACTAGAGCCCCTTTTTAGGACAGTTTAACCAGAGATCAGCTTGCAGTAGAAATTGGTTTATCAAACACATGCCACTACAAGTAGGCTCACTATGTTTTTATCTCCATCATAGTCCACACTGGTATGATCATCAAAATGTAGCTCCCATGATCATGAATAAGATAAAACAATGATATTACTGCAGAATACACCAGAAGTATTTCAGGCACAGGAGTTTGTCAGCCGTGGCCTCCTTGTGTCCTAGTTCTTCACTGATATTATTACGTTTTTGTTTTTCAAAGTGAGTTAGAAGAAGAACTGATATAAATGACATTCATTACTAGATGATGAAACATTTCAAAGTGAACCTACATTGTTTTGCATTTTATGACTGTTGCTTGAATGACAAACTTTATATTTCATCGCTGAAGTTTTCTTTAAAGCAGTGTTCAAATATCATCCCATCATATTATCATAACCTCAATATTATGTGTTCCCCAAGCAGAATCCTCCATCTGCAAGAGATGAAGCTGATGCAGAGGTGCTGAAACAGCAGTTTATTGGGTGTTTGCTTGAGACTGCTTTTCAAGTTGGAAAAAAAAATTAAAGCAAAAATAAGCTCACAACTAACATTAGCATCAAGCATGGCTGATTGGTTCTTTGTTATTCTACTGCCATTAATGGTAAAGGGAATGATGTTATTCAAGGCTTTCCTGTGTATTTCCTTAAACAGCCAGCAAACCCTGTCTGGGCTGAACCCAAGCTGTGAAGTCAGTAAAGCTGAGTCCTCTCTGAAATGACTTTCTGCCACAGCTCTCTGTTGGCTTATAAATAGCACAGCAAACCTCACCAAAATGTTTACTTCACTTAAAAAGGGAGGCAATTCGTCTTCTGCAAACCAAGCGTGTTGTTTTAGAGAAGAGGGGTGGAGGTTTGATGGGAGGAGGTTGTGAGGGGGTAGAAGAAAATAAACTAAAAAAAGCAATTAGGAGATAGAGAGGCAAAAGAAAAAAAATCTATTTTGGACGATTTCAAACAAGCTTGTCACATCAGTGCCAGAGGACTCGAGCTGTCTGTCTCCCCACGTTGGTATGCGTAAGCGCACACAGGCATGGACACACACACACACTCATATGTCAGTCTGTGTGAGTTTCTGTGACAGAAGGATCAGTCTGCACCCCACAGGCTGTAACCCGTTGCAAACCTTCTCAAAACGTTTTAATTAAAACGTCTTCCACAATTACAGCACATCCTGATGCTTTGACCTTCACACCTCCAATGAAAACTGTGTCATAAGATGTCTCACACTCTCCTGCTCACACAGAAACATGCATACACACAAGCTCACACACACACCCTAATGCTGTCAAGTAAGGAAGAAAAAGTTATGAGAAGTGTTAAACAGACTTAAATCCTCAATTTGAATATCATTTTCTAGTTTAGCTGTCATTAGGATGAATGAACATCTTGCCACCGATTTCCAAGCTGGGAATAAGTTGCTTTCAAGCTCTGTTGGCTCACTCATGAGCACAGAAGTATTCCATTTTTGTCAACTACAACTCCTACCAGCAGTTTTGTAATCCTCTTCCAGCCATTGGGCTGGATGAGGTAGAAGTAAATGTTTGTTTTCTTGGCAAACTGTTTTTTTTCTGTTACTTCATAACTCTGTGAGCTGATGGTGTTTGTGACTGAGCTAAGATCCAACAAGATTAACAAATCAAACAACATAAACAAACAGAAACAGAAGCGAAGTTAAAGTAAACTGAATCCCCAAAACATTTATCTAATAGGTTGCAAAAGTTGTAAAAGTTAATCTATGCCATAAATTTAATTTAGTTTTTAGTTTTTTAGTTTTTTTTTTCCTGTTTGGTAGATTTGTTTTCACCTGAAGAACAGTTTAAAGACTTGACTCTGTGCAGATTGAATTAGTTGTTGGGGTGGACAGTTTTGTTGTTTTGCAGTGTGTGCATCAAAGAGCTCCATCTCCTAACGGTGCTTCGGGGCACTTGACTCAGATTGCAGCTGCATTATCCAGCACTAAACTTAAGTTGAACATTCTGCAGCAGTGTTTTGCCTGTTCAGTGCTTTTCTGTTTGGCAATAACAGAGCAATAGAAGAGATCCACTGCCACTGCAGGATTCTCCTGTTATGGATATATAAGATAGATGTGTTTGAATCTAAATACTGCCAGAGGCAGACACGCACACATACACACATGTGAAAGACACACACAGGGCAGCGTGCTGTGGGGTAAACGATGGACACAATGTGCAGAGGTTTATCTGAAATGTGAAGTGATGATGCCGGCCAGGGCTCATGATTGGTTATCCCATTTAGACCACAGCCTGTGATTGGTTGTCTTCTTGGACTGGTTCCCATCATGCATCATGTAGATTCATCTGTTCCTCCGGGTCCACTCAAGTAGCACCGATCCATCTCTCCCTCCATCCTGCTCTCTTCTGTACCTCACATTACTAATGTGTCCTCCTCCCTTCATCTTTTCCTCTATCTCATCGCCCCCTCGTAGCACCCATCGCTCTCTTGCTTTATGTATCTATCCCATCACCTTCCTTTCAGCTGCTCCTACCATCCGTCTCTCGTTCCCCTCCTGCTGTTCCCCACCTTCATTTACCTACTTTTCACCTCTTTCTTCGTCCCTCTGCGCTGTATACCTTTCCAATCATCTTTCAGCCATATCCCTCATTTCCTCCTTCCCTCTTCTTCTTCTTCCTCTCTCCTCCTGGTCCTGCACAGCTCATTTTTCCTCTGAATGCTGATAAAGTGAAGGGATGATTATGTGGGGCCATTTATCAGGGATGTGTTTTACCAGCAGCGGAGACCACAGCAGGGATAAAGGAGGTGGAAATACGATTAAGTTAGCGATAGGAAGTAAAGGCAGAAGAAATATGCTGCTGATAAAGCAGGAGCAGTAAAGTGTACATATTTTATTTCACTTTTTCCTTATGTAACACTCCCTTATTCAGCAATCACTGACAGATTGATATCAATCGACAAAAACACAAGTCTCTCGCTCCATACAAAAGATTCAACTACTGTTACACAGCGCTTTCATTTCAACTCTAGAAACACTCAGCAGGAAACTCAGTAGGGAGGGATCTTTGTGTTTGTCAGTGAGTGTGAGTGTGAGTGTGTCTGTGCTTCCACTGGCTCACTCTCAGTCTAGGTTTATGTTTTTCTTGCTGCCACTGTTACTGTGCGCCCATCAGTCTTCGAGTCAATCAAGTAACCAGGGCCCATCCATCTCCTCCTTCCTCTCCCTCTTCCTCCCTGTCTGTTTCCCTTCCTCCATCTTGTTGCTCTCGCTGTGACTCGTCCCAGTGTTGCTTCACAGATCCATCTCTCTGCGGTTCTTTCTGTCTGCGCTTCTAGTTTAGATATCTCACAGAGGCCGAGGCACCAGAGCTTTTCCTACTAATATTTTTATCCTTCTTTCTTTTCTCTTCCTCCTTCTTCTCTTGTTTCCTTCACTCTTCAATACCCTTCTTTTTCTGCCTTCCTTTCTCTCGCTCTGTCTCTCTTTCCCTCTCTCTTGGGAGTGTTATCAGAAGCGATAGCTCACTAGCTGAAAATAATAAGCAGCGTCTTTTGAAGTCTGCGATGGCTGTTTGACGTCTCTGTGGTGTTTCATGCAGATATTGCCTCCATTTGTGACGGGGATAAACAAAAGATTAAACTTATTTTAAGGTCAGTGTGTGTGTGCGTGTGTGTGCGTGTGTGTGTGTCTACCCCAAGGGTCCACAGTGGCCCCCTGTCACCTTGCCAATCATATCAGTTAGGTGTGTTCAGATAACCTTATCTTTGCCTGAACTCTGCATCGCCACAAGGCTGCCTCCCCAACACCACACACACACACACACACACACACACACACACACACACACACACACACACACACACATACACAAACACACACACACACACACACACACACACACACACACACACACACACACACACACACACACACACACACACACACACACACACACACACACACACACACACACACACACACAGATGCAGTCTTACTTTTACACATAGCAAATGAAAGAGGCTCGCGAGCGAGATAGGGATCAATGCTGCTAAATCAAGGACATGCTCTATGCTGCTTCTCTCTGTCTCACAGTGGCTCTTATCTATAATGGAAAAGCCATACATTTACAGCTCCCTGCCTCCCTTATGGTCACGCTCAATCACAAAGTAAAATACTGCTGCAAAGCTCTCGTGTTGAAAAAACTGCAGAGAAATAAAGGTTTTGGTGTTCAACATGCACACTATTGTCCATGTGCACAATAGGAAGACTCAAGGAGGGAGCGAGGGGGGAGGAAAAGGAGACAGACAGGGAGCAGGACAGCGCTGTGGTGAGAGATTTTTGCCACTAGACTGTTTCACAGTAATTGAAAAAACAGAATAAAAAATCAGCCTTATGCGAAGAGAGGATCTGGTAAACAGTCTTCTCAGAGGTTCAAAGACACAGTTTTTCCTCCTTTTCGATCTCAGTATTAAGGACTGCAGTGCATCCTGTGGGACCGAATTCAAAGCCAGCATAGGGATGGATTCATTTTGCTTGGTTGGCATCTTAAGTGCCAGATAAACAAGAAATGCCATTTGGAATGAAAATTAAAACACTATTATGGGGTCGTTTGGCTCATTATATTTGGCCTTCACAATGGACAGGTGAAAGCATCCAGGATGGGTTTGTCTTTAATTTTCTGTTTCAATTCAATAAATTATATTTTGTTGCTAAGATGCTGGAGAAAACAAATTTCCAAAATGAGCCCGAACTACATTTTTGATATCAGCTGGGTTTTAGAGTACTAAACAGTAGGGCTGAACAATTAATCAAATTTAAACCGACATTGCAATGTGATAGAATGCAATTTTCAAATCGCAAACGCTGCAATTTAAAAAACAAAACAAAATAAAAATTACAGTGGATTTACTTCAGTTTGTGTTTTGGTGCTTATGAGAGATCAGTATGATTTCTATACAATTGTTATTTAAATTTATGTTCACACAGTGTCTTTTTCATTTTATAAAAAAGTGCATTCTAGTGCTGCACGATTATCGCAATCGCAATGTCAGCACATGCAATTGCGTAATCGCAAAAGAGGTGCGATTGTGCAACTATTTAAAAAAAGTGTAAAAAAATGAGCATGTTTGTGTGAGTGATGTGTGTGTGTGTGTGTGTGTGTGTGTGTGTGTGTGACTGAGTAAGAGAGCGAGCGTGAGATGACTAATCAGTCACTGTTTCAACTGGTCATGTGAATATCTGCCCCCTGGTACGGCGGTTTAATCAGACAAGATGGAGCACAAAGAAGTAAGTGAGGCGCTCAAGGCGAAAAGAAACTCTACCTCTGTTATTTGGTGTTATTTTGGTTACTGGTTGAATGACAGCAAAAAGATGTAATTTTCAAGACATGCAAAGCAAAAGTGGCATAAATGTGCTATTTGAATACAAACAAAACAGTACTGTTGTAATAGAGGTGTCCCTGTCAGCAAAACAACAAATATCGGTATCGTATCAGAATGCATCTAAAATCTCCGATATAAGCAGTCCATCCCAGACTCCGCTCCTGCAGTTTTTATTTGATTTATTTAGGTTATTTTCTGGGTTTTCTAATTTATTCTTTATTTTATTCTATTACTAGTATTTTTTATGTTTAATGTTAAAATTTCTGTTACCCATTGGTTAATAATAAATGGGTCAGTTTTTCCTCATACCTACTGTTGCTGACTACTGTTCTTTGTTTGAATAATATCACTTAATTAAGCCTTTTCTAACATGAAATACTACAAAATAAGTAATAAAAGTATGCATGTTTAATGCTGATAACGTATCGGATTAATATGGGTATCGGCCAATACTCAATGCTGCAGTATCGGTATCGTATGTGAAGTCGGAAGTGAAAATGTAATATCGGGACATCCCTAATAACCAAGCAAGTCTGTAGACTCATGACACAACTTTTTTTATTAAATGGCAAGCACAATCGCAATCGCAATATTGTCCACCTAATTGCCATTCGCACCTTTTCCCCAAATCGTGCAGCACTAGTGCATTCCACATGTTGGCATACTTCAGGGGTTGAGCCAGAGATTTGGTCTTATTTACATTTCTGCACTGTATGTTATGTGAGATCCATAGACAAGAGGATTCATATTTTTAATTTTTTGTTCATAGAAAGCATGTTGTTCTGCAGTGCTTTGTTCCTTTCTCTGATTTTATTTATGGTAGTTAATGATAATTTTATTACAGGTCTATAAAGCCTAAAGTTAAATCAATCAGTCAATTTCTACTGTGATTGTAATAGTTAAATAAAGGTATATGTAATTTGTAAACATGACTTGTAGGCCTGGCAAACAGGAAAAAATTGTTTTTATGTTACACTATCCTGTGTTGTGTTGGTCATACCAAGAACGGTTTATTGCTTGTGTTAAGTGAATAATGCAGAAGATAAACATAACCCCCCCCCAAAAAATCGCATGCTAAATTGCAATCACAATATTGGTAAAAGAAACTACTACACAGTACTCTGACACCACTTGGTGAAAGTTCAGTTATAGCCTTACTGGATCTAATTTCGGCTTCCCCCACTATTGTTTCCCCTTGGTTTACAGCCTCAAATTCTGGTTTTGTAATCAAAGAGCAGCACTCTGTGTAATAAAATCCTATCTGTCTAACAGATCGTTTCCTGTTGTCGTTGGAAATTCCAGTTTTTCTGTCGCTTACTTAAGCAGGGTGAAGCAGGGTGTTCTCCAAGGGTTGATTCTGGGCCCATAATTGTTCCTTATTTACATGTTTCCCAACTGGTCAAATTACCACGATATAAACTACTTCAGTTATGCTGATGACACCTAGCTATATGTCCCATTACAGTCCACAAATAACAATAATGGTTATCAACACACCACCTCTTTGTTTATCTGATGTAAATAGCCAAATATCTTAAAACCTCCTTAAAATCTCTGCAGACAAAACTGAAGTGACCTTCTTTCGTGCGGCGAATGCTACCAACAAGATACCAGACTGTCTTTGACCTTTCTCACAAAATATGAAGCAAACAGCAAGAAACTTAGATTTTATTTGACTCTGAGCTTTGCTGCAATGCTCAGGTTAGGGGGGTTGTTCAAACTTGTTTCTTTCAAATCAAAAATGAAATGATTTTTATCATTTACTGATTTACACAGGGAGGTTTGTGTCTCCATGTTCTGTTACGATTGGAGTCCTGTAAAGCTCTCTGTTTACCAGAGCCCGTCTCATTACTGAGTCAAGAAAAAGAACCACACAACCCTGATCCTGGCCTCTTTGCAATGGCTTCCTGTGAATTTTTGTAATAAATTTCAAAATTTCAAAAATCTGCAAAGATCAAAAACCAGGTCCCTCAGTGTGTCCGTTCAATCACCCATCGCCGTCCCATCTCCCTCCCCGCAGTCTGTTTTCACAAATCGTGATCCGTCCATATCACCATAAGAGGGGATTTTCTTTGGCAGAGTGGGAATGTTCCAAGAAAAACGGATGTATATTTCTTTACTATCTAAATCTCAAAATGATCAGAGTATCCTCTTTGAAGAGCAGCAGGTTTTACGCGTCAATGACATTATCAATAATCTGCAGGTGAACCTTAAAGGGTCCCGGCTTCGTAAATGTTTCAGTCAAAGATCTTAATCACACTCCTGAAAACTGACCGATAGAAAGCAGAGTATTGGAGGAAAGGGGTTCCAACATTTACTGATGAGCGGTCTAGTTTACATTAATCTCTTTGCACTGTTGATATGGACCATAAGGAACACGTGTCCGTCAAGGTGCTGGGTTGTCAAAGACGCACAAGAACATTTTTGCGACATCCAGGTTTCTGTTGTTTTGTTAGTGAACTGGTAAATCACGCTGCACACACGCGGAGTCAGCGCTTGCTGCAGTATAGAAGGTGCGCAATAGTGGGGGAGAAAAATTAGAATTTTTCATTTTTTAAATCATCCACAAAGAAAAATTTGAATCAATCAAAATAATCGACATATTGACCAGGCCTTGTCTCCCAGCAAGAGATCAAAAGCTTGTATTTTCTTATGTCACACCAAAGTGTCAGCTTTATTTGATGACAAACACAAAGCAACGTAACATGATGACATCCCTGCTTCATTCTGGCACACACTTTAACCCTTTGTCCAGTTGAAGCACAAGTGTTTTACATGTACAAATATGCAGACTAGCACCACAACACTTTTTTTTCTTTCTGTTAAACCATTTGTTTACCCAACACTTGACGTTATTGAGGACGAAATCTGATGTCAGTTTGCACACCAGAAATACAACAATTTAGGTCTTTTACAGGCTGAATGGATGTCAAATGGATATTTCTCCTCTATTTTATTGAATTTTCTTTCCAGAGCGCTCATAGCACAGAAGTACCATGATGATTGTAGTCTGTAGCGGACTTGGTGAATTTGTTATTTCAGGCAATTTTCTCTAACTGCTGAGCTGCTTGAAAAAGGTTGTAAAAGGAGCAGTTGTTGTTTCCTGTGTACGTCACAGCATGCTGGCCGCCAGCAGCAATCAGAGTTCCACTTCTTGGTTTGTTATCTACTCAGATGGATGTTTTTCTTTGAGCATCTCAGATGTCTTACTGTGCTGTTCTGGAAGATGGTAAAACAATGGTCCATTGATGAAATCCGCTGATTTACGTTCTTCAGTGGGTTCTGCTTTTACATGAGAACCATTGAAATCTATTATTGTGCTACTACACAGAAAATATCTAAAACTGTCTGAGTGTAGCGTAGTTACACTTTGTCAAAATGCTCAGATCTTACAGACACACTTTTTCTGAAGGAGCCTGATATTTGACATGAGACAAGTAGCAAGATCATTTCCCAAGAGTTTGTTGATGTTGAAGAACAATAAATCAGTCAATTACTGCTCTTTAATAACTTCCTTTTCCCTTATATCTTTGGACAGATTAACAGAACACATTTATAAAACAATAGCTTAGTCGTGTTTTTCTTTCTTTTTTTTGACTGCTAAAGAATTTTATTTTTATCTTTCGACTAAAAACCCTCCTGCTTCACTGACCCTTCTCAAAAGAGGCCATTAAAGCCCACACTCCTACGCTGTTATTCTACTTCACTTTTCCCACAGAAATCACAGTACATAATTATTTCTGTCTGCATCAGCCTTTTTCAGTAAGACGTGCATCCTCTCTGATGATGGCTGAACATCAGACATGAATAACTTTGGCACAGCAAATAACAGTGCTATCAATAATAAGAAAAAGTTTGAGCCTTGATTTGTTCAGAGTTGCTGTAGTAAGACTGAGTACAATGGACTCCTGTTTTGTTAAAGGATGTACTTAGCCACTTGTTTTTAAAGTGCTACCAACTGTAACTCATTTAGAAAGACAGGCAGGAGAGTAGGGGAGGGAAGAAAAATCGAAAATCGATATATTGAGATTTTTTGTTTGACAATATCAAAATCATGAGTCTGCGTCAAAAATTGATTTTTTTTTTTCAAATTCAAAATCTTTATTTCAGTCTTTGTTTATAAACAGGATTAGAAAAAAGTTACCACTTTTCTCCATTAGAGGGTAAAATGTTTCTCTGACTCACGTGATGTGCATCTTATGGGAAAATATGGCTCCTGATATAGTCTGTAGACATTATCATCATCATTTCACTTTTTCACATGGTCTGGTGTTAACAAAGCAAACTAAAAATTGCAAAAATTGTAAATATCGAAGAATTGCAATTTCAATCCAATCGGCCTCCCAAAAGTTGTGATAGAAATGAATTGTGAGAATAGCATATCGTCTCAGCCCTAGAGAAGAGTGTCTGCTCGTTGGCACACATTGCTTTTATGAAACCTCACAGATAAACCTAAAGAGTTTTGATGAGTGACACATAAGGAAAACTTGGAACAAGAAGAGCTGCACACACTCCTTTAAGTGAGAAATGTCTCATTCCATTTTCTGTTTGATTTGTAGAACTGACCCATTAAAGTCTACTTTGGAGGCCTGTACTTGTTTCTCCTTAATCCACACATCCTTTTTACATCATGCAGGAGGTTATGAATGATGCACGATGTAGGTTTTTATCAGCTGATAAGTTTAGATTTGATGAATTTCACGTTCATTTAAACATCGAGTTTGCCCCGTGGCCCATTTGGTGATGTCTTTAGCTCAAAAATAAATCAGTTTTAGTGTCCTCCTAATGGCCTCTCCATTCAGGGCATATGTGTCTCTTCTGATATATCAGATGAGTATAAATAAGACATGACCTCTCACTTAAAAGCCCTGTAGGCAGAGGTTGATCTTTTAATAAACTGGTAGGATTAACCAAATAATGAAATCTTCATATCAACCCTTGCTGTGTACATTATACAGATTGTCCTATTCTATATGTGTGGGCTGTAGTGTTGTTTTTTTTCTGTGACCTATAAAAATGGCTGGGGTCATTTTAGCTCAAAAAGCCAAAGGTCAGGCTTCTCAAATGAGTGTAGAGAAAACAACACATGAAGCGTATGCTGTTCAACAGCTGGAGAAACTCCTGATGCTAGCAAGGAGCTAGTGGTGCAACGGATCACAAAACTCACGGATCGGATCGTTCCTCGGATCAAGAGTCACGGATCGGATCATTTTTTGGATCAGCAAAAAGCAAAAAAATAAAAACAAAAATAGATAAATACACAAGTTTTTCCAGTTTATTAAACACTTTAAGTATTAAATTTAATATATAAAAGTAGTGCACAAGGCATATCTTCTTTATAACATAGTTATTAATGAAAAACAACTTAAAGTGCAATATATAGGCATATCTCCTTCCTTTAAAATTTAACAATGAACCAAAAATCAACTTAAAGGGCAACTCCGGTTTTTTGACACCTGGACCTTATTTATAGGTGTGTGCATGCTCATATACTCACTCAGACAAACATCGTGCAGCTCGGAGTCCTTCAGAAGTTATTTAGATCCAGCTGATTTTAGCCGCACTTAGCAGGGGCCACGGCAAGGGAGCTTCAGCGCAGGACATCATCTCTGCAAAATCGCTCATTTCAGCTATATTTTTTCATCCATCGCTATCCATCGTTATCACAAACACACTCCTCTTCTGTTGCCATAGGCGAACACGGTTCACAAGCGCACCACCAGTTGGCATTGAGTCGTGGACGTGCTCCTGTTTGTTGTTCTCGAGCCAGCTCTTCGTCTCTCTACCTCTGCATCCTTCTTTCATGGAGCTCCTTGTCCGTGTACTCTGCAAAATCGCTCATTTCGGCTATATTTTTTCATGCATCGCCAGTGTTATCATAAAGTCAGCTCGTCTACCGTCTTCAAACTACGACTTCGAGTTTGACGGTTGTCCCTACCGGTTTGAGCCTGAGTACAGGCCTGAGTCACCAGCTGTGGCTTCCGGCTTACACGCCGCCCACCACGAGAGGGCACAGTTTGCTGTGGAAACGCAAACGGGATCAGACTTATCTGTCCCAAACCGTACTGAACCGACCCGCACTGCTTGGTGGAAACGCAGCTTTATTTAGCATGTTTTTGTGTGAAAGTAACGCGCTGAAAATTCTCTAAATAAAGCGTGAATGCAGACCGATATCAGATTTTTCTGGTGGGAGTCCGTTTATTTGTGTTTTTGGTCAAATAAAAATTGGCCCCATCTGAGTGCAGAGGAAACCGGCAGAGTAGCTGGGGGGGGGGGTGTTTGGTTCGTGCGCTCTGGGCTTCTGCTGCACTAAAATACTGTGATAGGACCCAACTTGTTCCATCCCGGGGTATCACTTTAGGCACGGCACGGTGTGTATGGCCAGTGTGTCGCGGGCCGTTCAAGCTCCTCCTCTCCTCCGCTTGCCATGTCTACACACCTCCCTTCTCCGCTTGTCAAAAGATGTGTGCGGACGAGCACACAGCTTTTTTCAGAAATCAATCACGTGTGTGCCGAACCGATTACGTCGATCCGAACGGATCACGGATCAATGATGATCCATTTGCACCACTACAAGGAGCTGTGTGTTGTTGAAATGTGATGAGGCAACGCCACTCATGCAGTCATCATGTGATCTGCATTTGTGAAATATTCAAGTCCTCCTCATCCAGGAGAAAATTTACTGAGAGGAAAAGCTGCCAAAACATTGAGCTCAGTCATACCCCATTCACTACAAGGGACTGCACATGTCGTTATTCTGAGGGGAACAAACCTTGAGTTGAACTCCTTATCCTTTTTGAAGGGCCCAATTATCTTGGCAGCACTGTGGAAAATGTACAAGCACATCTAATTTTCTTAAGATTAGGCATATTTGTGTAGAAATGAAAAAAGTTGAAGGCTGAGAAGGAGAAGAAAAACAATTTTGTTCTGCTTCAAACTGCAATAATTGAATTCAGCTAAATTATTTTAAATACAAATTTTCAAAACATTGTTATTTCTTTAGATTTTTTTTTCTTGATTGTTTGGAAAATAATCCAAACCTCATTTCTAGCTCTTTTGGTTTGAATGTTCAAAACTGGACAGTGGTTTCTCCTCCTGTGTTTCCCACTCCAGCTCTCATGTGTCCTGTATGTGCAAACGAATCAAACATGAACTTAAATGTCAGTTATTATGCTCCTCATTGATGCCAGCATGTTTGAAGTGCTCTCTTTTATGCGGGTAGGAGGGGAGAGAGGGATGAAGCAGAGGAGGAGTGTAGGTGGAGGATGAGTAGAGGTTAATGTGCACGGAGCATCTCAAAGCTTTCTTAGCTTGACTCATAGGACGGCTGAGATCAGACAGAATGGAAGATTGCAGGTTTTACCCTCAGCTATTAGGATTGCTCTGCTCTCTCTTTCTCTCTCATCTCTTGCTCCCTTCTTCTTCTCCCTGTGTCCTCTCATGCCGACATTCCCTCTCTTCTTTTACCTCTTTCTTGCACATGCACATGAGTTTCGCCAACTCTTTCTCTGTGTTCTGTCAAACACTGTCCTGTCCTCTCTTTTATTTTTTCTCTGTTTTTTTCTCTCCTACTCCATCCAGAGAAAACGTGTGCTTCAGCTTCAGCAGTCCTCTCCTGCTGCTGCACGCCGTCTTTATACGGCTGCGTCATATTTGGCGAGACGAGCAGGGGGTGGAGGGATGCAGCTAATATACCTCTTTAGGTCTCTCCCATGGCCCATTCTTCCTCATTCATCACTGTGTGTTTGTGTATTTCTGTGTCGTGTCTGAGTGAATAAAATCATAGTGTATGTGGGCTTGAAGCCATCATGATCAATCAGACATGTATACACTCTAAGGGAATAATCATTTCCCACCAGCTCATTGCCTCTTGACTCGAGGAAACCATTTTCCAGATTCAGTCTCACAGGTGTGCTATTGTTACTACTTCCTGTTAAATTAAAGTGGATGAAGATGTGCAATCAGCTGCAGCAAAGAAAAGGCTGCTTGTAGCTGCAAAACACACAATCAACACTTTCAGCCGGCACAAAGGTCTTTATGGTCTGTTTTTTTTTTTTATTTGCAGTCAAGCATCACATGAGGTAGGCTCTTATCACAGAAGCATTTGTATACATCATGTTTATATGGTTGGCCCTTACAGCATAGAGATTACACACCATAATGACCATGGATGGGAATTAGGGTTGGGCGATATGGCCTAAAAATAAAATCTCTGATTTCTTCACAAAAATTCGATCTGCAATTTCTAATGATTTTTTTTTCGTTATTTCATTGTTTTCTTTTAAAGAACCCCCGGAAGTTGAGTTAATTTTACTTTTCATATAGCATCAGATCACAGCAGAAGTGATTAAAAGTTTCCTGCTACCTAACTCATAGATCAGGTCTATACTTAGATTTTTTAATTTAATAGACTAAATATACTTATGTTTTTAATCTAATTTATATGACAGGATATCATTTGTACATCCCTGAGTTCACATTTTTCCTTGTGCTGTTTGGGGAACGATGAAGTTCCGCTCTGAAGCGTTCACAGACACACAAACATGTGCGCCCATTTATACACACAGACAAGCTCATTCTGTATAGCGAGCAGAGAGCTGGGAAAACCACCACCTGAAACATCTCCCAACACCTCCTCTGTGAAGATGCAACACTCGCTCAAAACCATTTCCATGCAAGGGACGTGGACCCACGTCTCGCTATTAAATCATCTGCTAAGTTGGCATGTTTCCTCCATGTGCGACTACGTAGTGTTTTGGTTTTCACGGAGTCACATGACTGAACCCTGTCTGCTGTTTGGCTTCTGAGGCAAGCATTCAGCAAATGAGGACTTTCAAGCACCTCTCCTTTGCTATTTATGCACCGTCTGTTTTCCCAACAGTAATATCCAATTATGTAAAACTGCACATTGTTAAAGCAACATTTTAGATAATACCGTACAGGATTTACATCCTCCACCCCTGATACAGACCATAAGAAACATGTGTCCATCAAGGTGCTGGGTGTCAAAGACGCACAAGAACTTTTTTTATGACATTCTAGTTTCTGTTGTTTCATTAGTTTACTGTTACTGTTGTCGTCATTTCTACACACGCAGAGTCAGTTCTTGCTATGGAACAAAAGGTGTGCAATAGTGTGGGCAATTTTTTTTTAAATCGTACACAAAAAAACCTGCAAAATGTTGAATCAATTAAAATAATTGATTAATCCAGGCCTAATTGGAATTCAAAAGCAACATGCATCATCAAAAATCTTAGCCTCAAACATCACCAAAAAGGACACTACTTTTTCAAGATACGCCTCAATGGGTGCATTTTTTTAACCCTTTTTTTTAAAAGTGATTAAACTAAAACCAAAACTTGCTCTCTCCTTTGTTTAGGTTCTTTTAGCAGTACTAACAATATTTCTTTGTCAGGTTTAAAATTAATTATTTGAGAGCACCCTCACCTTGCCTTTAAAATATATCAGGCATGAAAATATTTAAGTCAGGAAGGCTTCTGAAGTGAGTGTGTTGTGCTTTCCTGTGGTTTAAACGTTTCCACACTACAAGTGCTCCAACAGCTTAGCCTTCAGTGGTGCAATGATGGACAAAGTGGGCTGCTCCTCTTCACACATAATAGTAGTGGCACTTTTCACTGGTCCAAGCAGTTTCACTAAGTCTTCAGCTGCACTAATGTCACTTTCGTTCAGAGTGTGCGCGTCATTTTCTCAGCTTTTTGTCCAGCAGTGAAGCGCACACTGCAGCTTGTTGTTCCAGAAACCTATCTAACATATCAAACGAACTGTTCCACCGTGTGATCACGTCTTGTTTTAGTTTGGAAAGTCCAAGCAGCTTTTGCTTCTCTTTTAAGACTGCAGTTGCCACCGTGCTGCGGTGAAAAAACGCCACGACCTGTCTCACTCTTCCCAGAAGACGTGCTGCACCAGCACATTTGAGGCCCTTCTGTGCTGCCAAGTTGATAGTATGTCCAAAGCATTTGATGTGTGGAGAAAGACTTGACTCAACTCCAGCGACGGACATGTTGCTAGCATTATCCGTTATAAGAGCAGGGTTTTTGTCACATATATTCCACTCTTCACATGCGTCGTCCAAAACTTTACCAAGATTTGCTCCTTATGTGCATCGTTCAAGATGCGTGTCTGAAGAACATGACTCCTCATTTGCCTCTCAGCATCAATATGAGCGTGATGTCCACCCATCTGTAGTCAGTGCAACTCGTTCTGCGTTTATCAGCTCACGTTGAACCTCACCTTTCACTTGCTCGTACAGCCTCGGTATGCAGGTTTGACTGAAGTGCTGTCTCGATGGGATTGTGTATTTCGGCTCCAAAGTGTTGAATAGCTCTGAAAACCATCATTTTCAATAATACTGTAAGGCCTCATGTCCTTACAGATGAAAAATAAAATGGCAGACGATATATTCATCGCTCGTTTAGAGTTGTTGTTCAGTTTTTGCAGAAAGAAGTTGGTCAGGGGCGCTGAAGCAGCTACATCTACAGCAATGCTAATGTTAGCTTGAAAGTCAATACCGTGCTTATTTTTAAGATGTCCGGCCAAGTTTGTTGTGTTTCCTGAGTATTTTATCTCGTGACGACGTTGCTTGCATATCGCACGTATTTTGTCTGTTGACCCGTCTTTCCAGCAAAATCCAAAATGTTGCCACACGGCTGATTTGTATCCAGGAGGGGAGCGAATCTCGTCCTCTTCTTTAGCCTGGCTGCTAGCCATACTCTGCTAGCGTTGTTTGGGGCCGCAATTGGGTGGAAACTGTGAAACGGTTATCCGGTCGGAATTTCACAATAAAGGCGTATATCTGGGATGACGATGATTATCGATGTTTAGAATTTCCATCGATTTGATTGAATCGTTGCTTAACCAATTGATGTATCGATATATATTGATGGATTATTACACCTTTGTTCATAACAAGTTAGAGGGGCGAGCCTCAAACACCAAGGTCTACCCATAGCTCCGTCCTTGACTATCAGAGGGCCGGCCAATCAGAGAGAAGAGGGTCTGTGGAGTGGGAGCCTTACAGCGACAGTAGCTAAAATGAAGGGTTTCAGACAGACTGAAATAGGGGTCTTCTAACACGGGTGTGAGACAAACACTGTGTTTTATAGCTGTAAATCATACAAAGCTTCAATGAGGGTACCAGAAAGACAGTTTAAAGCCTAAAAAAGCACAACACCCCCTCTTGAAACTCTACTGAACATGGATATCATCACATATATGTGAAAGTAGCAAATAGCAGCTTCTCATCAGGATAGAGTTTTTGTGAATTTCATTTATTGAAGAGTCACAACATAAAGGAGCATGTTTACTCATGTGTTCTGTTCCACTACTGCACACATGCTACAGATCCAGACCGCTGACCTTTTGTCTCCATAAAAACCACTGCATGTGAAAGTATGTGGATCCACTGATTCCCTCGTTTTCCCCATACTGCATTTGCTCCTGAGACGGTACAGCTAATTAGCCGTCAGCACAGACAAAGAGATACAGGGGCACACTATAGAGTAATTACACACACTCATACAAGCTCTTCTACACACACTCATGCAGGCACTTCTATCTGAAAGGCTATGTGTTAATGGCGACACTTGATGAGTCAATAAGCCAATGGCTTATCTCCCATCCAGCTTCTCCCCTCTGCTCCACTCTTTATTGATTGCTTCCATAATTATTCACTTCATCCAGAGCGGGATTAGCCACCTAATAGCTGCCAGCAACCCAAAAACCCTGACCCAGTGGCTTTACATTCTTATGATGCCGCACCAATAAAGTTAATGCAGGATGTGAGCCTATGAACCCTTTGCACTGTGTGTGTTTATGGGGTGTTTTCTGTTCTTCTTTGATCTCTTAGAAACATTCCTTGTGCACTGGCCTGTATGTGGTGAAAGATGTCCTGTAATATCAGACTTAAGTACTATGAGGGCCTCAGCAAGACATTTGTACCACAGGTAGAGCAGCTGAACTGTTGTATTACCAGTATAAGAGTATTTTTGGAGCAGAACCCAAAATGTTGAGTCACTGTTTAAGTTTTTTAGACTGGAATTTTCCAAGACGTTAATCACTGAACATAGCACGTTGTATCTACATAGCAAGCACACCATGTCTATGACTGATCTTCAGCAATATCAAGTATTAGAAATTCCATTTATACTCAGAAGGGTGGTTTACCTTGGAATAACTGACAAAGTGTCTTGACAGATTTATAATTGCTTCTCTTCAGAAAAATATCCATCACACCTTTTATTCTTTTGGGGTCTTAATTAGTGACAAACAAATAATTTGTCTAATAATTTCCACTCTGTGAAAGTGAGCGACGGCAGTGTGCAAATTACTCCTGGAGAACCTTTTTTTTTTTTTTTTTCAATCTATTACTTCAAAAAACATATTATATTCAACCCTTTGAGGCATTGTAGTCACTGCAGTGGACAGCCATTTAAAAGTCATTTTCTCCTCAATGCAATAGTTTCTATGGTAGAATGGCATAACTGTGTGACAATTTTCCGTACATGTTTTTATTCTTCTAATGGCTTGAGAAGTTTCCTTTTTTTTAAAAAAAAATATATATTTCTTTGTCTTCTTCAATAACTCCTTTTTTAAGAAATTTTACAGCTATGTATTGGAGGGTTAAAAATCACATTTAATACAATAAAATTGACATGGTAAAATGTGTAAAACAAACATATTGAATTTTTTCGCAAAGTTTAGAAATAAATATTTTTCCTTGAATTCCAAAAAAACTTAATTTACCTTTTTTTTCTTTAAGTTCTATGACTTTCTGAAAAAATATGAGTGAAAAAAAATTAAACAAGAGACACCAATAACATGTTTTCATGCCTGAAGAATAAAACACTTATTGAAAAAATCTTGACTCAGGCTTTCATATCTCATGCTTTAGAAGGTTCATTTAAAACATGCAGCATGCGCATAAGGTAACCTCCACATGCTTGTCAATGTTTGTATTCTGCCCCCCTCCTACTGTAAAAACAGTGCTTATACAGTGTAATCCATCAGAGAGCTCGATGGATTTTGTGCCAATAAACAAGCTCTCTCTGGCTGCTATCAGAGTGATCGATCTGCTTACCAATAACTGACACGGTTAAGTCAGTGTGTGCCCAACCTGTCCATCAATGACTGACCACTCAATTTGAAACTCTTTAAGCAAAAATAACCCTCGGGAGTACAGCATAATGTGCTGTAAATACCAATACACGTTTCCTATTAAAAAGTCAGAGCAGCACACTCCAACCAATGAAAGTGCACAAGCTACACACACTCGCCCATGTGTAAGGACGAAAACAGCTGGTGATGTGTGTTGGGCTTCATTTTTCCACTGTTAGTATACACCTGCCAATTCAACCAGCCAGCATTATATTACTAACAATATACTCTATGCTCAATTCCTCTGTGTGCAATGACCTGTGTTCTGAGTCAGTGGTTCTCCAACTTTTTTCAGTGATTTACCCCCTATGAAACGTTTTTTTCTTTTCTGCCAAGTACCCACAACAAGCGTAAAGCAGCTGAAAAAAAGCATAATGTTGTACTATTATCGCTATTGGATATAATATTCAGTTTGTGAACTGGAATCAAACATTGATTGAATAAATGGTATCAAAGGGGTTTTACTTGGTTGCTTTTTTCTGAACATACATTTTTATATCTTGTGTACCCCCTGGAGTGCCCTGGCGTACCCCCTGGGGTACATGCACCCCCATTCCATCCCATTCCAACCACTGTTTTAAGTTACACATGCAGTAGGCTACTAAAGGTTATTATTAATGTTAGTGAGACACATACAGGCCCATCCTCTCCAACAGAAGAATACTGCAATATGCTTTTTACAACTATCAACTAGGAACTTATTATCACTCCCTTTCCCTTTCCATTTCTCCAAGTTTTTTTCAGCCCATTCCATCAGGTCTTCCACCATTTCACATCAAAACACACTCATTCCTCGCTCTTTGCTTTTTACTGCCCGTCTGTCTCTTTTGACTGCACTCTGCTCTGCTCGGGTGGAAGAAAACAGAAAATGTAGTCCTTTAATGGCTGTTTCATGGGTTTCCCCTCTTTTTTCTCTATTATATCAATCTTGTTGCTTAAAAGAAGGTGAATCACTGAGATGTAAATGGAAATTTAAAAATGGCTGCAATATTTATGCACAGTAGGGCACAGCCCTCCCAGAGCTAGAGGACAAGGTCTGACCCATGTGATGACTGAGGCTAGTTTGTTTCCCTGCTATCATTAATCACATGTAGCTTAACTGGACTTTAATGAGCAGTCCTGTGATCTGATCGTGACAAAGTACAACCCTTTTCATCATTACAGTGAGACGATATGGAGATTTTGAATCAGTGCCTCACAAGGCAAATGATCCGTGAGCCACCGGCCTTGCGCGCTGCAGGAGGGGTTTGGTCCCTTGGCTCTTTGTTAGCAGAGGGATGTGAGGAGAAAGCAGAGACAAGAGGTAAAGAGAGGACATGACAGTGGGGGCTGGTCTTGGATGAACTTATGCAGTGCTCTTTAGACTTGCATTAGACACTTCCCTTTGGAATCTTACCACAC
Organism: Halichoeres trimaculatus; assembly: GCF_033239565.1. Taxonomy (NCBI): domain Eukaryota; kingdom Metazoa; phylum Chordata; class Actinopteri; order Labriformes; family Labridae; genus Halichoeres; species Halichoeres trimaculatus. The sequence continues at coordinate 23,512,897 of NW_027437189.1, forward strand.
AAAGACTGCAGCTTTTCTCAGAAGGAAAAAATCCAAAAAGTTAAATTCTGAAAAAGAATGGGATGAAATCATTTCATTGCAACAGTGTACTCAGATTTATCTCTAATATGCATCTTATTAAGAGGTTAAAGTAAGGCAAAAGAGGTGGTGAGTAGGGTTAGGTATTGGCAAGAACCTCACGATATGATACCCATTATGGTACTTGGGCCACTATACGATAGTATCATGATTTCACAATATTGTGATATATTGCAAAGGTAATAAGTAAAAAATGAGATGATGCTTATGTTAATCACACAATATTCCTCAAAATTGAAAGGACAAATTAAGTCAAAGCCATTTTATTAAAAACAACTTTTCTTGTTTTTGTTTCTGAAATACTGAAAGTCAGATGCAACTTTTCAACACTTAACTTGAAAACGTCAAAGTTTGTCACTTAAACTACCGTGACACTAAACAAATGTTGCTTAGAAATTATTGGTTGAAAGATGCATTTGGTTTGTGTAACTGATAAATGTTAATTGGTGGTGTGGTGGCAAAATCCACACACAGTCTTCTGTAGCTACAACACTTCACCAACTTCAATGAAACTCACAGTTCATCATTATCAGTTTTAAATCTCAGTGTCAAATTTCCAAAATTTGAATTTAAATTCAGAATTCCAGTTGAGAGATTCCATTACACATTAACAATCCAATTTTGTCAAGCTCCAACCAATCAATCATTTTACAGTTTCTTTCTGATCTCGTCAAACTCAGACATGGCAAATGCAAAAAAAAATAATTTGCACTTACCAGTCGCTGTTGTGCTGAGATCCTGTTCGTGACGCCAAATCTGATAAAGAAATTTCAGGAATCTTGACACTTGATGAAGAAGACTCAGGAGACTCAGATGGCTTAAGTTGAAATAGTTTATATAGCTCGATCGAGGAGAAAATGACAGACAGTACACATGGTGCCCAGTGTAATGCAAAGTCAGTTCTAACAGCCCAGTCCGTGTGCTCAGTATTTAGTATTCTTGAGATTGGGATTGTTATGTCTGTCTATCAGAAAGGGGGGTTCAGCTTAGCTTGGGAACTCAATGTGAGAAACAGCATTCAAGGAGACAAGAACGTGTGAATCGGATCCAACCCAGACTAAGAAAAACACTGTCTCTGTGTGCAGATAACTTTAAGGCAAATACAGGTATTATTGTGACACATATAGAGGCAATTTAGAGAATTAACTAAGGAAAGGCATAAAGCAATATGAAAATTCCACCACATAAACAATGCTTTTTATACAAAATCTTGCAAAAAAAAGTTACTCTTCTTATGACTTTATCAGTCTACACCGCAAAAAATGAAAGTTAAAATTATTTTAAAATACAACAAAACTAGCTGGGCTAAGTTAAATGGAACATGTTGAAGACATCATATTCTTTACCTTTATCCTTTTTTGTACACTTCATTTAGTTTTTTTTTGTTGTCAAACAAAAAATATTTCAAATCGTATTACACAGGCAAAAACAAGTGTCAGATCAGGACTCTGTATCTGCAGATACTTTGTAATAAAAACTTGAAAAGAACTCTGGGTCAAAAAAGCTGACGAGAACTTCTCTCCTTTGCACTCTTCTTTTTCCTCTATATCTAGAAAAATATTTAGAATACACTTGAACTTTAAACTGCTCTTTGAGCCTGAAAAGCTGGGAGAAAAACAAGTTTGATCCAAATGGAAACGGCTGGTTGAAGTTGCATAACTAACACAGTTAAATAATATTAGTATGGTAGGGTCTGGGTTTTGGTATAGACATTTACTTTCAACACCTGAACCCACACCTTGTATACAAGCTCAAAAATACATGTTGGGAAGTCAAAAAAACCTGTTATTGTTTTCTTTAGAGGAGACCAACAGCATTTAGAATAGCTGTGCAGTGCTGGGTCTCGGATCTTCATTGGATAGAGTGACCACAGGACTTCATCTTCTGGTTGGACTGGAGGAAAACTGTTGCAAAAAGGGCTCCAGTTGCCTTAGTGACCATATCACTGATATTCTGACAGACGGACCCAAAAAAGAGACTGAAATAAACAAGGATGATTGGAGGGACTTGAAAAAAAGACACGAGTATGAAAGCCGGAGACACAGATGAGGGAAGGTTCGGAGAGGAAAGGAAGCGCTGTAAGAAAAGTGATTCCTCTACTCTCTTCTCTTCCCCTCTCTGCCCTTTAGAGGAGATGAAAAGGAAAGCAGTTTGGGGATGAGAAGGGGCAGAAGAGGACAGCAGAGAAAATTGTTCAGTGAAAAGAGGTGTGCAGAACAAAGAGGGCGCAAAGTAAAAGCGGAGAATGAGAAGCAGATGAGAAAAGAGTGAAACAGGAGCAGAGTAGGAGGAATGCAGAGGTGGAGAGGTGACATTTGGTGACCAGAGGCTATTTGTGGTGACATTTTCACACCTCTGCTCATCTCTAATGCCAGGACAATGTGCTCTGGCTCGTTTGTCATCCGCCTTTCTAGCGGGCTTGTTACCACTTCTGCAGCTGCCCCCTGCTACCCTTAATACGTCTGTTTCTGCATGTGAAGCTCAAAATCTTTCATCATAGAAAACAAAATGGAAAACAAATGTCAAAAAATTTGCTGTTACTGTTTTATTTTTTGTTCTTGTTAAGTCGAGCTGGTGCTTGGCATCAGCAGGGTCAAAAAAAGATCAAGCTCAAACAAACCTGCCAACAGTTGTCGAAAAGTCTGAATTTGTAAAAGTTACCAAAAAAACAGAAAGCATGAAAGAAAGAACTCAAAATATTTCACAACGTATCAGGTGAGATGCCTCCAATTCTTAATGAATCTGGGACCAATTAAAGCTCTGCAAAAAAGAGTGTTTTACTTAAACTGGGTGGTTAAGTGGGGCAGAAAGTGCACACTGGGACACTGGGAGTTAACACCAATCTGTGCCAAGAACAAACTTACTGAAGTAAATTACAACTACAGTGTTTCTTTGTGCTACTTTTTAAGCTTGCGTCTTTATTTTAGGTGATCACCATGATCTCTGTAGACATCTATCTCTGTGTGTGTTTGTGTGTGGTTAAGTGTGTGTTGCAGCATTTTTTTGTGTGTGTAAATGAGCATTTCCTGCAAGTCTGCATGAATGTTCCACCTCATCACTCAAACAGCTCACACTTTTCAACTTTTTCATCAGACTCCTCAGTGACGATGATGGGCTGTGAAAGGTGATGAGGCTGCTGTGTAAAATGATGAAATCTCTCTTTATAGTGTTGCATGTTAGGGCGTGACACTGCTCATTAATTTGAATTGTTTCCGACAAAGTTAGACCCAGCAGTTTCTGACAGGGGACACCATGACAGGTAACCAACTCCAAAGGAACCTGTGTGAAAAATGTTAAAGAGGAAAGTATCATTCTGTGCAACCTTCATACTTCAGTGAAAGTACTGTATACTTTATGGTGATAGATGGATTCCAAAACTCATGATTTAGAAAGTGACAAGGTGGATACATTAATTGAAATATGGCGTCATAAAACTAACAATAACTGGTTTGTTCAGTAACATTGCATTGTTATTGATTATTATCATTGATGCCAAAGGTATTTTGTTGTTCATGTAGTATTTACTGTGGTGGATAAGATTGGGATGGATCTTTAGTTCGGTAAAATTTTTTGGCACTGTATATTTTTTTGGCCTTAAAACCAAGTGGCAAAAAAAATGAAAAAAAAAATAAATAAATAAATAAATTTAAAAAAAATGATAATAATTACAAAAATACCGCAGTTCCTCAAGTTCCAACTGGAGGCTGCCTCCAAAAACCAAGGAAGCTTCAACACAACCCATTTTAAAATGACTGTTTTAATTGACAAATCAGACATGTTTACAGCTTGGTTGAGAAACATTTTTTTGTCTTTGAAGGATGACTTTGTTTTCTAAGCATTTCTGTTTTGATTACTATGGCTGAATGCTATGTATAGTTTGATAAGACGACTAGAGTTGAGTGTTTGATGGTTTGCCTGGCTGCAAGGTGCCACCTCTTTGCTGGTTTCTAAAGCCATGTTTCCACCAAGCAGTCCAGTTTGGATCAGTACGGTTTGATGCAGGTTGGAGTGGTAAAGCCTGACCCTGTTTGGGTTTCCACAGCCAATCTCTTGGTAAGGGTGTTAAAGACTGGCGCCTATAGCTATGTTGGTTGGAAGTGTGATGTCATAGCAAGGTGACACAGCGTACCCCCCTAATTAATCCAACAAAGAAGAAATACGAAATACAGTAATCAAAGAGCAGCGACGGAAGACATCCAGCAATTTGCCGTCTGTGATTTCCATGCGACTCTTTTTTACACAGTAAAGCTTTGCTTCAGAGAAGGCTGCGTGCCGCCAGGAGAAATACAGCAGTCGCTGTGGCACGGTAAGTAACAATTCTTACAACCGTTGAATGGACGATAGTGACGTAGCTCCACCTTCTGGGGTCGAATCATGTTAATCTGGCACTTCAACTAAAGGGTCCCAAAATGTAGGATTGTTTGTCTCCGGTAGTTGGGGATCTGTACTGACTAATGTCAGTGGAAACCCCACAAAATTTGTGTTGTACCAAGACGAACTGAACTGAACTGCTCGGTGGAAACAGGAATTAATGTAGAAGCTAGTCAGAGTCAAAGTGTTCTTCACGGTACCTTTGGCCCTTCAGCCACCCCTCAGATATAAATGAGTGATGTCACTTGGACTACATCCATGTGTTTTCTACAGCCCATGCAATTAACTCATGAATTTACAACCAAACTTCTGCGAACTGATGAGGTTCTAAAATAAGAGGAACATTTTACATTTTTCTAGATTTTTCACTTCAATACAGACTGCTTCCTGTTTTAACACCCAGTAAGAAGCAAGCAGTTTCCTCAAAGGACACACTACACACACACACACACACACACACACACACACACACACACACACACACACACACACACACACACACACACACACACACGCTACATAAAACAGACTAATGAATGTCAAGGGAATACTTTGTTTTTTGCTTGATGCCATATTAAAGCAGAATGTGCCTTTAATGCAGGCCCAGGCCCAGTATAACCACAAGCAATTACTCACATCCCCTGCATTTGAGTGGGAACTTTGCATTTGTAAAGAGCACAACCCCCCTGTCATCTGTGCTCTGTCACTTCACAGTACATTACTACTTCATTTCAATTAAATCATACATTAAAATGAAAAACGGCACACACTAAATAATGACCTCGGGCGTATAAGTCCATCACTATTTCATCACAGCCTCTTGTCTCGTTGGCTTTTATTTGTACTTCTTTATTTTCTCACAGCTTCTGCTTTTAATTGTTTCATTATGCTTTGTTTGTCATATCCGACTATGTCCCAGACATTGATCGTTCGCTCATTAGTGCTCCACCCTGCTGAAAAATGCAGAACTCCTCACGATAGCCTAACACAACTTGTCGCGTTCATGGCCACTCTTTGACGTGTTTGTGTTGCAAAATCTGCATATATTCGCATTTTTCAAATTAAACGTCTTCCTGAGCCTGTGCACACGGACATCAACAGCTGAAGCTTATTAACATGTTCACAGCGATTAAACAAATCTATTTCAGCCATGGAGAAAATCACTTAGTATTTAGTGTTTGGACACATGTGCCAAAATGTTACACTAAATCATTAAAGTAAAGAGGTGTTAAACAACCAAGTTTCATTGCAAATCAGATTTAATTGAAGTCTATGAACTTACTTGTCATGAGAGAAAAATCTCCATTTGAGGTTTTGCAGACTAAACCAATGCCAAATCCTTTATTATACCAAGCTTGGCTTGACTGTCACTTGCTTTTTAGAACTTGTAGAACAACTCAGGACAAAGAGCAACGCGAGTTGATAGGCCTGTCATGATAATCAATAAATCGATTAACCGAACGATAAATAAAAACGTCCTCGGTAAGTTTGCCAGCCTCGATAAACTGCCATGTGCATGCATTTTTGTTTTCCTCCTCTCTTTCGACCAAAGAGCCTGAATGAGAAGATGGTTCACTACGTCTATCTTTCCTAACATCGGGGTGCATAGGTTCTATAGCAGATTTAGCGGATTTATAGCGGAGTGAGCATCTGTCAAACATGCGATCTTTAGCATATTTTGTGACGGGGCTGCTCACGCGTACACACGGAGAGAGCTGAAGCGAGCGTCCTGAGGGGTAAGGAGGAAACACACGCTAATATGAGTGATGACACGAAAGATACGGTTCTGAAGCCGCCTGCCACAGTCCCAGTGTGGAAATATTTTGTTTTTTATCAGAATGAACAAAGTGTGAGCTCATGAACACCAACAAGCTGATATGTCGCATTTGTTTGAAAATAGTGGCGACAAAGAAGAAGAAAGGGAGCCTTGTTCTTTGACAATCAGCTCTTACTGAGGCTTTTGGTCTGCAAAGTAAATAGAAATAAAAGCGCCAAATGGTGGGCGCTCAAAGACAGCTACATTGCCAAAGAAATGCAGCCCTTCAATACGGTTGAAAGCCAGAAATGTTAAAAATGTTTGACAGACAGTACGGATTGACTGGGAAAAAGTACATGTTACAAACAATTCAGGAACTGTATAAACTCCCTTTTATTTAGGCTATAGTTTTTTTTGGAGTTTCGTTTTTCTTTAGAGACAGGGTCTATTTTTTATTGTTTTTATTAGAATTAATTATTTTCATTGACATATATTTTTTTCTAAAAGAGAGTCCATTTCATTTTCAGTGTATTTTTTTTCTCTTTCTTGTTTGTTAAATTTATTATATTTTTTGTGTAATTTATTTTATTTAAAAGATCCTGACCTTTTAATTACAGTTAAATACTCTTAAGAAATTAAAGTTTCTTGCTTTTGATATGGTGTACTCACTTTATTATCCCATTTATCATAATTACATCAATGAAAAAATGGAAAAAAAATATAAATAATATTGACAATAATATTGTTTATTGGCAATAATATTTTGTAAAATTATCGTCTGGCAAAATTTGTACAAGTTGGCTTTCTGCTGAGCAGGTATGTGTCAATTACCCGTGATCAGCTTGTGCTAACATGTCAAGTCAGGTGCACGGCTCTTGAGTCTCTCCCTGCGTAGAAACATGATGCTGTTGGTGGTTGCTAGAATAGTGGGTGTACTCCATAGACTGTTTAAAGATGTGTTCATGGTTGGTGGGTTTGTGCCTCCCCTGGCACTGAGCCAGGGAAGAGGAGCCCAGTTTGAATTTGTGTTTATTAACAAGTAACAGAAATTCCTGCAGACCCTACCTTTAAGTCATCAGCAGATCTGCTGGCAGCCCATATATAAGTATTATTCGCTATCAGTCTGAGAAGTTAATGATCAATGAGCAATTACCTGTAATGAAGTAAAAGACAAGAAAGCTTCCAGTTACAATATCAATACCAGATGTGTTTTTGCCTCTTGATCAATTGTTCTATTGACATTTGGAGCGTCATAAAAACAATCTGCACAGACATGCAGCCATATTGAACAAGGCTCAGACAACTGTGGAATTGCTGCAACAATAAACTACACTCAAGAATAGCTTCTGACCCACAGTGTCCAGTTTTCTGCCGTTTTGTTCTTATTGGGAGAAATAGGCATGTTCAGGTGCCAGTAAGAAGCGTAACTGGGTCACAGTCAGTCCAGCAGCACTGGAGGCACTGGTGCCAGCTGTTGTGAATGAATACATGTGTGCCAGCTTCGCTAGATGGAAACTAGCAATGGAACATCATCTTAAAGAATGAGATAAAGTCTAAGCAAGCTCTTAATAATCACTCATTCCATAGACATCTTTTGCACACTGAGTAAAATTTAAAGTATTTATTTTTAGGTTGTAACTCAAAACTCTCAGTTTAGCTGTTAAACATAAAGCTGTGAGTTTCTGTTCATCTCTGTTAAGTAGCATCAAATTGTTTCCAGCCTACAGGTTTATGTATGATTCAAATTATGTCACTGTCTTCTTTTTTTTTCTGCATTATTCAGCGGGAAGAGGGAATCCAGTCATCTGATGTCTGGAATGAGAGAAATAGGCTGAGCTAAAGTTAGCTGCAGCTCAGCTCTCAGTCCCCAAAGCCCCGAAGAGGAGTGTCAGAATGACATCAATTTTTAACTGGAACATCTCTATTGAGTGTTTCACTAGTTTTAATCCAATGGTAGGATTGTTTTGGAAAGTGGGAGTCTTGTGCAGATAATGCACACTGGTGAAACCCTTGTGAGTGTCCAATACTGGATTGAATTTTTACACCTGGTTTACAAAATTAACCATCTGGCAAACCGTCCCCACTGCATTATGATCTGGTGGCTGACGTTGGTCCAAGATCTGAACCAAGTAACTACAAGTAATCTTGTTTCAGATCTAGCTAATTAACTTTTGATGTGTCATTCTGACTTTTCACTTCACCTGTTGCCCCCTCCATCTTCCTTTTTTTTTTTAATGCAGAACTTTATGGGGAATGACAAACTATCAGGCTGGACTGAGATAAGATGCCTGGTTATAATATAATATAATATAATGTAATATAATATAATATGATATAATATAATATAATATAATATAATATAATATAATATAATATAATATAATATAATATAATATAATATTGTATTATATTATAGTATATTATATTATATTATATTATACTATTTTATATTATACTATATTATTTTATATTACATTTTAAAATATTAAAAACTGACAATCATATTAAATTAAAATCAAAATATAAACTATTAATAGATAAAAAGGCACATAAGACATATGGTATTTCATTTTTATCCTTCTTCTGGGGTTACTGAAAATAAATCCCTGAAGTATAGCAGTGCACATTCACTTTTCTTATCAGTTTTCTTATCTTTTCTAACCAGTTTCAAAGTGGCTAAATAAATATTCATGTATGGATTTAAAATTTACCAATCAGAACGACAAGATTTGTCATAAAGCTTACTGGTTTGCCATTACATTCAAACTTCCAGATAATATCTTTGGGTCCCCCGTCCTTCCAAAATAGTGATGACATTTGTCAAACACAAAAAAAAAGTAAAATTGTCTCTGGCGTACTTCACAAAAATGCACCTTTCATCCACTTCAGCAAAATTTATTTGTCACAAGGGTAAATAAACATTTGAAAATGACTCCCTCTGATTTTAAATACAAACTTTGAAAATCTTATGATATCCCTGTAATAGTTTCCCCACGTTTGTTTGCACTTTTTCTACCAGTTATTTCAATCCCAAACATAAACATTTGATCATTTTAGTGGCATTTCATTAACTCGATCATACCAGTTGGAAAAGCCTTTGTGGCCCCTCGTTCTCCCATCTATAGTTTGAAAGCAGAATGACCTAAATAATAAAAAAAAAAAAAAAAAAATTGAAACAAACAAAACCACCCACAATAAACCCTACCAGTTTATTATATTTTAATCAATAGTTCCAGTGCTCATTATTGCAATGACATGAACATTGATAAATACCTTTATTGGAAATAAGAGATAGTCTTATGCTGTTGTTTGATACACTTACAACAGGAGGTAACAGCAAGTGACTGTGAATAGAGTATAGAGTAAATTGTCACACACACACACACACACACACACACACACACACACACACACACACACACACACACACACACACACACACACACACACACACACACACACACACACTCACACACACACACACACACACTGCTGAGTTTTAATGAATTCTGTCATTACGATGGAGGGGACACTGCTAAACCCCTGTTATTTGGCATCTAATTTTCTCTCCTTTCATGGTACAGAGCAGGAGAGAATGGGGAGTCTCGTACCACTCCAATGGATGGTAATTAACTTTCAATTAAAGACATTAATTAAATCTATTCACTCACCCAGCTCCTTTTCTTGAAGGAAAGTTGTCTAGTTTCAGAACTGTCAAAGAACACATGCATAGAGTGTGTTACTATCAGCTTTCTATATTTCAAGGTTAAAGACTAAATGTGTAATGGGGAAAAGATGTATATGTATGTAAAGTGACGTATGTATTGAAAAGCATCACTCACAATAAAGTCAAATCAGGGTAAAGTGCATGAAGTGACACCTGAGCAGGGGAAAAGAAATCGCTCCACTAGAGCATAATGCAGAGGGCCTCTGCTGTGCTGAACTTTAAATTGATATTACTGTCCTCAGGGCAGAATATCCATCTCATGGGTTAGTCTCTGCCCCGCTGTGCACCCTCTCTCTTTCATGCTCTTAGTTTTCTCCCAACACTCTACCTACAGCTGTCGCTCTGATAAACGCATTAAAAAGGCTGACCCATGCAGGAGGATATCGGGGATAAAAATGGGTGAAGCAGCTTCTCCACGCTGCCCTGCTCCTCAGGGGCTGATGAAGATAACAGCACATAACAACATGGAGGCTCTCAGTTGGCTGTGTGTGTTTGTGAGAGCGCGGGTGAGTGGGTGACTCAGGCAGAGATTTAGATGAAGAACGAGTGACCTTGCCTAAAGAGTTACATGTCCCTCTAGTGAGGCTTGATGGAGAGGGCCCTGCTGTGTTCGTGTGTTTATCTCTGCGTGTGTACATCTGTGTGTGCACTTTACTGATTCACATATCCCTGCCTCTGTGAGCATTCTTACGTATAGTTGGATTGAAAGCCAGTTTATCCACCAGAGAGAAAGAAGGCACAAACATGAAGCACATTTCTAAAAATACTCACTTCCTCTCCAAATGCTTTCCTGAAACTGTAGGAGAGTTCAAGGAGACGTGAGATGCAAACATTGGCTGATATCCAGCATAAGTGGGTTTCTGTGAAGAACTGTGTAGCTCTGCTTATGAAACACACCTATGGACTTGCTGCATACATATGGCACACGCTCATGCTTCTGTGTGCGTCTAAGCGTGTATGTGTGGGCTGTGCATATGATCAGTCATAACAACTGATATGAGACACCTCTCCTCCCCACTGAGTTTGCAGATGCCAGCTGGAGGAACAAGGCTTTATTGCTTCATTGAAATGTCAGCACAGTGAGCTCAGCTCAGTGTGAACGCATGAAACACGCAGAGCTGGTGGGAGAAAACTTAATAGTATATCAATTCATAGTTGGAGCACATTTTCAGACATGTTTCATGTATGGATTTTTGCACGAGTGTACACTTTTGCACGAGGCTGTGAGTCAGTGGCTCTTGTTTGTTTGTGTATGTTTGTGATAGCATCAGTGCATGACAGCACTCTCAGTTCTGTTTCTTTGTTATTCACCAGTTTTTATCAAACAAATGTTTTACTCAGTGTCACTTTTGCCCTGCTACAGCGCTGTGATGGGCCAGAGCAGGCCAGTGGCATGCAACATTATGAATCACAAAGGGGAAGATGTGAGCAGGACAGCTGGAGGCCTGCAGCCAACTCAAGTGTATGAAAAAGCAAAAACTCACCATTAGTTGACTGGTGTCGTGGATTAATGAGTGACGCTGTCAACTGGTGACTTTAAAGCAGTTGCATTATGCGGACTGTCTCTTGCAATGTGTGACAGCATTGCTTTAAACTAAGTGGAGGGCACTGATGAGGGATTCATGAGCACGATGGCTAATTCTGATGATGGGGAATCGGCGCTTACTTGAACTGGTTCTTGGTTCCCACCAGTTGCGTTGCGTGGGGATTTTTTTTTGAGGAAGCCAAGTTAGACAAAGCCTCTAATTTGTATGATTTTTAGGGAGTGTGGTACATAAAAGACTATGTTGCAGTTTGTATGTCACTATTTCATGTAACGGAACGACCTGTTAGAGCGCCCAGAGAGCGCTCGTTTTCTTTACTTTGAACACCGACACACACCCTTCACTCTCCCACCCTCACCCACTCATTCACACACGTACATTGTTCTCTTGACTTAGCTTAAATATCTTATTAATTTACTCAACCGCCCAGCCGGCCGCTTCATGCACACTGCTAATGTGCTAACCTCCCTGATTTCATTCAGTGGCTCGATGATGACGACACTGTGATTTGATTGGTTTGAGTCCAAATGCAGGGTGGCTTCCTTTGACACAGTCTTGGCCAATCACAGGTGAGCAGTGTCATGACCGCGGCCTCATCTGATTGGTTAATCATTTTTGTTTTTTTTCACCAAGGGACGGCAACTCAGCTTGACTTCCTTGCAGGCAACAGTGTGCAATATTGTATTTTCACCACGCATTCACAGCAGAACATTTATGAGGGCGCTGTTTTACATATCGTAAAATGCTCAATAAGTAGAGGAGAGAAATAAGGAGGAGATGACAGTGACGAAACACAGAAGAATTATCAAAACTGTTGAAAAGGAGTATTTTCATTAAAACACAGCTACAGTCTGAAAAAAGAGAGGAAGCATGGCTTCCCTTGGCCTCCGGGAGAAAACGCCACTGGTTCCCGCTATATCACTAGCTAACAGCGCTCACTCACCGGGACACCTCACTCACAAACTCAGCTGCTTTCCCTGGTCCCGGTCCCTTATCTATCCTAACAAGCTCATAATTATAACCCTGAAGACCATCACATGTATAGGAATACAGATTTTCTTCCTCTACATTGACAAGAGTGACAGTCTGATCCATGTTTATTAATGTTAAGCGGAGGCAGAATCAGAGGGACTCCCTTCTGTGACGTCACATTCAAATGACAGTTTTTAATACGGGAGTAAAAATCAACATACTAAAATGTTCCCAGGAGATCCCATAGTTTATTAATTTTAGAATTTCTTTGAAATTATTATTTTTAAGCTGTTTTCCTATCAAATACTTCACTTGTCTATAACCTGCAATATGCCCTTTAAAGTGATACTCCGGGATGGAACAAGTTGCATCCTATCACAAGGTTATCACAATAAGGCTCTAGTTCTCATCGTGTCGTAAAACGGCGCTACCTCCGCTGCAGAGCCACAGCTGGCTACGAGACACTCGCCGTTTAGTGTATCAGTCCACATGCGTGGCGTGCCAGATACAAACAAAAGCAGGAAGTCTGCCAGGACGAAGAGACACGATGAGAACTAGAGCCTTATTTAGCGGTGTTTTTGTGTGAAAGTAACGCGCTGAAAATTCTCTAAATAAAGCGTGAATGCAGACCGTTATCAGATTTTTTTGGTGGGAGTCCGTTTATTTGTGTTTTTGGTCAAGTAAAAATTGGCCCCATCTGAGTGCAGAGGAAACTGGCAGACGAGCAGGGAGGGGGTGTTTGGTGCGAGCGCTCTGGGCTTCTGCTGCACAAAAAACACTGCTGTAGGGGTAATTTCTGCCCTAAACCTTGTGATAGGACCCAACTTGTTCCTTCCCGGAGTATCACTTTAATGGTTCTTTTAAAACCCAAATATAGAACCTGTCGCACCATTCTTCTTTTATATCTTTGCGTGAAAAGAAACAGCTTGATATAAAAAGTGCAGAAATATAGTCAAATGTATGTCAGCAAATTGTAGATTCAAGTTTTTTTTCAGCCGGAAGGTCCAGGATCTTTAGGTTCCTTGTAAAACATTCCCAGGGACTAGATGGTTTATGTGGCCCATTGTCTGTCTGCATTTTCACCACAGGCCAAAGACCCTGGTTCATAAGAGAAATCAGGCCAGTGATGTGTGAAGGAAAAAAAAAAAAGGTAATTGGGACACACTGCCAGACCAGTACAGGGCAGTATGATGACGACAATAGCCATTTGGCACAGAGACACTATAGGAGACAGACAAGCTAGCATCTTTATGTGTAACATTGCTGTAAGCCTGTTAGCATGGAGGATATCCAGCCTGTGCTGGTTTTGATTGTGGTTTATTGCACAGCTAATGGATTCAAATATAACTGCCGGTGGCAAAGCCGTCACTGTTTGAAGTCATTTCAAAAAGCCTGGAACAGCTTTGACCAGCAAAACACAGCATTGCTCTGTGGTCTAAAGCACAGAGAAGGCCTGGTATTTCAGCCTGAAACTTGCCAATCAAACCCCTTTAGATGATCTGACAGACACACATTCACACTAGAAGACGATAGTTTAGAAGTTATTAAGCCCAAGTGAATCACAGCTGTGTGTGATGGTATAATCTATAGAGGGTGAAATAAAAATACTGCACATGCTACACCAATCAAAAACGTTCACCATGCAGGCTCTGCCCTCTAAAAATCCCAGAAGTAAATTTAGACCCTAGTCCCTCAGGTTGAAAAACTTGTAGTTCCCTGGGAAGTTCTTGCAGTTGAAAAACACCTTTTAAGGTGGAGGCCTCCATTTTCCTTCCCTTGTTTACTTCTTTGCTTTGATTCAAACCCTCCCCCTTCTTTGTCTCCCTTTTTACTTCTGTTTGCTCATAAAATGTTTTAAACTTTTACATTCTCATCACTTGGAATTACAGCATTCGGGTTTGCAGGCTAAACAGAAAAGAGCATGCTGGGAGTCCTGCCAGCTGGAAGCTATAGTCCTCTAGTAAGGAGATGACGAGTGTTTGGACAAGCAACTGTGCTTTTGTGAGAAATGGATCAATAAATGTTGCACAGAGTAAATTGGCAGGACGACACTTGGGCAGCAGTGTTGGTCTTAAAGGCAGCTGGCTGTCTGGAGTCTATTTAGAGATTCTGGCACTGAGGGAAAAGAGGAAGGGTTTGATATATATATAAAAAAAACTGAAGATTTGCTGAAGACTGAGGAGGTATCAGCCCACAGAGCAGCACACTTGAACCCAAATGTCAGAACAGGTTGAAGAAAGGAAATGCCGAATGTGATGGGAGTTGCAGCGAAGCACAAGGCATGGGAGGTTATGACAAATTTGATCAAAGGTTTTGAGGTTTCCGCATGAAAAGGGCAATAAAAAATGAAACAGAGCTGGACTTACTTTCTTCTCAGGGAAGATGCTCTCCCTATGTTAGCTGTAAGCAACAGCACTCTCCGTAGGAGTGAAAACTCAAGCATTAAGACCCTGAGACATCCTTGTTGCGGGAAACTGGAGCATACAGTGTTGCTTAACAGCCTGCAGTGCTGAAAGAATACGAGAGAGGAGGGTGGAGTCGCTCAGAGCTCAGCTCAGCAGAGTCCCTCAGTGACTTCCAGGAGTGCAGTCTTTATGGAGCGACTTCCCCTGAAGCCAGACAGCTGGAGCTCTGGAGAGCACAGGTCTTTATGCAAATAATCCTGAGTCAGATTTGAATAAAAGCAACACCAAAGTTAGTGAATACTGTACATCCTTGTCTTTTACCACACCTGTAATGTCTGTAATAATGCTGCTCTGTCTTGCTCCATTAAGCAACTAATTTGTCGTAGGATATAAGTTAACAAAGACATTCTCAGCCTGTTAATCTTTTTTTATGGTCTTTTTATGGGACAATGAGCTATTAGTCATTAGTGAAAAGTAATTCAGTCTCATTCCAGTGTCACAGTAATATTCACTTATATGCGGCAGTCTTTAAAAACCTCCAGTTTTTACCGTTACAGTGGCAGTAATACTAGAGGGGGTGTCCTATATAAGTCGACAAATTCATTATTCAAAGCAGTGTTAGGGTTCTGAGTGTCTGGAAATGAAAACAGTTTGGCCATTACAAGTTAAACACTGTAAACCTGTTTGGGTACTGTAAGTATATTGTATGTATCACTCTGTTTTGGCTGTTGGTGTGTATGGCAGTAAGTCTTGTGTCTGTTTAGCGAGGATTTATGCAGGTGTTTATGTGTATGTTAACATGTATGTTTCAGACTTCATGGATATCTCTACTCACTGAAGTCTGGCTTCATGGCTGCCTCAGCCGGAGAAAAGTCGTTAAAAAGCCTGTAAATGGAGGTCACTGAGGTTCTCCACATGCACCCACCCACACAACATTACATGCTAGAGGTGGCACATTACCTCCAGCCTGCAGAAGTCTAAAGGTTAATACTATAACATTGAGACTGAAACTTGGAGGCAGCTCATAAACTCTGTGTTAAACCCCATTGAGTGTAGTTATTGCCCATGTAGTCATGGTCTTTGCTATAAGTACGGCACGAGGGTGCTCAGTGTATCTGTGGTCCTGCTCAGCAGGAGCAGTGAGGTTTCTGGAGTGATGATCTGTAGTTGGCAGCAGTGTTGGGAAATAATCCCAGCGTTCTGTTTTAACACAGAGCAACCCTTTTTTTCTACTTATATTAATAATAATATATGTTTTCATTTAGGGATGGATACTGAATTAGATATTTTATAGGTACCATATGCAGGAGAAAAGTGGTAGGTTTTTTTCCAATCCAGTTTATAAACAGACTAAAATGAAGAATTTGAATTTGAAAAAAAAACTTTTGACAAAGAATCCTGATTTTGATATTGTCAAACAAAAAACCCTGATGTATTGTAAAATGTTTTTTTTTTAATGTTCAAGCCCACTTCAACTATGAAGTCCAGTGTATTTGGCCAGCGTGACCGCACGTGTACTGTGCTCAGGCACAGTTTACTTCTCTGCTTTGGCACGCTTTGGGGAGGGGAGTGGTGCACTTCATGCACGAGCACAAGCATGCAGATGGGGGGTATGACAAGATTTGTACCATAATGTGTAATGTAATTTTCTTTCTGTTAAAATTGACGTCATACAATCGGTACGGAAAAAGTTTTGTTTAGGAACCGGCATCGAAGTATAGGTATTGGTATCCGTATCAGTATTGGTATAGAAAATTTCCAAACAATGCCAAGCCTTATGATCAGCTAACTCACAGCAAATATGAATACAAACAAATGGATCAAAACACCAGAGAAAACCATTGAATCACAAAATACTTCATATACATATTTGATGGTACAAAACTAAAACACTACAGCAAATTCCCATATCTACAACACTGATGCTGGATATTGCTAAGAATTTCATGATTTGATTTTGTTTTTGATTTCCATTGCCATTCTTAAGTTTGCGATTTGATTTGACATTGCTTCGATTTGATATTGATTTAAATGCTTTGGGACCGATTGCCAGGTATCGGGCATCAGTACTATATTGTTTCAAATGTGAAAGGTACCCATCCCTATACAGCACCCTATTAAACATATGACCATAACCTTTTGTGTAATCTAGAGCACACTAGCAGAGTTTGATGTAATAAAATTAGGGTTAACATTTAGTCCTTCCACTTATTCAAGATACATAATTTACTGACAAGTACCAGTTTTCACTGTCACTGACTTTTAAAGCTGGCTCTTGTGAGTGAAGAAGACTCACAAGGGCATTTGTCACAGAGGCCACAGTCTTGCAGTATTGAAACTAGCAGGGTTTTTAATTTTTAAATATGACTGTAACTTCTGACAAAATTCTCTTGTGGTATCACTCCCTGCCTCTTTTTAATTTGCCTCTTTATTTTGTTTTTCTTCACTTTCTGTGTCTTTGTGATTCATGTCTGTGAGCTAGTCTGTGATCCAGACTGAGTTGAGTTTCTCTAATCATTTTTTGCAACTAAAAAAAAAATTCTGAATCTGACAAATGGCTTTAGCAAATTGCAGTATCAAGTATCTTTTCTAGCACCAAAGTCTCATAAATGTTGAAAACGCTGCTACATTCACATCCAGACAGAAACAGGAAAAGCTGCAGTTTTTTAGAGTAGTTCTCTTTACACCCTAACCCTGGTAAATAACTTGAGTATGTTGTAGAAGGGCATTGTGCATGAGCAGGATCTTAAATGTTATGACAGCTGGTACAGGTAGAAAAAATGATTAGTGGTGAAAACAATTTTCTCATGTCACCTTCCAAATACATTAAAATTTACCATCTCACGTTTGTATAAGACTATCTGTATCAGGTTTACAAAGGACTTTCATTTAATGGACGCTTTGAAAATCTAGATTCAGTTTTGAGCTGTATTCCTCATAACACTTCATTCAATGAATGCTATCAAAATTTGACCTGATATCAAAATTGCTTAATGTTATTTTACTTCAGAGAGAGAATGTAGTATGTCGTCAGTGATTTGTGGTCAACACTAAGTCCTTGAAGCAACAAAGCTAAATTATATATTGATTGTAGGTCTATTGCCACTTATGAAACTCATGGGCAACAATGATTTTATGGCTGTGGAAACATTTCTCTTGGGATACGAGCACTCAGACCTCAGTGGTTGAAGCTTAGCCCTTTAAATCTATATCGTAGATGACCCTTCTGGTTTGAATTATCAGCAACAGCATGATGCCTGTTAGCCCTGTGTACCACACCTGTGAATGTGTGTGTGTGTGTGTGTGTGTGTGTTCAGTAACCCTAGTATGCCCCCTCCCAATGCTTCACCGGTAACAGCAAGTGGGATGGCTCACTTGTGTCTAATGTTTTTAATTAACTTCAAGGTTGAACGTGTGAAATTTAATATGGGAAATTAAAAGATGGTAATTTCCTGCTTTGGAGCCAGTGTGCTGCCATGAATAAACTACATTAAATCATCGCGCTGGTCTCACAGCTTCCTGAGAAAGAAACTCCTGTGTTTTCATGGTACACTGTGTTCTCATGAAACAGCGAAGGTGGGAAGTAGAAAATGAAGCACAATCAGCAATTAGTGCTGCTTGTCGTCAGTGTGGTCAGCTCCTCTGGCAGCTTTCTATCTTCATAAAAGCACATAGACTGAAAAGGTATGATTAAAGTTCCTATGAATGAAGGGAATCAAATCAGTGGAAATGGAACGAACTGTCATGAAACAGCTGCAGGCAGTCATGTGTTCGTCTTTCATGTACGCGTGTTTGATTCAATGAAATTCTCGATGTATATGTAGGAGGAGTAAAACCATCTTATCATGAGTGCTGTTGAAAAAAAAAGCTCCACCACTTAGCTTTGTTTTTTCATCTCATAAGGGTCTTGTGTTTGTTTGCAGGGGAATCACTGCAAAAATAGACGCTAACAAAGGCAAACACATTAAATCAGTTAACAGTTCATATATCTGCAATTTCACACCCTAACAATTTTTTAACAGAAGGCTAGAAACAGTGGCATTTCACCAGTGAAACGTGTTCTGCATGGTGGCTTTATGCCTAATTGGTTGTGCCTGAGAAATTATATATGTGAACTTCCACTAACATAAAGGATATTGCAGCAGATATCGCATTATGTGTGAAATATGAAATATGGGGGATAGAAAATGTCCCCATTACACCAACATTAGGAATGGCTCCATGGTTGACTTTACAGTGTTGCTATCTGATAAACCAGCCACAGCACTGTCCTAATTCCTCTAATTAGATGCCGGTAAAATAACAATCAAGAGAAATGGTCTGTAATATACACACACCAAGCCCACTGTGTATTACAGACTGTGCTCCTCAGAGACTTTATTAGGGATCCAATATAAGCCGTCACCGTGGGAGTTTGATCCTGATAGTAAAGAATGGATTCTAATCAACTAATAGTCATCTATAAGGGATTGGTTTGGCACTGAATTACACAATCTGGTGTTATTACACCTCCCCTCTTTGTCCAGGTAATGAACATACTCTATCAGCCTTAGGAAATTATCCAAACAGCTGCATGTGGACCATAAATTGAGTGTGTGCTGGTGTAGATTTCAGCAGGTATCACACTTGTGGTAGACCTTGGAGCCAGGTCCAGTGTGCATCTCAGACAGATGAACATGTCTTCCATGTTGAGGTCAGTCTGTCCCATG
Organism: Halichoeres trimaculatus; assembly: GCF_033239565.1. Taxonomy (NCBI): domain Eukaryota; kingdom Metazoa; phylum Chordata; class Actinopteri; order Labriformes; family Labridae; genus Halichoeres; species Halichoeres trimaculatus. The sequence goes on from NW_027437189.1 coordinate 23,532,459, forward strand.
ACAGCACATTATATTTACGCTGTGACCTGCACTCACATGTGTCTCTGTTTGGACATGACAAGGAGTTGAAGGTAAAAAAGAAAAAAAAAACATGGAATGACACAAAACATCAACTGCAGGACCTGCTGTATGGGAGCTATAGTGTCAGGTGAAGGAGTGCTTTTCTGAAGCATGTTCAGCTCTACCTATCAATCTCTGAAATGATGATGACAGGGAGCAGCTCGTAGCGAGGACAGTCGCTGCAGACAGTGTAACCTGATGAATAGGAGTGACAGAGAAATTGACAGACTATTCAAATAAGGATGATGAAGAACTGCAGAGATGAATAGGTGTAAACAAAGGTAAACAATGCCATGTAATTATTTATGAGAATCATGTAGCTGACATTTTATATTTGTTTGGGAATTTATCTGCTGTGCTTTGCTTTTCCATTTGGATTAAAACACTTTTGGAGCAGTTAATCATGTGTTAGATGCTATACTGTTTGTGTTTGTGTGTGTGTGTGTGTGTGTGTGTGTGTGTGTGTGTGTGTGTGTGTGTGTGTGTGTGTGTGTGTGTGTTTTCCCCTGGAGGGTTTTTGCCCTGTTCTTGTCCCCACCAGTGGAGGCCCTCCCTAGAGAGCGTTGTACTCAGCAGTGGTTCCTGCTGATTGATAGAGTTCCAGTAGAAGGAAAGAGGCTTGCAGTTGAAATCTCTCTCTCTCTCTCTCTCTCTCTCTCTCTCTCTCTCTCTATCTCTCTCTCTCTCTCTCACTCACACACACACACACACACACACACACACACACACACACACACACACACACACACACACACACACACACACACACAACTTATTTAAATTTAGATTATCATCACTGTATTTAGACTACATAAAGGCTTGACCCATAAATCAGCTTAAACTGAAAATAATTATTCTTGGCCGGTAATTATAACACATTTTTTTAGAATAAAATGTACCTAAATTTAATATAGTGCAAAGTCAGTCCATGAAAACAGTAAACACAAAATAAATGTGCTGTGTGTGAACTCAATTAAAATAGTATGAGTAACCTGTAATGTCATCAGATTGGATTTAAAAGCTTATTTATAATTATCAGTAAACACATGGTAAATTTACTGTGTGTAAACGTGATTAAAATAGACCAGAGGTGTGTTGGAAATGATGCTGCATCTCCACAGAAAGGGAGGACGGATGTGTCCTCACAGCTGGTGAAACCTTTTGTTAAATGTTCGACTGCTGAGTTTGAAAAATTCATCGATGAAGTTAAAATTAGTTTTATGCTGCAGCAAAAAAAAAAAAAGGTTGTTTTTACATTCTGCTCAAAAGTTGTGGGTAAGCGTATCTAATCCATTCCCAGAGTGCAGTTCAGCCATGTAACCCGTAATGTATTTAATGTTGCAAATTGTTTTGCAAATAGTTTGTCTCACAGTTGGTCATGTGCCACTGACGCTCTCACTAATAAATAAAATTGGGCAAGAATATTTATTATTTTACTCCACAATCATTGTAACCATGAGTAAGGAGGGTACACAGTAGTGCTGCATGATTTGGGGAAAAGGTGCAATTTGCAATTAGGTGGACAATATTGCGATTGTGCTTGCGATTTAATAAAAAAAGTTGTGTCATGAGTCTACAGACTTGCTTGGTTATCATGGAGAAAAATCAAGAAAAAAGCAGAGATGGATTACTGAGGATTTTAATTGTGTAATAATTCTCAAAATATCCAAACTTACTGTATACAAACAACAATGTACAGCACAGCAGTACTGTTTTGTTTGTATTCAAATAGCACATCTATGCCACTTTTGCTTTGCATGTTTTGAAAATTACATCTTTTTGCTGTGTCATTCAACCGATAACCAAAATAACACCAAATAACAGAGGTAGAGTTTCTTTTCGCTATGAGCGCCTCACTTACTTCTTCGTGCTCCATCTTGTCTGATTAAACCGCCGTACCAGGGGGGCAGGTAGTCACATGAACAGTTGAAACAGTGACTGGTTAGTCATCTCACGCTCGCTCTCTTACTCAGTCACACACACACACACACACACACACAAACACACTCACACATCACTCACACAAACACGCTCATTTTTTTACACTTTTTTGAAATAATTGCACAATCGCACCTCTTTTGCGATTACGTAATTGCATGTGCTGACATTGCGATTGCGATAATCGTGCAGCACTAGTACACAGCTGGTACTGCAGCCTGCTACTTTGCCAGGTTGACTCTATGTGGGTGACCCAGAATGTGCAGGGGGTGAAATGACTCCAACAGTTTGCTGTAAGTGCATGAGGGAGGAAAGTAGTCCAACGGTGGGTGTTCTCTCTACACGATAACAGTGTCCAACACTTGTAGTAGTTATTACAGGAGATCTTTCGACTGAGAAAAACATGGAACTTTGTTGTATATGCTCAAGCAAAGACTAAATGTATTACATACTTAAGATGTTACACACTTAATGTTCAAGATCAACTCAAAGTTTACCCTTTTTAATTAGTATTATACAAAATTTATTTGCAATTTTGCTTTACTTCAATCTACTTAATTATGTAGTAGTTACTCAACCAATTCAAACTGTCTCAGGGTGATATTAGAGTACTTTGCATTTTATGCATCTTTTTACTTTGAGCTTATGTAATAAAATCACATGGTGATTGATTCAATCACCTAAAGTCAAGGTTTTTAGCGTGATTATTTTTTCAGTGTATATTGCGTGTTTTGTGGGTATGTAGATGTTGTGGTGAAGCTAATGATTAAGTATAAAGTCAGTGTGGTCTCTATAATGTGCAAAAATATGTGTGCCTGCCTAGGTCAGCTCATATGTATGCATGCTAATTCAGCCACACAATTAATCTGAGGTCAAGTCTCGGTAGTTGCTCTTTTGAGAACCATTTCTGTGTAATTTCACATTCATTAGGTATTCCCCTCCAACCATATCTGCTCGAGGATGGTGCCATAATTTCACGAATCGCCCTGCAAGCAGACTTGATATAATGCATCTATTCCCTTGATCCCTGCTGTGTGCTGCACATTTACCAGCCTTTATTCAGCTGTGAAACATTCTTTAAGTGCAGTCTTTAAAAAGCTTACAGTGGATAGCATAGTAAAGTGAAATACACACCCTCTCTTTAAACGGTGTGAAGAGAAAAACAAAAACAAAAGACAAAACACAATTTAACCACTTCTGCTTCTTTTCTCTTGAGCTCAAACCCATCCCAGAGCACAGATGTGCATTTGATTATCTCTCATTACCGAATATTCCTTTTCCTCTTTGTTTTTCCATTTTTATTTTTGTTTGGACTGGATTCTCACACACACCCAAAGGGCATGCTGTCCTCTGTGTTTTGTAAAGCTAGCCTGAATCCTGACTTACCATTTTCCATCTTGTGTACCTGAAAAGTTTGTTTACATCAGAGCTCATTTACACCTTTGCCTGGAAGGCATTTCGAGTCTGAGGAGAAAATCTGTGCTGAATGAGGTCATTTGAATGATTTAGAAGACGGGGTGTCAGCCATGACAGTGTGAAGGTTAGCGCAGTAGTTTATGCAGGGCATTGATTGTTATACACTCTCCTGCTGAAATACAAAGGTCGCTGTTCGATAAGGTTTTGTCTCACAAGGCTTTCAGGGTGCAGTGTTGTTTGTTTGGCCTCCAACAGGTGTCTGATCAAAATGTGGTTTCAGGGTCCAACCCTTGTCAAGCAAACTCGGGATGTTACATTTGTTGCTAACCCTGCTGCACTTTACCAACAGAGGTCAGCACCAGAGTTTAGCTTTATGAGGGACAATGTTTATAAAGACTTTGAAAGCTGTCATCAGGGAGTCATCAATGAAAAAATCCTTAAGAAAAAAAAAAAAAAAAAACTAAGCTGGGAACTTTTCTCTGGTTTATCCATTCCTTGGGCATGTGAATCTTTCCCAGTGAAGGCTACCAGATTTTTCTTTAAACTTTTTCTATAATTAATAATGATTAAAAATATATTGCGCCTTGATTACTTACATCATTGGGTGAAAAATCACCTGAACACTTGCCTGCTGAAAAGTGAAGGATGGGAGCAGGGGAACACGCCTACCTTTGATACATTAGTAAGCAGCCTACGGCCATGACCACACTCAGCTGGGTATTTGGGAAACCACACAAATGTTTATATTTTTGGGCCTGTCATTCACACAAAACCACAGTTTCACATCACTAAAACAATGTTTTCTGAAAACTCCGACCAAAGGAAGATTTTGGTGAACTCTGGTTTTGTGGTTTCATGTATTCATCAGAAAACAGAGTTTTTAGTTCTCAAACGCCAGGTCTATATAAAAGGGGTTCATTCTGATGGGTTGGCTTTTAGTTAGTGACAGGCAGTGGCTGCGTTTCCATTACTCCTAGAATTGCGCAAAACGTTTATATAGCAATTACGAAATGGTCATGTAAACACCACATTTTCAAAAAACCTCTCAAATTTCGATAAAAAAGTTTTTATGCTTTATTGAGGTGGGTTTATAGGAGTTTCAATTTTGACGTTTTTCTCAAAAGTGCAATGGAAACACCGTTTTCGCATGTACTTGTCACATTGTCATGACAACATGCCTTCCTCACCTCCTCATACGTGTCCACTGCCACACATACGGACTCTGCCGTTCATATTTTAACAGCTCTGCAGTTAAGGTATGTGTTCAGTGCAGATGTTTGTGTTTTTGAGTGTCAGTAATGAAGGCATCAGGAAGTCTGTGAGCAGGTCAGACAGGTCAGAGTTCAGCAAGAGGAAGGAGCGGAGGTCTGTGTGCGTGAGTTAGAGCTTGAGATGATGAGTTTCATTCAGTGTTTTGTTCCTGCCTGTTTTAAGTTGGCGTGATTACAACCAACAGTTTGACCAGTGAATAAAAACACTAATGTTCACAAATCGGCATCATCACGAGAGCAGCATCCGGACGGACATTACGTCTGACTTTACGCAAGTTGTGCGCAATTCTTGTCGTAACGGAAACATCCGCAATGCAAAATTGCTCTTTATCAAAATTTAAGAAATATTGCTTTTATTTTGCAAAGAAGTGTAATGAAAACACAGCTAGAGAGAAGAGAGAGGGAAACAGGAGCTTTGTGGGTCAGTTTCCCCAACAGTCTAAGCCTACAGCAGCATAACTCAGAGCTGGTTCAGACCTAAGACAGCTCCAACTATCAGCTTTATCAGAAAGGAAAGTTTCAAGTATACTCCTAAAAGTAGACAAGATGTCTGATCCCTGGACCCTAATCCAGTAGGTGAATCCAAAGAAGAGGAGCCTGATTACTGAAGGCTTGACCTCCCATACTACTTTTAGAGACTGAAATAATACCAGCCGCTGTTGCAGTGTAAAGTTTTCAGTGTAAATGCTGATGTCACGCTCCGCTTGTAACGGGGCCTGAGTTTAGAGAAGCTAACACTGGTGAGAAGCCTAACATGCACCTGGAACAGCAGTCGTTCAGTTTCCATTTGGCAGCTTTGCAGAGATGTATTTTGTTTCCAAGCAGAGATGTAGGTGCATCCCAACTTGTGGACTTTGTCTGCACCCTCTGTAACTTCTTTAGGCTTTACTTCCTTGCAGCTAATCCACTGAGACAAACACTGATCAATGATGATGATGATGAGTAAGCACAGGTGCTAACCTTGGTGACTGAAGCTGCACTTCCTTAAGCTGTTTTCCTTCAGAATAAGTTACAAAGCAGTCCTCCTGGGGCTCTCTGGTGGAAGGCTTTTAATTTAAAGCAGCTGCAAGAAGTGTTTGGTTTGCATTAATCAACTGAAGCAAATGTCATTACAGATCCAATAGCAGCACATGGGCAAATGCAGAAGTCAGTGGTAGAGGGAAAGACTGAAATCTTTGAGTGTGATTTGAGCTGATTAATTCTGCTGTCTCATATTATTTATGTGACTTTCACCCAAATGTTTAATGTTCACAACTGATCCTTAAATCCAATACTTGTAATTATACCAGCTAAATTCATCCCATATACCTCATTTCAAAGCATGAAAACAGAATAAGTAGATCTTGCAAAAAACAAATATTTTTTGTCAAAGGTCTGAGGTATCTTGTCATGACCAGATCACACTAACAAAGTGAATATCTCACTGAGTATTATTTAAACACTTTAACACTTTGATAAAGATTTTTTAAAGAGGCTAAAAGTAGCTTGTTGCCTTTTTTAAACAGATAACCTCTGGCTCTCAGCAGGCACAACCCCAGGCTAGACTCACTTCTACCCAGGCGGCCATCAGCTTGTTTTTCTTTGGCTTCAACTTCCTTTTGTGGATTTTATTCTGCTTAAAAATTCACAGGGCAGTTACGGCCGAGACAGATATTTTGTACTTCTATTGTATGCAATTATCTCAGTCAATACTTAACTGTATCAGACCCTCAAAGGCCTGTTGATCAGGAAAGAAATGTCCCGTCACATCTTGGATTTTTTTTTCTGCTAACATCACTAACAAAGATGGTTGCTCAGTAATGTAATTGCTGTTCTAATGAAAGGCAGTGTGTGTGTGCAGATGTTTGGAGGGAGTCACATGAAAGTGTATAAAAGAAATCATAAAAAAACAATGCTCAAGAGTGAAACCATGTTAGCATCATGTTTCGTCTCCAGGTGGGTCACAGACTTCCCAGTATTTACTGTCATTCTCTAACACCGCATTTTGTCAAGCTGTTGCATTTTCACATGAACACATACACTGTCCTGCAAACAAAACAAGATTGCTTTAAATGATATAATTCTCCAGTGACTCTTAAAGTTTTGTATTAATAAGAAAAAAAAACATATCTTGCTATAAACATCATTCCATCCATTAAGTAATTGTTACTATGAATCTGAAAGTTTCTCATTTAAGAATGCTGGGTGATACATGACTATTCATAATGGATTTAAAGGAGAGGGAAATGCCAGAAAGAGAGAAAGGTAGTTGTAGAGAGACAGAGTGGGAGAGAAGAGGGTTGAAAAAAGTAAAAAAGCGCTGTGAAGAATAGAAAAGGCTTGTTGAGTCAATAACCAGTCTCCCCTAAGGCTAAAGTACTCCTCTAAGCCTCTCACCCTGGTGTGGCCTCTCTTCTGCTTTCTTTGTTTATCTTGCTTTGCCTCTTTTCTCTTCTTCTTTTATAAAAAATAATGAAAGTGAGGAAATGATACTGCTGTGAAAAATACTGACCAAAGTGACACATGAAGTGCAGGAAACTGTGCAGTTTTCTTCAAGCTTCAAAACACATCGTGGGTCGATACTTTTTTTTTTATTATGTATTTTGTTTCCTAATTGTTCATTTTTAATTTTTATCTCTGTGTTTCAATGACTTCAAATTATCTGTGATTAACTGCATAAACTGATAAAAGCAAATTCATAAAAATTTAAGAGCAGCTAAAAATGAAGGCTTTTATCAAGAACAATAGTCATGAAAGGACAACTTAAAATAACTGCATGACCCATTAATCTACCATTTCTTCTTCTCTGCAGATGACAAATAAAACTAAGTCTACAATAGAAGACAAATCTTAAAAGCCAAGAACCAAATAATGGTTGAAATGTTTCACTTAGAAACAATAAGTAATCTGATAGTTTCTGTGTTAATTGTGTCTCCTTTTGGGAATCACATTTTTTTCACCCTCCACTCCCACTGCTAACACCTACATACTCCATGTGCTTTCAAACATACAAAGAACTGATTTATTTAAAATACTTCACACTTTTTATCAATCTTGTTGAAATTTAAAGAAATTGACTTTTATACATATTGAAAAATGAACTGATTAACATTTTTTTAGCAGATTTTTTCCAAAATTGCCCCTGCAGAGGAACATTTGCTTTGCCATTTTTACATTAACTGTGACGTCAACTTACTGAGAAACAAAAGGAACTGTAATTTTCCACGGTGGAGTAGTCTGATAGAGGATCTTGGAAGTGTTTTAAGATAATTTTTACATTAAATTTGTATTTCTAATTTATTGGAAAAAAAACACTCCTCCTGCCCATTACTATCCATACCAAGATCTTTCATGCCTTTTTTGTTTAATTTTACAGCTATGATAAAATAAATTGTGTTCATGTTAAACGTGTGAATATGTTCAGAGCCCTCCCGCTCTGCTGTCACTCTGCGGAGAGTAGAGCTGTGTCTCACTCACTCAGTAAACAGCAGTCTGATAGATTTGGTCAGAAGTGAAACTCAAAAACATGTTGCGTTAATTTCTTGTTGGGGACAGTTGGGAGAGAATCAGGGATCATACAGGCAGCAAAGCAAACCCAAATAAGCAACTACACTCTAGAAAACAAGCCCCGGGAACCCACAACCCATGACTGATGAGACGTTCAGGTGACTTTAATCTCTCCTCTCCAAATACCAAAACACGCATGCACACGACAGTTTTTCTGGGTGGGTGGGGGAGCGTGGTGCTCGCTGCAAGAGGAGCACGAGCGAATCATCGGAGAGAATTACGTTCCAACATCGGAAAATATTACTGTGACTGTTTTTACTCGATGGTTGCGTTGCAGACATTTTATATATCTCACTCAGGGTTCCCGCGGATCCTTGAAAAGTCTTAAAAGGCATTACATTTATTATTCTAAAAATAAGGCCTTAATTGGCATTAAAATGTCTTAAATCCAATTTTCAAAAGTCTTAAAAATTTGAACACATCAGTAAGATTTATGTTGGATTGAACTAAAAAAATATTTAGCAACATTTATCTATTTTTCAAAAATAATTCACCGGTTTACTCTCACGGCAACATGGCATAATCACAATAGCAGAACTAACAAAACGGTGATGTGGTTGCATCAGGATCTTTTAGAGCTGACGCATGTATTGGTTCTTCCTTCAGTGCCAGGAGATGGAAATAAATTGGGAAAAATTTGCAAAAAAATCCAAAATTAGCCTAGGAAAATTGATTGTGGCAGCAGTATTGGGAATTAAGTTTTTAATTAAATTTCAAAAACCATGTAAAAAATCCAAAAAATGGTTCTGACAGTGGTCAAAAAAAGATGAATTGCTGCAAACTAGGTATAAAGTTCTAAAATTGGGTTTAAAAAATGTAAAAATGGTTCAAAAGTGGGGGAAAAGTGTTTATATTGAGGTAAAAAAATAGGCATGAAATAGTAAAAAATGGGTAAAAATGGTATGAAAGTAGAAAAAGGTTAATATATAGGTGCAAAATAGGTATGAAATTGCAAAAAAATGGCAAAAAATCCAAAAGTGGCTTAGGAAAAATGATTATGGCAGCAAAATTGGGAATTATATTTGATATTAAATTTCAAAACACATGTGAAAATAGGCATAAATTTGTAAAAATGGGGTCAAAAAGAAGGTAAAAAGGAATGTTTTATTTTAAAAAAAATTGGGTTAAAATTGCCAGGTAATTTATGAGATGTTTTTATTTGTTTGTTTTCTTTGTTTCAAATGTTCGTTGTTGAGTTGGTCTCAAATTTATTTCAAATGACCTTAAAAAAGTCTTAGAAAGTCTTGAATTTAACCTGGGTTGAGCTGTAGGAACCCTGTCACTTGTGAAAACCCGTGATACATCGAGTATATTCGATATATCCCCCAGCCCTAGTTATGTCATCCTATCTGTTTGTGAGTGACAGTCAGTTAGCTGTGGAGCCAGCTGCTGTGATGTAGTCTCTTTGAGGTCACCCAATTGTTTTTGATACAGAGTTTTAGGGCAAATTATCGGCAGGAGCCATAGTGGAAATGGTGTGGGCCTAAAGCCTTCTGTCTAACATCTGTAGGGTGCCAGTCTTTAAAATCTTTTAGAGTGTTGAGTTAGAGGCTGTTCAGACAAGTCATTTTTTTAACCAGGATGTTATAATATGGAGAGTGAGCATGAAACCAAGATTCACAGTGAACAGAGAAGATGAGAGGTGAGAAGCCAACTTTTAAAACATTTTTCAGTGGGGCACAATCTACCAAACTTGACACTCTAGGCACCCTACGAACCCCCCTCTCCTCTATTGTACTCTCATCCATTTAAAAAAAACAAACAATGGTGTACATTTTGATGTATATTACAAGTGTGGGCTCCTTGAAGCCATGTTATACAGTTTCATTTTTGTGAATGCCAAGCAAAAGGTCACACGTTTGTTCAGTGTCTTCTGTGTTGCCCTTCTTTTTTTATCTGGTTGGATGATTTTTAAAATGTGCCTTAAGATAACCCTTCTGCATCAGGTCTGCTGAATGTAAACGTTGTCTGGAGTCGTATGTTGACAGTGACAACAACTGGCTAGCTTGGTTGAATACCCTCAGTTAAAACTCTTCTAATGATTTGTTGAAGTTTAATTGTAAATCTCATATCTTGCCTTGTGTTTTATCTCTGAATGTCAAACTCCACTTTGCAATCACATCTATGTCACAACTATACCGCAGTAGCAGCACAATGTGTACAATTCTGATGTAGTTGTCAACGTGTTTGTCTGAACTTGACCTCAGAGAGCACAGTTTTGGCCTGAAGCTTTGGTTACATGTACCAACAGAAAGCACACAGATAATAGGACAATGATGCACTGAGACAAGTTGTCACTTCAACTGTTCTTTTATTTACTCCTGTCTCTGCCAATCACTCTGCCTCATCGTTAGGTTAGGTAAAACATGCATATTTTGGAAAAATCACCATAAATTCCTGTTTTGAGGGGATCAGATATAGAGAAGTAAGAACAGGTCAGTTTGCTCTGCGGTGTTAGCTGACCTGGCTCAGTGGACCAAGCTTGCAACATGTAGTTACATTTAGGAGGAAGCGTATATCATCCTAAATGCATAGTCTACTGCACTGAAAATGGCGAGAAGTAATTACCATTGTAACAAAGATAATTTTATTCCAAAATTAAAACAAAGGTAAAATTGCCACACATGATGAATATGGACATGCAGTATAAAAATACCATTGATCCTAGTTAGCTATTGAAATCCAGTGTATAATTAGGATTAAATAATTAACTGATTGACATTCCAAGTGTTAAATAAGTAAAGTTGTAAAATTAAGTGAGTAAAAATGTCTTCTATAGGCATCATTGGGTGCATTCAAACATATGTTTGATTAACATAACATAAGACAGGTTATTACAGTAATCCAAAACCCCTGACTGACTGTGATGACATTCTTCTTACTTTCTCTTTTGCTAGAAGTCTCTGTAAAAATTTGATTGACAGCCAATGAGAAACTCTGACTTTAAGTGTGTCTGTAACTCCCACATTTCAAACCATTCATCTCCTCTGTCGTCAGTCCCATTTTTCCACTGCCACGTTTCATTCATATCATGTAAATGATGAAGTGACTGGTTTCAGTTCATAACTTAAAGTCAATGGATTCTTAAAGACCGTGATTTAATGGAGAATCGCTGTAGAAGGTCTGACAGAGATCTAAGTAAAGATTTGTGAATCTAGTTTATAAAACATCTCCAATAAAATAATAATTACAAAAAAAAATAAGTGGTGTTCCTGGCATAGTTTGGCCATAATAAGTAAGGGATTTATTTTGTACTTTGGCAAAACACTGAACTCTAAATGGAAGCAACATCGTCAGCAGCGTTGGAACGTGTGTAAATAGAAAAGTTTGGCTGTTCCCACTGAACAAGGAGACGTTCAAGGGACATACACTCACCGGCCACTTTATGAGGTACAACTGTCCAACTGCTAATTAACGCAAATTTCTAATCAGCCAACCACATGGCGACAACACAATGCTTTTAGGCATGTAGACATGGTCAATACGATGTGCTGCAGTTCAAACTGAGCATCAGAATGTGGAAGAAAAGTGATTTAAATGACTTTGAACGTGGCATGGTTGTTGGTGCCAGACGGGCTGGTCTGAGTAGTTCAGAAACTGCTGATCTACTGGGATTTTCACGCACAACCATCCCTAGGGTTTACAGAGAATGGTCCAAAAAGAGAAAATATCCAGTGAGTGGCAGTTCTGTGGGTAAAAATGCCTTGTTGATGGCAGAGGTCAGAGGAGAATGGACATACTGGTTGGAGCTGATAGAAAGGCAACAGTAACTCAAATAACCACTGGTTACAACTGAGGTCTGCAGAAGAGCATCTCTGAACGCACAACACGTCCAACCTTGAGGCAGATGGGCTACAGCAGCAGAAGACCACCCCGGGCGACCCTCCTGTCAGCTAAGAACAGGAAACTGAGGCTACAGTTCTCACAGGCTCACCAAAACTAGACAATAGAAGATTGAAAAAATGTTTCCTGGTCTGATGAGTCTGGATTTCTGCTCCAACTACAGCAACTGTGTGATGCTATCATGTCGATATGGACCAAACTCTCCAAGGAATATTTTCAGTGCCTTGTTGAATCTACGCTATGAAGGATTAAGGAAGTTCTGAAGTGAAAGGGGGTCCAACCCTGTACTAGCAAGGTGTACCTAATAAAGTGGCCGATGAGTGTACTTTTGCAGTCATTTTTGGATGTCTTATTTAAGTCTTACTGTTTCTCCAGACTTTATCGTTTCTGACTTCTACTGAACGCCCATTTATGACGTCCACGGTTATTTTGTTATTCTGTAGCTTCATTTGATTTTCTCAGCAGCAGACAGTAACTGTAAATACACACAAAGGTGTTATGCATTCCCACTTCAAACCTGCTGCTGAGCCAATTGGAGCTACAGGAAAATTAGGTGGTATAGAATAAGGAATCACGATTTCAGAATGGAAACCAGGACACTAAACAAACAAATTAAATATTACTTTTATTCAAAACTAATGTTTAAAATTAGACGTCCTATTGAAATGATGTTTTTTAACGCCTGTTTGTACAGTGGGAATGTGCTTGACATTCAGTAGATGTCGTTGAAAGACATCATCTGAAGCAACAGTCTGCACCTTCAGGAGACCAAAGTTAGACATTCAAAAGTGACGTTGAGAAGATGTTCTTTGAACATCCCTTTGCACAGTGGGCTCACTCACTCACTCACTTACTCCTGCTTAGTCGTCCACTTGGCATCCAAAAAGCTGACATTCAAATGTTGAACTGCATATTGACGTCTGTGTGGAGTCACAGTCAGCTGTCTAAATAGCAGGCCTAATTTGAACATTGTGTAGCTGGCCAGGTGTCTCTCCAACGGACGAGACATATACTTCATCTGCACGTCCACCAGATGTCTAATGTTTAGTGGGTCTGTATCCTAAATTAGCATCCTCTGCCATCAGTGTGTGAATGAGGTGTGAATGGGTGAATGTGACGAGAAGTGTAAAAACAAGCCAATTTTTTATCATTTGATGCTTGTGAAGGGAACATCACACAATGATTGACACCTCTGTTGACTTAAAAAATTAACCACATTAATAAGATTTGTGTAAGATTGAACTAAAAAATTTTTACAAAGTGTATCTGTTTTTCAAAAAGAATTCACTGATTTATTGTCATGGCAACATCGTGCAATCACAAAAGCAGAATTAACAAAGCAGTGATGCGGCTGCACCAGGATCTTTCAGAGCAGACTCATGTCTTGGTTTTAACGACAGTGCCTGGAGAGGGAAAAAAAAAGGTGAAAAATTGGCAAAAATAATCCAAAAGTGGCTTAGGAAAATTGATTATGGCAGCAAAATTGGAAATTAAATTTGAAATTAAAAGTAAAAAAAACATGTAAAAATTACAAAAATGTTTATGACAGTGGACGCTGCACCGATTCCGCCTGCCGATCTCTCGCTCCATCCTTCCCTCACTCGTGAACAAGACCCCGAGAAGCTTAAACTCCTCCACTTGGGGCAGGATCTCATCCCCGACCCGGAGAGGGCAGTCCACCCTTTTCCGGCTGAGGACCATGGACTCAGATTTGGAGGTGCTGATTCTCATCCCAGCCGCTTCACACTGGGCTGCGAACCGCTCCAGAGAGAGTTGAAGGTCACGGTTTGATGAAGCCAACAGGACCACATCATCTGCAAAAAGCAGTGATCCAATCCTGAGGTCACCAAACCGGACCCCTTCGACACCCTGGCTGCGCCTAGAAATTCTGTTCATAAAAGTTATGAACAGAATCGGTGACAAAGGGCAGCCCTGGCGGAGTCCAACCCTCACTGGAAATGAGTCCGACTTACTGCCACCAGCAATGTGGACCAAGCTCTGGCACCGGTCGTACAGGGAACGGACGGCTCGTAACAAGCAGCCCGACACCCCATACTCCCGGAGAACCCCCCACAGGACTCCCCGAGGGACACGGTCGAATGCCTTCTCCAAGTCCACAAAACACATGTGGACAGGTTGGGCAAACTCCCATGCACCCTCAAGAACCCTGCTGAGGGTATAGAGCTGGTCCACAGTTCCACGGCCAGGACGAAAACCACATTGCTCCTCCTGAATCCGAGGTTCGACGATCTTACGGACCCTCCTCTCCAGTACCCCCGAATAGACCTTACCAGGGAGGCTGAGGAGTGTAATCCCCCTCCCTATCAAATATTAAATAATGCAATCTGTAAATGTAGGTATTTGTTTTAATCAGGTGTGAAAAGTGCAAAAAATCATCTCACAGTAAATCAGTTTAATGTGTTTATATGTAATACCCCTGTGTAATATATTATTTGCAAGTGCAGTGATGAATGGAGAAGCGGCCTCAATTTCCTTTGTCGACTATCAGCAAAACATTCCTCTTTGAAAACAGGACTCTTGTGGGTGTTCAAGACAATCAGCAAGCCTTTGATAAATTCTCTGAACACACAAAAAGAGAAGAAAACAATAAAAAAAAGAATACTGTCAAGTGATGGGGAAAATGTCTCTATTATGCAATAAACCACCATTGTACTGTTACTTTGAAAAAGTCGGCTATTCTCTTTCAGAGTGAGCCAGTGTTCTCTGTGCCCCCAGGAGAAAATTATACAACTCCTTTGTTCTGACTTGATTAAATACATTTCTTCCAGCAGCACCCTGTTCTTGCTTCTTTGCACTATGTTTAATGTCTTCAACACAGACTTTCAAACTCGCTCCAACACAAACACTCATTCCCCCTCACACATGCACAGATACACACACAGCTCTGCCAGAAGAGCTGAACAGTTAAAGTAAAACTCAAGGCTTAACCACCGATCCAGCTTGCTGAACTTTCTGCTCTATCGACACTTCTGCTGAGATTAAATAAAGCCGGGCTCCTTCCTCTCCATCTCACTCCGTCACTACTTTCTCCCCTCCTCTCTCTTCTTTCTCCATTCCCTCGCTTCTTTCCTCATACCTATTTTCCATACTGCTGCTCGCGTGCTCCTTCATATGCATTCAGGATTAACATCAGACTGTGATTCTGTTTGTGTGTATGTGTATGCATGAGGCTGCACGTGTGTACTTGCTTGCGAGGGGATGCCTGCTGAGATTACCATTTATCTCGCTGCTGATCACATCCGTGTCGACGAATTCAGCCGAGGCATATGAGAAAAGGTTCAAAAAATTATGCCAGCCGTGATTACATGAGCTTGCATACTTCTCACTTTATTCCTTTTTCTTTTCTCAATCACAGATCTCACCTCAATCTGAGCAGTTTGAGGTTTCTCATAAAATGATTGGCTGAACCACGAATGATTGCTGACGAGTTGACCAGTGTAATCAAAGATGAGAATCATGTCTGTGCTTGAAGAATCCAGTAAGCTGTCACACTAACAGGGTATTTATTACATTTCATGAGCTGCTTTCTTCAGGTAGACAGACTAACTAGACACACTATTCAGTAGTAGACAAATTTGAGGTGTAACAAAGGCTGCACATTGTTGCAATATCAGAATCGGAAATTAGATAAAGCAAAGCATAATCTACAGGGGTGGGAGAAAAAAATCATTATGTCTGGATTTTTTGTTTGACAATATCAAATTGATTTTTTAAAATACAAACTCTTCATTTTAGTCTTTATTTATGAACTGGATTGGAAAAAAGTTGCCACTTTTTCCAGCAGAGGGTTAAATGTTTCTCTCTGACTCATGTGATGTGAATTTTATGGGAAAATAAGGCTCCTGATATAGTCTATAAACATATCATTATTTAACTTTTCTCATGGTCTGGTGTAGAGGTCGACTGATATGGGTTTTTTGGGGGCCGATGCCTATGCCGATGCTTTCAAAATTTGGGCAGCCGATGCCGATATGCACAGCCCATTTTTCCAATTTGATATTCAGGCCGATTGTTAAATAAATAAACATTTATCGCATTTTTGTGAAACGCAGCAATTTCTGAGCAACTAAAAGAAATCTATTACAACAAGTCGTGTCCAGTCCTCTGAACATTTATTCAGTTTTCAAAACAATGAAATATTTTGTCTGAATAAACACACAATGTAACAAGCAGTAGTAAACATTCACACTCTTCTTAAAATGTCAAAAAAGAAATTTAAACTTATTAATATAATTGGAACAAAAGTATGTAATGTATCCAAGTGGTTCCAAAAGTTTGAGGTGCTCATCTTTTTTGTGCCTGATCAAAAATTGCGTCATTTTATACAACGGATCAAAAATCGGCTTTTTAAAAAAAAATAAGGCCAATGGCCGATAGAGACAAATGTCTAAATATCGGCCCGATATATCGGCCGGCCGATATATCGGTCTACCTCTAGTCTGGTGTTCAAAAATCAAACTAAAAATAGCAAAAATCGCAAATATTGAAGAATCGCAATTTAAACCGAATTGGCATCCCAAAAATCATAAAAGAATTGAATTGCGAGAATGCCATATCATCACAGCCCTGATTATCTATTGCAGTTAAGGAGTGTGGTGCTCAGGTTTGTGGAGTGATGTGGACTAAACCACCTGCAACTCAACATCACAAAGACAAAGGTGTTGGTGGTGAACTTCAGGAAACAGAGGACCTCTTCAAACCCAGTTACCGTCAGTAGATCAGAGGTAGACATTATTGATGACCACAGATACCCGAGTGTTCACATAAATAATAAACTGGACTGGACTAACATGCTGTGCACTGGAAGGATCAGAGCAGACTGCACTTCCTCAGAAGGTTCAGATCCGTCTGTGGACCATGCTGCAGATGTTCTACCACTCGATGGTAGCCAGCCTCATATTCTACGCTGCTGACGCTAACAGACTCAATGAGCTCATCAGGAGAGCTGAGTGGTGAGGTGAAGTGTCTGGGAGGAAGATGCCGAGGAAGCTGTTCAGCATCATGGACAGCACCTCTCAGCCCCAGCATGCCACACAGACGTCCTGTCACTGCCCCTCCTGCAGGACAGAGACATAACATTCAAACAATCAAACAGACCTG
Source organism: Halichoeres trimaculatus (assembly GCF_033239565.1). Classification (NCBI taxonomy): domain Eukaryota; kingdom Metazoa; phylum Chordata; class Actinopteri; order Labriformes; family Labridae; genus Halichoeres; species Halichoeres trimaculatus. Next base: position 23,549,654 of record NW_027437189.1, read on the forward strand.
GACAGCTAGTGCAGTATCAATCAATAATGCAATGTGCAGTATATATAGTTTATTTGTGTAGTTCCCTAAGGTGCAACACTGTATTATTAATTGAATCTCATAGTGCAATACTTTACATTGTGCAATAATTTTATGCTATAGTTTCTTCATGTATAACATCATCATCATCATTATTAAACTATTTTACTTGTCTGTTCACTCTCACTTATTCATCTTCTTTTAGGTGCTTTTATGCATTTACATCCTCACTTGGACACTTATGCACTGAATTTACATTCATACACTTGCCATTGTTTGATGGACACCAGCTCTATTCTCTGCTTCTTCTTCTATACTTACTAACACTTTGTACACTGCAAAAACTGAAATCTTATCAAGAGTTTATGTCTTATTATTAGTCAAAATTGTCTTTTTATACTCAATATGAGCCACGTTCAACTTGTCAGTCCAGAAAAACTTCTTGATTCAAGTTATTGAAAGACAAAAATTAGGTCTGAATTGCTTGTAACAAGTAAAAAAAAATCTGCCAATGGAACAAGAAAGATTTGCTAGAAAATTTGCTAAAAACTAAAATATTGTCTTAACTAACTTAACTTTTTTCTTGATCCATTGGCAGATTTTTTTAACTTGTTACAGGCAAATTAAGACCTCATTTTTGTCTTTAAATGACTTGAAATAAGACATTTTTCTGGACTGGTTGGGTGAATGTGGCTGATATTAAGTCTAAAAAGGCATTTTCTACTGAAAATAAGACAAAAACACTTGATAAGATTTCAGTTTTTGCAGTGTACTCTGTATTTTACCTCTACTAAATTTGTGTTTTGTATTTAGAACTCTGGCAACATAATTTCCCTCAGGATTGATAAAGTGGATTTTATTTCAAGAAATAATAAAAAAAGTGTTTAGATTATTTTTGGTATACAAGCAAGGCTGTTTCACTTGGTATCTTCATTTCATCAGTTGAATGGGGCAAAACGACCATGTTTAACCTGATACCAGCACTGTAAGATTAGGCCCATGCTAGCAAATAGTTGCTATCAATTTAACTTCTGTTTCATTCTGCGAGTGCCACACTGCGTTCAGTTCGCGCTACATCCTATGAAGCCAATCCGTTCCTGTTCTGTTCCAGGTAAGGTTCATGTTAACATAGTGAGCGTCTCTTCTGAAGGTACGAACCGTCATCTTCTGCTTGATTACAATAAAATACACGGTAAATGGACTTCCTACTGTTTGTCAGATTGTTGACATTAGATAACCAACTGATTGTTGATGTAAAAACAGCTACAACAGCCAGATAGCCATGATCCATGTCGACCACAATAAGACTTTTTGCTGATACGATTGTGTTTTGATTACAGCACAGCACTTTATAACTATATATTAAAAGTATAAATATTTAAACGTTACATAACAACAGAAAGACCATGTGAGCTGTTGTTTGTGTGTTTTTTTCTATACTTAACCTAGCTGCTCCTGGCTGCTCTTCACTTCAAACATGCTCCCAATGCATCGATGTTGGACGTAGCAACCCTGTGACATGTTGTCCATATAAGTATTATGTGAACAGAAAACCGGCAGACAGTATAATACAATTGAAATGTGGTTTAAATCTAATCTTTCATAATGGTTCATTTATTGAACGTAAAATTGTTATCACAATGTTAAAAAATTAATCTCATATTGCATATGTTCTATTTATTGTGTTAATTAAAGCAGGTGGGGAACATGTTCTGTATAATGAAGCACAGATGGGCTCATAATTCTTTACTCTACCTAAAGAGACAACAAAAAGCAGGCGTAAAGACTTTAAAGGAGACAATTCTAAATCTGTACTCCGGGTCAAATCTGTTCCTATCAATGCAAATTTAATATGAAAACGTTTCTCTTTTTTATAGCTTAGTTCTTACTATCTTGTGAAAATTACAAAACTTTAATGGCTCATTTGTTCCCTTCTTAAGAGTTTTTATCATTTACACCTCATTTACAAGGGGTTTGTTGTTGTGTAGCTAGTTATGTTGCCATAGATGTCTTTTTTAAATTACTTTGTGAATATTTTAATAGCAATTCATCTCTCACCCACTCCCAAAATCACTTAAACGAAAATAAGAAATGTCATAAAAAAAAAATTAAAAAAAAATCCCAAAACAATACAAAAACTTGTTTTTAATCAACTCTTGTTGAAGCATCTCCTGCTTAAAACAAAAAAAATGTATATATCATTTTAATCAAAATTAAATTAAGAATGTAATGCAAATCAAATTTTCCCCTCCATACAGCTCCTCCCTAAGAGGTGCTGGATGATCGTGTGAATATTTAATGAGCCCTAAATTAAATTAGCTTTATAAGACACACTTGGTTACCCTGTTGCTCTGGGTGTATGTTATTAAAGATGATTTCTAGATATTACACAAAGAGCAAACCAGAAAGTGTGACTTTACTACCACTGACACGCCATTTATCTCCCCTCGTGCCTCAGTGCAGTGCTTCACTTCACACTGCTTCACGTCCAAATGAAAAGAAACCATCAGTTAGATTATTCCATAATTTCCACCAAAGAGAGAGAACATTTGGATTTTGTACAAAAAAAAAAAGAGTTTAGTCCTCAGGCTTGAATTGTTAGCATATTGCCAATTGACACAGCATGGATTCTTAAAGCCTTTTCAATCAGCTCAGGTCAGAGAGCTGCCACCTCTACATCTCCATTCATTCCTCTCCTCTTTTCTGAGCCCACTCCTCCTCCTCTGCAATAAAGACCTCTGTCTGAGCCAGTTTAAGGGAGGGTGAAAGTCTGTGGGCTCAGGGTAAGCACAGAGAGGATTTCCTGCCCTCTCTTTCTGTCAAGCTGCAGGGTTATGTTGGGTTATGGTGGTATTAGGGAAGGGAAAGGAAGACTTAGAACTGGTGGCTCCTGATAGTTCTCATCATAGAATATTAGAGGACAGCAGAAAAAGTGCAAGAAAAGAAATTACCAGGCAAATACACAAAGCACGAGCGAGACACCTACTGAGTGAGGCGTAAACTCAGGTGGCTGTCAAAAAGGAGACTGATGATATCATGTCTCCCAAATAAAACCACAAATATAAATAGTCTCTGCTTGGTACACCTTACTGTGTGTTCACACCAAAAGAGGCAAAAGAGACAAAAGCGGCAAGCACGCCGGAAGTTCATTCATTTTCAATGAGAGCCCGGCGTCCTGAGCGGCCAAAGCGTCCTGAGCAGCTAAAGCGGCTAAAGCGTCAAAAGAGGCACCAGATGAGAAGTTGAGCCTTGGTCAACTTTATGGTAATTAGCTATGATGCAGTTCAGCGGCAAACGGTGGCAACCAATCAGAGTAGAGATGTCCTTCGACCGAGCGGGCCCTAAGGAACAGCGCAGGTAACTTCGGTTCCTAGTTCCGTCTTGGATACAGAAAAGCTCATAAACTGTGTTCAGACTCATCCTATTCCTTTTAATATCCGCTTTTAGCTACCGCCACCAACAACAAAAAAAATTGTGTTGCAGAGGTGGTAGATTGTTCTGGTGAGTTCAAAAAAATGTGCAGTAATAGCAGAAAATAGCGAAGTGAAGTGTAGTGTGTGGCAAAGACGTAGCCTAGCCTAGCATGCTAGCATTTCCTGCTTCATCTGAATGAGATGACACACGGGCTCCAGACTAAATTTTTTCAGTAACAATCTGGGGTTTACGCCGGGGGTGCAGGTTACTTTTATTACCAAACAGTCTCTGCTGGATCCTTCTGGATCCTTCCGTGGATGGCTTCGTACCGGACTGTGCGCCAGGATCTGAACTGATGCCAGTAACCTGGTTTTCTCTTGCCTGTTTTGGGCTACCTTTTTTCTTTCTTGAAGATTTATCTTTCATTTCTTGTGGATCAACGTTGTTTTGTGTTACGGACTTAAGAGGACTGGAAAAACAGGTTTAAAGGAAGTTGTGTGAAGTGTGAAGAAGGACAGCTTGTATTTTTTCATTAGTTGGGAATTTATTCACAATATTGGTTTTATGAACATTGAGATTATTATTTTATTTTGGTTGTGATTTATTTTGGAACGGGAAATACACACGGGCTGCGCAGGGGTTTAATTTATTGATTAAAAGATTAACATTAAGTCCGGCTCCTGGGTATTTTTCTTTAGGATTATAGAACACACACACACACACACACACACACACACACACACACACACACACACACACACACACACACACACCACAGAACTTTGGTATATTTCAAAACTGTAAAAGTTTGATGTCATGGATAAATCAATATCATCTCCTTTGTAAACTGCATCCTGCCTGTCAATCAGCTCGTGACTGATTAGATGGTAATTTTACTTTATGTTCATTCTTTAAACTGAAGTTGAACAACAGCAAGCAGCTGCTGCTGTGAAGAAGTCTGCTGTGCAGCTCCTTTAAATGACAAGCAAGATTGTCAGTCACGTGACGAGCGGCCAAGGCGGCTAAGGCGGCTAAAATATTTAGCCGCTTTGGCTGCTGTCCGCTTTCTTGGGCATGCTTGCCGCTTTTGCCTCTTTTGTCTCTTTTGGTGTGAACGCACAGTTACCATGGTGTTTTGGGCCAAAAACAAGACTCAAAATAGATCGTAGAGATGAGTCCAGTGGGCAGGGATCAGTAGTATGATGATTGGATAGAATGGGTGAGTCTTAAAACAAAGAGTTACTGCAGGACAAAGGGGTATAATGGGATCCAAAAGAGGAGGAAGTTTATTTGAAATGTGTCATTTGATAGAATAATTCTTGCCTTGATACCAACACCAAGATTTAAATCCCGAGAGTGACACAATACTTGAACCTAGAACAGGGGTGGCCAACCTGTGGCTCGCGAGCCACATGTGGCTCTTTGCCTTTCGGTGTGTGGCTCTTCAATCCATTCATAAAAAAAATTAAAGATATATATAGTTATGAGTAGTGGTGTCCTGATCAATCTACAATATTGATATATTGATGCCAACATTGGGATCAGTATTGATCAATACTTGGGTGATGAGATTGATACTTAAGTTTCGGTTTCTCTTCTCTACCCACTCTCAATCGCTCATGTGCACATAACTATCTAGATAGATAGATGGAAATGTATTACTTTTCATGTATGTGATTTTATTTATGTGTAAGAGGAAGTGTTTCTGAAAGACCACGTGTGTGATGTGGCTCTTTGTAGAACCACAGTAATCTGTGAGGCTCTTGGTCTCTGACTGGTTGGCCACCCCTGACCTAGAACTGTTATAAAATCCTTTATCTGTTTATCACACACACACACACACACACACACACACACACACACACACAAACACACACACACACACAAACACACACACACACACACACACACACACACACACACACACACACACACACACACACACACACTGCTGCACATCTTGTAATCCAGGCAGCAACCTGGTCTTGTGAAATGACAAATTCAGAAGAGCCAATTTTTACAGCAATTAAAAAAAAGTAAAAAATAACAAAAAATAGAAAAAAAACAGAAACAGAAATATTTACAGCCAAGATAAAAAAGTAATCTGAATCTGACCCCCCCCCCCCCCCCCCCCCCCTTAAACACACTGCACAAGAATGAATTCATTTCTTAACTCATTAGTTTTGAATATGATATAGTTTGGGGTCTAGCATTATTATGGAAATAACATCCGTTTCCCCCTTTTGACCTTTGCATCGTTTCATCAAAGTTAAGTTGAGTTTTTAATATGGTGTATACGCAATGGGGGCTGATTTATGTTAACACTGATGGGTGCTCAAAATTTACATGACTACCACTTTAATAAAGCAGCTAAAATTATGTTATTTGAAAGAATCACAAGCGCACAGACCAGCAGGCAGATATAGCAGCAATCGGCATAAATGCACACAGACACTACAGTAAACCACATAACTGCACACAGGCACACAATTTGCAATCTCGCCAATTTTTTTAACTCCAAAAAGTTTCTTTACTTCCTCTTATATGATTTAATCAAAGCAAACTCTACTCCACAGAGAGAAAACAGTTTAGGCTATAAAATTTGACTCCCTAGAGATTAGCTAGCTGAACAATGTACCGTGCTCAAAGCCATCAAGAACAGGACTGTCTGATGCTGTGAATCAAGACATGCCAGTCTGACAGTTATCAGCAGTCTTACAGCTCATTGTGGAGCTTTAAAGGGACGGATTACAAACAAAGATTTGGTTACACGCTAGAAAAATACACGTTGGTGCTCTGCACCCTCCTTGGGTGCTTGGGCCTGAAACACCCATGGAATTGACGCCTATGGTATGTGTCATCAAAGGCCTAAAAAGCTCTGCCTCAGAAGACCAAAGAAAGACTCACTGAGACAAGTTTTATGTCTTGTTCAGCCAATGTAAAAAACTAATGGTTGTCCTTCCCCACCTCATACTGTTTCTCCTTTTGGGCTATGTTTCCCATCATCAACATTCATCATTGACCCGTTTAAAAAAAAAAAAAAAAAAACTTGTAGTAAAACGTACCTCAATATTAAGTCTTCATTACTGGTGTTAGATCATGCTTGTTGATTATTATTCCAATCTAAACCAAGAATACAAATTAACACTGATAGCATCCAGCTGGACACAAGTTTTTAACCGTATCATAAGCAGTACATTTATATGTGTCACATGTCACATCCATCATAAATCTAAGCATGAACAGATGAGATGTACTGGAGGTCCTCTCACTTTCTTTCTTATCATCTGCAGAGCATGTAAAGGTGCTGCAGGCCGTCAGATACGAGAGCAGAGTGATGACGGGTCATCTAAATCACTGATCCAAGATTGTAATTTTATACTGAACAGAGAGATGTCAGACCAGGGCAAATATCAGGGCCATTGTCTGTTCATGTTGTTGGGTTAAATGTTAAAAAATTAGGTACAATAATCCATATTATCCTTCATAGTTCCCAATCATCAAACTGTTACTTTACCGACAGTCCTTTTCTGTTTGCCTTACCTGTTATTGCACCTCATCACATGGACTACCTTTGTTGTGGTTAAACCATTACTGACAAAAATTGCCGTAATAGCCTTATATCGTGACTTGGCATGTGATTCCCAGTTCTACTTTTTATGCATTTTATCATTGTGCTGACCTCTGGCATGTGTGAAAAAAAAGCGTGAAATTAAACAATCCCCCCGTGACGTACATCCCTGGAGGGCCCCCTGCATCTGACATTGGAAACCTCTGCCTGAGTGAACAGTGTGCTTTCACTCCGGCCGGGATAGCTTTGCGTCTTCAAGCGGGGCCATTGCAAGAGGAGAGCAGAGCAGAGCAGCCTCCCCGACAGGCTGGGCAGCCATGTGGAAAAAGAGCTGTGTTTGCTACAGACTGCCACTGCTTCACTACAAGGCTGCATAGTAATCTGTGCACTTGGCCTTGCTGTGACCTACAGTAATGCCCTGCTCCTCTGTAAGGCTTCTTAACCATTTTATTTCTCATTTCTATGCCTACTTCACTTTGTATTAATAAACCAACAAAGGAGAACAAATCCATTTGATATTAAGGACTCAGAATGGCACCGCTCCATTTCCACATATTCAATTTGGTTTGCTCTTATAAATTCATGCCTAAAATACATCTGTGTCATTTTCCTTCCATTTGTTTGTATTGACTTCGTTTAAATTTTTGTTATTATCTAATTTTTCTTGTCTAGAAATGGTTGGAAAGCGGGTACTAATCAAAACTAATGTTAAGTACCACTTGTAGCTGAAATCAACTCTATTCAATGACCCAAGTTAACATTCTCTACAAATGCACTTCCTAGTTAGCCAGTGGTCCATAATGTTTCACAGTTGCAGAGTAATGACGCAGGAAAAGGGGGACTGTATTTCCACTGCGGGTAAGCTGAACATTGTGAGCTAAGGAGATGAGCACAGGCTAACAGCTTTCTTTCTGCACAGGCTGACTCTTCCTCAGTTCACCCTCTGCTCAGATCAGGTCCCCAGTTCCCCATTAAGCCTGTTTACTCACTGCAGTCAGAAATGTGTGTGTGTGTGTGTGTGTGTGTGTGTGTGTGTGTGTGTGTGTGTGTGTGTGTGTGTGTGTGTGTGTGTGTGTGTGTGTGTGTGTGTGTGTGTGTGTGTGTGTGTGATCTGTTACTACTGATGTGTTTGTGATATGTGCAAGCCCATTAAATGTCACAGCAGATTGCCCAAACTGACAGAAAACAAGTCGGTCACTCTCAGACTTTTTTCCCCCCACCACCGTTTAATTTGATATTATGCAAAATGTATGTTGCAGCAAATGTTTTGCTTCAGGCATTTTGTTGCTCTAATTTTATTTTGGACTGCAGCATTGCAGAGAGAATATGGCAGATGAGATGTTAAATTTAAACTACTACATTTTAATGACACAAAGCAATTCATGATTTTGGCAGGGTTTGGGAAGTGAAACGACTGAGGAATCCCTTCTATTTCTGCCTGTCCATCTGACTCATTCATTTGTCTGCTGAAATGCAATCTGAAACTCAGCGCTCACAGCAGCCCAATTTTCTTGTTAAGCTCGCTGTCTAATGAGCAGAAAGCTGCAACACATTGAGGGAAGTCTCCAGGCATTTTATTCAAAAGTTAATTGCATTGATTTGGAAGCTTCTTACAATCATCTACTTGTGTTAATGAAATTAGTATGTGATTTACTGTCCAACATCACTCCCTGAGTGTCTTAGGATCAACAGGCAGCACTGCTTTGTTGTAGCTGAGGTTCGCTCACTGTCGAGCAGTGGAGATCAGCCTCTCCAGCAGTGGTAAAACTATTTCTATCCAGAACTCTGTGCGATTTTCTGAAGATAAACCAAGGACAAAATGTTTCCTTTTTTAATACGAAGTTGGCTGTAAGTTTTGTGAACTCATGCACTGGGTTTCAAAATTTAGTTATTACGTGGTAAAATCTAAAAAGTACCAAAAACAAATGTGGATGTGAATCTGTTTGGAACTGCTGTTTTTTTCCATCATATTTTTTTTCTCCTACCCAGAGATTTTTCCCCCCAGCTTGGGTTGGTGCCACTAAAACTGTACGTGCCCAGACAGACAAAGTTAGCCTATCAATAATTCTCCCTCTCCACTGCTACAATATTTTGCAAACCAGTTAGGATCAGATTTGAGCTATAGAGCCAAACCTGTGGGGAAATATTGCAAGAGATTGGCTTTGGACCAGGCTGAGTTTTGTATAAAAACTTCAAATCAATCTTATGCGTCAGGCAGATGCTGCTTCTGGCTTAGTCAAATATTTTTCACGAGCCAAACAAAAAAAAAAAAATTGGCTTGTTTCAATACACAGAATTTAATGAAGCACCTACAGTCCTTGCATAATCAAAATTAAGCAGTGAGCAGAATATAACTGAGTCGGAATCAGGCACCTGGGTGGTATGTCTTGGGTAGTTGTTGGTTCTTCTTCCATCATTTGGCTGGATTTGTCTTACTTTGCCTGGAATAACTTTCTCTCATTGGATATTTCATGCATAACTCCCTGACTGCTACAGTAGGATGTACCTGTTGGTTACTGTCAGGATGTTCAGGGTAGGATGACAAAGAATGCTACTTATAGAAAACTACAATTTGTTCAGATAATCTTGCTCTGTGCTTTTTTCAGAATGTGACTAATTTTGCTTAAAGACTCCTTCTGAATGCTCTCAATGTAAAACATAAAGAAGTAAAAATTAATACTTTTGGTATCAGTACTTCAACCAATCCCTTTTGCATAAATCAAGACACGTCTCCGCAATTTAAATGTAGCCCTTGATGAAAGTCTTACTAGTGTGTGATAGTAAAGGGACATATTGCATTAAACTTGTTGTCTGCATGAAATACTTTGTTTCAAAACTGTTTTGAAATGCAACATAAATGTGAAGAGAAGCTAAAATAAGTGAAGTTCTGGGATAAGATAGAAAAATTAGAGAAATTCTTTTGAAAACTTCAGTCAATGCTTTGCATTTTTTATTTGGCTTGAGAGGCAGCGTCTCATTTTGCATATCAAAGGCACAGACTCTGATGTTCAGGATATTGTAAAATATTTACCTGTGATGCCTGGAAGACACAATCTCTTGATTCTGTTACAGTCTATCTGCTGCTCCAGAGTTTTCTCAACATTAATCCATTTCTATCTATGTCCCATGCCATGTTTTTTATTAACTTATTCCAGAGAGACTCTGATCTTGTGTGTTGTCAACTTGGGACTGGTTGAACCCTAAGCCTCTTTGGTGTGAAAACAATAATGATTTTCAGTGATATTTTCAGTTTAGAGAATGAGAAAAGCATCTTGCTGTTACTATGCATGGATACTTCACATAGACAGCGCCTGTCAAACTGAGCAGTAAGCTGAGCTGTGATATTAAATGATAAATGCATAGATGGACTGGAAAGTACCTTAAATTTGGGGTAAAAACTTAAAATCAATTGAAAAGTAAAAGCGAAGAGAATATTTTGGGAGTAAAATATGCTTTGAAAGTCTTTTACAACCAATCAACTTTGTTAACAATTTCTTGGGTTCAATGATCTAACTTTATAACTTCAGTGAAGTCAATTCATTTAAATGAAATCACTTATGCAAGAGAAAACATTGTCTATTAAAGTTTTTTCCTTTAAAATGACATGCTTGTCAACGATGATTAAAGTACTCAAAGAAGAATTCTCGCGATCAGTTGGTGAGGACGGCAAATTGTGTGAAGAAGTCTACAGTTGAGTAAATTTTGATCAAAACAAAAAGATATGGAGGTAGTTTGAAGTAACTTATGCATTGGAGTGATTTATCCCAGCACAGAGATTTACAACTTAATGAACAAATCACATCAGCTTATGCATTGAATTAAAATGCAGCAGCTTAGTTTTTCTTAAAATTAAAAAAAAACTTTGTCTTGTCCTTCTGCTGCTTTGACTGTCATCTCCCCCTCCATTTAAAGCAGTTAGGAGTGCTTAAACTTTGTTGGAAGTTTTTTTTTATGTTTGGTTACTAGCTGAATGAGTTGGTTTTAGGTTTAATCACGATCTGTTCAAGGTAAACGGCAAAATAACTCTTCGGCTGAGGTTAACAAGATGTCCATTAAAACGTTAAATTTCAAATTTGTTGGCAAGTAATTTATATTACCCTCTTATAACCTCACTTTTTTATTGATCGCCTGGCTATGTAAGATGTTTGATTCTGATCGGTCAAAACCCCTTGAAGATGGTTTTTAACTTTCTCTAACAAAAGCGAAGGGCAAACTGATCACATCAGCATGATTTAATAATGTGGCTCACATTTTAGTTTTGATTAGAAAGCTAATTTTGTGGGCTAAAAAAACATGTTTATCTTCATACTGGATCCTGTCCGGCAATGGTGTAGTAGAGCAGGTGAGAGCTGCTAAAGATTACTGATCACTACAGAGAAACTTATAACATAAGGAGTGGTAATAACAGCCGTGCTATAAATGTCATAAATTTGTCTCATTTATTTTTTTTACTGGCGTTTTAACTGCAGAAGGAGCCTTAAATGAGCACACTTTAATGTAAACCCATAGACTGTATAATTAATGGACGTTGTCTCCCCAACGTCTTGGTGTGTTTGTGAAACAGATTTTTGAAGCAAATCGTTTCTCATGGCCATATTTGAAGTGACAGGGGCTTTGGGTACAGCTATAGGGCCTCGTCAGTCACGTGAGCTGAGCTGTGCCTCTGATTGGGCAAACTCATGATCTTAATATCCTCTAAACTGCAGAGTTAGAAAAAAGTCACCCCTCATATGTGTGCTGATAGTGAAATTAGCGATTCAGACGGGAGACATTTTTTGAACCACACTGTAAATAGATCAATTTTTGCTGTGAAAACTGCCTTTTTTGGCCTGGTGTGTATGTGACTTCCGGTACTTCCAGAGCAAGCCTCAAGTGGACACTTGAGGGACAGCAGATTATAGCACTTCCACATTGTCTCATATTTTTAGACCGGAGGTTGCAGCTTGTGCCTACCTCACTGCAACAGGTAGATATGAATCCATCCCTGTGGAGCGCTAACTGCTGTGTAATAATCACTGGGACCATTTTTTAAATTACTATAAGCATGAATTATCATCAACATGAGTTTGTCTTATGCTAATAGCCAGGTTATGATCCAGCTTCAGGTTGGAAAAGACCTGTCCACGACATGCTAAGGTTCTGTTTCCCTCAGCTACCTGCTTCCCAGACATTGCCGTCTTACTTGACACCTTTTTACTCCAGAGTCACACTAGCTCTCAGATGCCACAGTTTCCTCCCTGTTCCAGTAACTCTTTAGGAAAGTAGACCCAAGGCTACAGTCATAGCTAATGTATTCCTTGTCTTGGGCCAGTTTACATTGGAAATAATATTTTTCTTCTTCTAAATGATTTCCCAACTTGTGAAAAAAGAACAGTTATAACTTTAAGCCACAGACATGTGTATCTCTTCGTGCTACACTGTTTTATTCAGTCACCAATTATTTTCCAACTATGTTTTTTTTTTATGTCCAAGTCATATTCTGTCCTTTATTACCACTCTCAATATTAGAGAAAATGTATCCCCCAGTGCATCCTGTGTAACCTCAGAAACCTACTCATTCATTAATCAGCATAAACACATTTTTTATTACAAGATCACTGACTGTCAGTAGTAGAAGGCATGGAGTGCAGGGTCAGACCAGTTCTCTTGCACACAGTCATATATTAATGGTTGTACAAAGAGGAAAGTGCAGTTGGACCACACCTCATAAACAGAAGCTTTCAGAGCCCCGTAAAGTGTGTATACTGTGCATCAAGAAATTATTCACAGTGCTTCACTTTTTCCACTTTTTGTCACGTTGCAGCCTCATTTAAAACGAAAAATTTTTTTTTTTTTTTTCAAAATCCTACACACAACAAGCTATAATGACAACATGAAAGATGATTATTTTTAACTTTTGCAAATTGATTTAAAACAACATCCTTGAGATGTTCCCACAGCCTAACTGGAGTCCACCTGTGGTAGATTCAGATGATTGGACATGATTGGAAAGGCACACACCTGTCTATGAAAGGTCCCACAGGTGTCACAGTATGTCGGAGCACAAACCAAGCAATCAGGTCTGTATGGTAGAGTGGTCAGTCAGAAGCCACTCCTGAGTGAAAGGGTCATAGCAGACCGCCTGGAGATTCCCAAAAGGCACCTGAAGAACTCTCAGACCATGAGAAAGAAAACTCTCTGGTCTGATGAGACAAAGATCGAACTCTTTGACGTGAATTCCAGGTGTCATGTTTGGAGAAAACCAGGCACTGCTCATCACCTACCATCCCTACAGTGAAGCATGATGGTGTCAGCATCATGCTGTGGGGATGTTTTTTCAGCAGCAGTAACTGGAAGACCTCAAAGATATCAAAGAAGTGGCTTCAGGAAACCTCTGTGAATGTCCTTGTATGGCCCAACTAGAGCCCAGACTTGAATCCAATCAAACATTTCTGGAGATATCTGAAAATGGCTGCACCAACGATCCCAATCCAACCTGATGGAGCCTGAGAGGAGCTGCAAAGAGGACTGGACGAAACTGCCTAAAGGTGCATCAACAAAGTACTAAGCAGCGGAATATTTTATGAACACTTATTTACATGCAAGTACTTAGTTCAAGGGTGGCCAACCTGCGGCTCTTGAGCCTCATGTGGCTCTTTGCCTTTCGGTGTGCGGCTCTTCAATCCATTAATAAAAATATATATATACTGTTATGAGTAGTGGTGTGCCGATCAATCTAAAACATTGATGTATTGATGCCAACGCCAGGATCAGCATGATCAGTACTTGGGTTCTGAGATTGATACTTAAGTTTCAGTTTCTCTTCTCTACATGTGCTCCTCTCAATCACTCATGTGCTCATAGCTTTCTAGATAGATAGATAGATAGATAGATAGATAGATAGATAGATAGATAGATAGATAGATAGATAGATAGATAGATAGAAAGATAGATGGAACTTTGTCTCTTCTGCAGTAAAACAGAAAAGTATCTTTGACACGGCTCCAAATACGATCACCATATATCTTGCTTCGAAAATTTCATTTTTAGTCATTTTGTTTATGTGTGAGAGGAGGTGTGTTTGTCAGACCACGTGTGTGATGTGGCTCTTTGTAGTACCATGGTAATCTTTGTGGCTCTTGGTCTTTGACTGGTTGGCCACCCCTGACTTTGTTTATCTAATTTTAATCAAGTTGCAGGGATAAAAAATATCACATAGTCATTATTGTGTATTGTTATAAATGTTTGAGGAAATAAAATGGATATATTCCATTTTTCTAATGAGGATGTAACATAACCAAATACGGAAAAAGTTAAGCGCCGTAAGCACTTTACTTAACAAAGTATTTCCATCCTTCAATGTCTTTCATTCCTTTCTCTTGGCCTTACCCCTGTGATGCCCTTGTTCTGTCCCAATTTTGTGACCAAACCCAAAAAGTCTCACTGATAGTGACGGGGTGTGGGACCAAACGGAGATTAGTGCAGGAGGAGTGAGTGAGAGGGTGGCATGTTGATTCAAAAGTGTTAACTAATGAGGAACAAGCGTGGCTGATGAAACATGTAAATAGCTTGTTGTTCAATTCACCGACATTCCTTTTTTTTTCCTCGAGCAGGTTTATCCCCTCCTCCCACCCCAATCAACCGCCTTTGAGCACAACACACACACACACACACACACACACACACACACACACACACACACAGGGGGAGAGCGTGAATAATTTAGTGCTAATGGAGAGATAAATAATCCTCTCATTTACATGGGGGAGGGGTGATTGATTCATGGGAATAGTTTGCCCTCACTTTTACACCTCCCACGTTCATCCTCTTCCTCCTCGTAGTCCTTCTCCTCATCATTCCCACATTCTGTCTATCCACAGACTCCTTTCTCCCCGGGGCCTTTGTGTGTTCCATTACTGCTCACCCTGCCCATGACAGCCACTATTAACCTTGGAGGTGTACGTGTGTGTTTGTGTGTGCTTCTCACTATGTGTGTGAGCTAAAGAGAGTGAGACAGTGTGTGTATCTGCATTGGTTTGCCTTCTTCAGTGTGTGTGTGTGTGTGTGTGTGAGTGTGTGTGAGTGTGCCTGAGAGAGAGGGATAAAAAGAAGGAAGAAGATGAGAGTGAGACAGTTGGATTAGAGAAATGTGTTTGCATATGTTTCTGTTTCTGCTTTGTGTGTGTGTGTGTGTGTGTGTGTGTGTGTGTGTGTGTGTGTGTGTGTGTGTGTGTGTGTGTGTGTGTGTGTGTGTGTGTGTGTGTGTGTGTGTGTGTGTGTGTGTGCATGTGTGAACAGGTGGGGCATATTAAAACAGCCGGAGGCATTTGAATTAACTGTTGCTGTGCGAATAATGAGCGCAGGTCATGGAGAATGTTCAGCTCTCTTATTCTCAGATCCATGCTTCACTAAATAGCTTTTTCAATCCTCTCACTTCCTCCTTCAGTTGCTTTTTTTTTTTCTACAAACACACACTGCCCGTCTTCCCCTCTTTTTTTATCAACTTTCCCCTTTTCATCTCTGTACTCTTGTTTTCAGCCAGTCTTTCCACCCCCTCTTACTCTATTCCACCGTACACTCGAGCCAACTCCCCGTAATGAAACTCTAATGGTCTGCCATTCGTTTCCGCTCTTTGCTTAGTGAGGTGATGCAGCAAGGGCTAATGGTCCTGTGTGTGTGTGTGTGTGTGTGTGTGTGTGTGTGTGTGTGTGTGTGTGTGTGTGTGTGTGTGTGTGTGTGTGTGTGTGTGTGTGTGTGTGTGTGTGTGTGTGTGTGTGTGTGTGTGTGAGAGAGGAAGACAGTAGTATCGTCAGCCTATAGGCCCTTTAACATTTCACATGGCACTGCAGCGACCAGGTGCCCCATAACTCTAACTAATGTCTTAATACCATCGTATTTACTGCTCTGAGGTAGATGTGAGTGTTAGTGTGAGCTTTGTGTGTGTTTGTGTGTGTGTGTGTGTGTGTGTGTGTGTGTTGGCACCAGAAAGAGAGAAATGATCCCCTGGGAAAGCAGATAGATGGAATAATGCATGTATTGAATATTATTACTATGCAGAATTGGGATGGAATATTGGGAGGCATTCAAGCACTGATGGGAGTCAGTAATGGCAGCAGTGGCTGGAAGTGGACACACACACACACACACACACACACACACACACACTGCTGACAAGCATAAATGACTTAGATTAATGATGTTGCAAGAATTGAGGAAATACAGATGTTTCATTTTCGAGGAACTCTGTCACTGTTTCTCATTAGACAGACCCTCTCTGTACACCCTCACTGTTGCATTTGTTGTGTTTGTATGTGTGCACGTTTGTGTACATGTGCATCACACTGGTTTTGATTATCAATGATAGGCAGTGTAATGAGGTGCCATAAAATCAGATTAATTCAAGGCTGGGCGGGAAACCGGTGCCAGATGCTCCCCGCCAGTGCCTTCCTCTATTTCCCTCTCTATATATTTGTAATACACACTTTCTTTTTCTTTCTCTCTCTCTCTCTCTCTCACACACACACACACAAACGCTAGGTATTGATGCAGAGAGCAGAATGGGGAGGATATGTGGTCCTTTGTCTCAGTACATCTCGAGTGTATATGCATATCTTCGTCAGCTCTTGTGAGAGTAAACACAGCTCTATCTCTGTGACTGGATCAATACCTCCTCTCATTGTCTGTCTGCACACATTCACACTCTCTCACTGATTGTGTGAAAGAAAAATGGCCTCTAAATAAAAACAGAGCTGATTTGTTTTCCCAGGTTTTAAAAAAATCCCATATTTTCTTCAGCTAACAGCTTTGATTTGTCATCTCCTGTTTCTAACTTTCTGTATTTTCTATCCGGTGTTCTGTAAAGTTGCATGAACTTGTGTTTTTCTGGAGGAGGAAGAGAAAACACTGGGCTGGCCCCTTCCTGTATGTGGTGTTCTTCTGCTTGGTGTTCTGGTCATGCACATCTTTGCAAACATTGCAACCTGCTGGGTGCCAAAAGTGCAGAGAGCTAAGTGGAAAGTGCATGACAGTAACATGGGCACCAATTTTTGCTTCACTTCTCTTCACTTTTGGTGACATTTTATTTCAGTAAGTGAGACACAGAATGTTTCCTTAAGACATGTTGTGAGTCTGAATGTGTGTGATGCAAGAAAGACAACACTGTTAACAGTTGAGGATTGAGGAGCTTTAGAGACAGGATCCAACATCTTATTAAAACAGAACAGAACCAAGCCAGCCTATCTTTGTCTTTATTATCAGTCTAGGTCACTGTGTTCCCGGCACACAGGCCTGCTTGTTGTACCTAGGGTCTCTAAAAGTAGTATGGGAGGTAGAGCCTTGTGTAATCATATTCCTTTTCTTTAGAATCACCTACTGGTTGAGGTTCAGGGGGGCAGACACAGTCTCTATTTTTAAGAGTAGACTCCAAACTTTCCTTTTTGATAATGCTTATAGTTAGAGCTGGATTGGATCAGCTCTTAGTTCTGCTGCTGTAGGTTTACACTGTTAGGGGGAAACTGACACACAGGGCTCCTTTTTCCCTCTCTTTGTCAGTCTAACTTCCAGGTGGTGTAGGCAGGATTTAGCTAGTCAGTGCTAATTTTTGTGTGTTTTCGTTGGATTAAATGTTAGAGTATCCGTTGATGACCCTTTATGAGTGTAGTATAACTGCACTACCGTGAGGTCGCAGCATTTCCATCTGTCTCTGTTATGAGCTGACAAGGATTCTCGACTGCTCCAGGTATCTTTGACCAATCAGAAGAGCCCCTGAGGCTCTATCCTGATTGGTCTTCATCCTTCATCGCGATTGGTTGTAAAGCTCTTAGTTCTCGTGAACGCGCATGAGGAAGTCTTAGCTCGCATATTTACCTGCCCTGTCAGACTCCCAACCCCCCAAACACCAAGGAGTTAAACGAGGACAACACGGAGAAGAGGAAGAAGAACAAAAAGAAGAACCATAAACTTGTGTGTTAACTGCTTGTGGGAGGGGCTAAACTTGCATATGGGCGTGATGTTAGAGAACACAGGACTGGAGGGGCTGTGCTGGTTTTCAAATCGCCATCTTACCTGGGTAATCCTGCCTACGGCACCTTTAATGACCCATTATAGTTATTGACCATACTCGTCTCTTGGAGGCTCTGAGTTTTTCCCATATCCCTCTGTCAGCATTTCTCTCAATCCCCTTCCTTCTCTTTACATGTCTCATTCTCCCCCTTTCTGTGGTCTCCTCAGATGTCTGTCTAAGGTTTCTGCCCGTTAAAAGGAAGTTTTTCCTTTATTGTAACTTGCTCAATGCTGCAAACTGCTGGACTCATGGTGGGTTAAGATGAGACAAGACTCCATATCTTGTCTTGATGTTGTGTTCCTGTAAATAAAATGAACGGGTCTAGACCTGTTAATGTTTTTTGGAAAGTGTCTTGAGATAACATTTGTTATGATTTGGGGCTACAGAAATGAAGATCGATTGAGTGACTTTTTGTTGGATTTATTGGCGGGGTACACTGTGTTGAGCAGCTATGGCGTCACGCTATTACATAACTGTAATATAATATTGCATACGGTCTACCGGGGGGGGGGGGGGGGATTGGCTGTGGAGAGGAGAGACAAACAGGATCAGTCTTTACTGATCCAACCTGTACCAACCTGTACTGATCCAAACCAGATTGCTTGGTAGAAACTGGGCTTTGGTCACTGAGAGGTCTGTTCTCACTACGTTGCCATAATGCTGTAAAATAGAGCCCCACAGATTTAGTTAGTTAACTTTATCTGAATCTGTAACTTGAACTTTACCTCAATCAGCCTCTTACTGAATCTGTGTGGTTCTACTTTAGTTTCTCTGCTGTGTCCTTAGAAATTTTAATGTACTAAGACTTTTATTGTAAAGAATTTGTTTGAAGCATTCTAAGAGTTGCTGACAACTGGTAGACTCCTGCCTAAAATGATCAAGCCTACATGGGAGTGCTAAAAACTGCAGATTTTCTAGTCTGCTTTTATAGGAACTTAATTTAGTAGTGTGTCAGTAACCCTGTAAAAAGTTCAAATATTTAAGATCTCTCCTTTTTTCTACCATTTTATTGCAGAGACATTCATCTTTGTGGCATCCCTGGCTTAAGATGAGCAGACAAACTATGGAAAACATCTTCAAGCAGGTAGAGCTGTTGTAATTTATTGTAGCAGAGCGGACCCTGGGTCTCTTTTTTCAGGGGAGCCCTGCAGCAATGCAATTAAAACCCAAACTTGTATTAACACATATAAATAGTTAACAGTTGCAGATACATTAACAACACATTTGTACTTGAAAAAAACAAATTGTTCTAAATGTTTTCATAGTTTAAAACAACTGCAAGGAGCTCTGTACATCATACCTCATGTGAAATCAGAGGGGGTAGTTCAGCTGTGATTTGAAAATTATTCCACATCAGCATTACTAAAGCAGCTTTTACTGATTTAGTGCTAAACCTAGGTGTTTTTAAAGTGATCCGGTTTTGAGATGTGGTTGGTTGAGGTGGTTTTTTTTTTTTTTTAAGTTATTTTTTGGAGCTTTTATGCCTCTATTCAAATAGTAGAGAGGACAGTGGATAGAGCAGGAAACAATGCAAGAGTGTGAAGTGACATGCAGGAAAGAGGCCACAGGCTGGTCTGGTGAGGAGGTGTTTACCTTTGAGTTCCTTGTAGATAGACAGAATACTGTACTGCTTTTTTGATCAGTATGAATATGGAGCGTGGAAGAGGGGCCTCATGATCTGTACCACTCTTTGTGTTTTAAGCAGGAGGAGTCAGAAAAGTTGTCATTGTGACACTAAATCTGAGTCGTTCAGTTTGACTTGATCTCGGGTCGAGTTAAACTGAGTCATCCATGGGCGCAAAGAGAACATCTCTCAAACCTCCAAACAGTAGACCTTTGTTCGTCAAAGATTGTCCAACTCAGAAGTGTGTTCCTCACCACTGCGCGTTGGCAAATTCATTAGCACCTTGGTAAATGGGCATGGCTAATTTCCTACCCTGCTGCCTGTCTTTCCATCTACATATCTCACAGCCACTTAACTGACTTTATTTTTCCTGTGAAAGCCTCTGTCAGTGTTCAGCTCTGATAAAGCCTGGACCAAAAGAAGGAAAAGGTCAATGGCTGTTGTCAAGTAAACCCTTATGTGGATTTATGACAGAAGTTTGGCTGAGACCCTCCTGCCCTCTGCGTGTGCTGCTTCCTTGACCAATTAAGACACTGCAAATAGAACACACACACACACACACACACACACACACACACACACACACACACACACACACACACACACACACACACACACACACACACACACACACACACACACACACACACACACACACATACATTATTCCATATGTGCAAAAACACTCTGACTGTGCTCCTCATTTTTTGGTCACTCTTACTTTCTCACACACACACACACATATAAAACCCTGCTTAATTAATGCAGGGACCTGCTGGCAAGTGAGAGCTGACCTGAAAAGAACTCTCCTCTTCCCACTCCTTGCCTCTTACCATCTGCTCTTTTCTTATCAAATTTTTTACCTTTCATATAAAATATGGGCAGACAGAACGTGCAGCTACCTGTAACCTCAGCCCTCAAGTCTAGATGTTGTATGGCACTGTCGAGCCTCATGGTAACCCTGTTTAGTCATTTAAATCCACTGCTATCAGGAAGACATTGCATTTCCAGACTCATCAGAATGCTTGTGTGTATGTTTGTGTGAGTTTTATTTAAAGTAAGTGGGGTTTTTGTGTCTGTGCTCCGGTAATTACTTTTAGTCCAACCTATGCAACCCCAGCAAACTCAGACTGTTACTGAATGAGACATTTTGTCCTGATATTGGCAGCAACTGCTCCATTATTTATCACATTTTCTTTTGGGGATTAAGGATTTTGTGTGTGCCTGTGTGTTTCTGTGTGAAGGATAATAAGAAGACTGAAATAGTCTGCTATTATAACTGAAAATAAACAATAACTAACAAAGAAAAAAAATCTAACAATTGAGGGACTATTAGACTTTTGAAAAGAACCAAAAACATGTATATATATTTTTTTCCCAGGGCCTTATGCCTGTATGTAATTTTCTGTCATTTGTAGTACTATGAGGCATTTCAAAACTGCTGACCCTCTTTTAGCTAAAAACAAATTGTTTACATAATATAAATTATTGCTTCTCACTGTAAATATGGTAATAGTTTGACAGAAAACATAGCTCCTGAAATCATCAAATGATTAACCCTGTGGTTTTTGTCTAGGTCAGCCCACCTAGTTATATTCACTCTAATATAACAAAGCATTTCTCTTTGTGTAGAGAGAGACAAGATTTCTACAAAGTCTTCATGACTGCTGCTCTCTGTCAGACTGACACAACCACTTTTTTCACCATCATTTAACACAGCAATGCTTTCACGTGACTTTTCCAGTTTGTTGATTTTCCCATCATCATCTGTATCATCAAACACATTTTGATCTCTCAATTACTTTATTAGCGTTTTTTTTTTCCACAGTGAGTGAACAAACTGATGTTAACCCATCAGGCAACCCTTTTCTATTAATATGTTTCAAGTGATCCTGTAGACTCTGTTATTGGAGCCATGATCTGTTATTTACATCAGCCTGCTTCTTTCCTTTCCATAATTTACCAACCGGGAATTTGAAATAAGACTTGTAAGTAAGTTTATCAACGTGAGAATGTAGCTCCTAAACAGAGAGAAAATAAAGAAACACTTGACATGTGTGCATACAACTGATCAAAGAGGTTCAACAAACTCTAAAATCACAAATAAAACGGCTCTGCATAACCTGCAAACAGTTATTTAATGAGCCATAAACTTAATGTTCCAAATAACTTTATTGAATACTATTTTTTTGTATACTGTCAGAAATCATCAGGCATGCTACCTGAACTGAGCCTGGCTTGTTTTGCTAAAGAGTTTTCTCTTTTTTCAATTCTCAGTCATTTTTCTGTGCAGCTTTAAAGGTAGGGTCTGCAGGAATGTCATTTCTTGTTAGTAAACACAACATCCAAACTGGGCTCCTCCTCCTTGGATCAGTGCCAGCAGCAGCACACCCACAGCCCCCGACCGTGACAACATGAACACATTCACTAGCCCAGTAACCACCTGTAGCATCACGTTTGTAGGGGACTTGAGAGTCGTGCACCTGACTTGGCATGTTAGCACAAGCTAATCACTGGTATTTCACACATACCTGCTCAGTAGAAAGCCATCTTGCGTCGCTTTTCACCCTGAGCTGCTCTCCAAGTGCCTGAAAGTGAGAGAAGGTTGAGCCAAACTTCACCCTCTTGAAGGAAAAAGCTTCATCTATTTTGCATTTGTTTCACTTTGCTTCTTCCTCTCGCTAATCAACACCCAAAGTCACTTGTGCACTGGGAGCACTGTGATCGGCTAACGTGAGCACACCTACTCTCTGCCAAGAAAAGTCCCAATACAACCAGAACATCAACATACAGGCAGAGGAGAGGGTTGGGGTAGACACTGACCCTGACACATATGTATAGAGGCCCAGCAGTGACGATTGAGCAGGATTGTTGTAAAAATTTACATTTTTTTTTTTTTTCAGAAAAATCCAGGAGTAACTACCTTTAGAATTACTTTGAGCAACCAAAAATTGCCAAGGAGTAACTCGGGTTACTCGTGCAACAATTGGAAGGTTAATAAGTTAACTTTTCATCCAACCCATTGGCTCACTGATATTGTATTTGAGACTGTTGTTGTTCAATTAAAACAGTAAAAAAGAATAGTCAGTGGTGTTCTCAAGCTTAGCAGAACTCTTTCTTCTGTTATTTTCTTTCTCTTTTCCTGGAAAATTACGCCCCCCTCCCCTTGTTTTTAACCCACCACACACTGCCTAAAACTTTACTGTTTTGTATATTGGATTTGGTTTGGTTTCCCCAAAAAAATATCAAAGGAGTTCCACCTGTTCAGTTCTTTCTGAGGTAGAGCCTCCTAACTTTTCTTTTTCGCAGGTAGGTAGTAATTCCACCTGGTACCAGACAGAGAGGAAAATGGAAAAAAAAAGTGTTAAAGCTGTGATATTTGTCCTCTGAGCCCCTGAAGGTGTAGGTGTTACATCAGGTAACAATGGCTTCCCACAATCCTCTCTGCATGTGTGTAAGTACGAGTGTTTGAATGCCAATGCTCATTATATCACCCAGAATGTTCCCATGTTCCTCTCATAGAGGAGAGATGTATACGCAGGTGCGAAATGTCACAAGTTTACGCAGTGCTGTTTTTTGGATACTGACATTGACTATTATCAGCAGATTCCTTTTGAAATGTCACAAACTTTGTGGCTTTTAGGGCTGTGAATGTTCCTCTCCCTATGTATTTTTTTTTGCCAAGTGTCTTACTTCATATCTAAGTATCAGTGTCTGAAGAGGATGCCAATTCTGGTAATATCACATCAGTTGTGAGTCTCCAGACATACAGCGTAACTCATCATCAGAAGCAGCCCACTAACACTGAACTTTGAATGCCTCATCAGATTTTATCCCCTTGTCTACAGGATTATCATCAAAATGGATAAATATTTTTAGATCTTATTTAAAAATAAAGTTAAGCAATGTCTCCACATGCTAAACTTAGGAGGCACTTATGAGACTCGATGTACATGTGTCTTTGATAGTGCAGATGTCTGTAATAGTGTGTGTGTGTGTGTGTGTGTGTGTGTGTGTGTGTGTGTGTGTGTGTGTGTGTGTGTGTGTGTGCGTGCGTGCGTGCGTGCCTGCGTGCGTGCGTGCGTGCGTGCGTGCGTGCGTGCGTGCGTGCGTGTGTGTGCGCGTGGTGTGTGTGTGAGATCAGCAGGTTGATCCTCAAATCCTCTTCTTCTGCGATCATCTATCGGATATTCTGATCCAAAGGCCACAAGTTTTGCCACACCCCCAGTCTGCAGGGTAATGAAAAAGGCCCAGATTATTGAAATAAGAGCCCCACACCCCCACCATAACACACAGCCCTTTACCGTTCCCCTGCTCAGTTTCTTGCACAGACTGAGAGATCACCTCGGAGGTCTGGTTAAAGATAGATGGAAATGGCAAACACATCGAAATTACATCGAGATGATTACATGCTGCGCCCGACTTCCACAGCATTATTGAAGAGCTCCTCTGACTGACACTTTCACTCATTTCAGTTTGCCGAATTTGAGATGGAAGTAAATTTTCACTGAACGAGAGCTCCAGCATCTCTTACAAAGAAAAATAAGGGATTATTTAAACCATTTCCAACGATTAATAACATATATATATATATATATATATATATATATATATATATATATATATATATATATATATATATATATATATATATATATATATATATATATATATATATATCATATATATATATATACATATATATATATATATATATATATATATATATATATATATATATATATATATATATATATATATATATATATATATACATATATATATATATATATATATATATATACATATACAGTGTTTTTCCTCAAACCCTTTTTACAGTTTAAAGCCTCGCTCATGCCAGCCTCACTCATGGTCTCAGAGTTGACGTTATTTGTCAAACAGACAGCAGGGTTATTGTTGTCAGTCTGATGTAAGCTGACTTGAGCTGTTGGAAATCACTCTGGTCCTGAATTATCTGTTGTCAAACTGGCCTGCATTGTTGTCCTGGTCTTTGCCTGCTTCTCCAGCTGGGTCCATTACCTCGTCACTAGCAGCTTCATGAAGCTATTGTCAAGAAGTATTTCCCAAACAGAATTGCGAGTCAAAAATTTGAGGAAAAGACTCAAAATATGTCATTTCTCACAGTCTAAATCAGTTGTAGGGCAATGATTGAGTTTTAGTGTTTCCTTCAGATTATCTGTTCTGTTACTTAGCTCACTCCATTCAAAATTTTGCTCTTTTATTCTGCTTACATACAAACTAATTTTACCTGCTTTACTTTATTTGCCATTATTGAATATCATTTTAATTCAATACAGTTGAGTGGATTTTTCAAGGCTCCAATGGTAAATTCAGGAAAACTTATACGTCCACTGCATTAATATGATCTGAGTGAAACCACAACTCAGTTTTGATTTCTGATTCATTTTTTTGTGTAATTTTGTGGGCTAACTCAACCCTTTCTAGGGGTGTTTTCCTCTCAAAAGTAAAAATACTAAAATAAGTATTGAAAAAAATTTGTTCATGGGTAAAGAGAAAGACAGAGAAAGGAAAGAATCTAAGGTCAGGGGTCATCAGTTTGTCCAAGTGCCAGTTTTGTCATATTGGAAGTGACGCGTGTTTTGAGTCTCCAGACAAATGTGAGCTGCTCTGTGCCTCTGATTGGGTGAACTCCCAACTTTCATGTCCTCTTAACTACCAAGATTACAAAAAAAATTAACCTCCTGTATAAAGTGTGCTGATTGCAAAATTAGTGATTCAGACACAAGATATTTTTGTACTAGGCTGTAAATATGAGTATTTCTTCTGCAAACATGTTTTTTTTTGGCTTGGTGTGTATGTGACTCCAGAGGCCTATAGCATGAAGCGCGGTCAACTTATCTGGGGTAACTCACATCTATCCAGGACAGAGTAACCGTAACAATGGCAATCAGGATAATTGATAGCACGACACAAGTTATCACACGGTAACTCAACCCAGGATTGTCTCATCGAGAGCCGTGAACGCACACGTAAAAGAGGAGGGCTCAGAGGCAGCTGACCAATCACAATCATGAGCGACTAAGAAAGCTCCGTACGTCACCGCTGAAGAGCAGCAACTGATAAAGCAGCAATACAAGGAGGAGAGATGCAATAACTCGGAAAGGGGGAACAGGGTAGCAGCGGCCAACCGCAGGCAAAATGCATGGCAACGCATAGTGGACTGTGTAAATGCCTAAGTTACTCATCAGTGGCTCAGTATGATAGTGATCACACTTCTAAATCTCATAAAATAATAAATGCTACTGTGCAAATGACTTGCATGTATTCCAATTATCATGTCATTCTCCCAGATGTAGCTAATCCTTCTGGTGTCAGAAGAACATGGGAGCAGATAAAAAACAAATACAAGAACATCATCACGTCTGATAAGTCTGTTTCAAGCAGTGGCGATTGCTCTAAGACTACAAGCTTAGCTTCCCCTGAAATGTCCCCATAAAAGTGGTGATATGTTCTGCTGTGTGTACATTTTATTGACAAAATATGCGCTAGAATTCCTCCATCTTTTGTTCAGAATCAGATCACTGATTAACTGGCGCAACTTCCTTCTCATTCATCCTGAGAACGCTATGAATTCGTCCTTAAGTTGTGTGAGTGCAGCAGCCAACAAGGGAGGCCGTAAACTTGCTCAGCCACTCCGCATCCCCGACAGAGTACATGTAGCTGCCCGTGGCAAAGAATCGCAGGGCGATGCACAATGTCTGTGGAACAGTCAGTGCACCGCTCCTGCGGGTTGCATGGGCAATATATGGCTCTAATATTTCACAGAGGTAGAGTAGTCCGGGCCGTCAGAACCTATAACTCTCATACAGCGAATCGTCGCTTTGATCGAGTGGATCTGATCGATCTTTAAACACTGTTTCTCTTCGTAAAGCTCTTCTTACAACTTGTGCGCCTCTGTCCACCGGGTTTGGGAGAAAAGGGCAGGCCATCGTTTCTGAGATTGGTCAGTGGGAGGGGCTTTTTATAGGATCAGATTCAACCTCCAACTTATCCTGCTCCAGAGCAGGATAGCTGTTCAGAGTAGGTCACCATGGTGATCTACTCTGATAAAAAAGGAACCGGCTTCGTGCTATCGCTAATCAAGCGTTAACCCCTGAAGTTATCTCGCTAAGACACTAATCCTGCTTTGTGATATAGGCCTCAGGTACTTCTGAAACCAGCCCCAAGTGGACACTTGAGAAACAGCAGATTTTACCACTTCCACATTGTCTCATATTTTTAGAGTTTGGGGCTTGGTTTGGTTGTGGAGAACGCTGGCATCTGTCCATGGTCCTGAAACCCCACATCAGATGTTTTTTGTGGAAAAGTGTGTTAACTTCGTTTTTTAGTGTTATTGTCCGAAGAAGTCCTCTCTATAAATACTTTACTTCTTTAAGATGATCTACACACACACACACACACACAAACACACACACACACGCACACACGCACACACACACACACACACACACACACACACACACACACACACACACACACACACACACACACACACACAGTCGTTATTTAGGACTGTAGGCTGTAATTAATGCTGTAAACACTCCGTATATCAGAGCCACGTACATGTTGCTGATGCCTCTCACCCATACAGACTGTGTACTGCTGAACGGAAACATCCGGATGACTGACGACCAGTGAAGTAATTGGCTAATGGGTGGAGAGAGCATTGCTTAAATACTTCCTTCATTTGATGGGACTGGAAGCAGCACCGAGTTGACATTTGGCTACATCATGTCTGTCCTCTTAGTCAATTAGCTGACCAAGTGAACGGGAATGAACAGGAGAGGAGGGGGTGCATTAGTCTGTGGAGTGACGGTAAACATTTCTTACCTGACAAGAAGACGACTTTAATTCTGCATATTTATCGTTCATGCTCTAAATCAAGTCGTCTGCTTTTTTCCTGCTCATTTCGTCCCCACCTGAAAGTGTCCACTTTCGTGCGAGCACACCAAAATTTAAATAACCATCATGGCCTGTCTTCTCAACAGTCATGGAGAAACTGAGAAGCCTCCTGCTGCAGGAATGGAGATGAGATACACTCAGGCAGTGAGAACTTGCCTTCATTGTTATTATGGAGCTGTCTGGATAAGTGAGAGCAGATAGAGATAAAACTGGGCTGTATATTTTCCAGCCAGTTACACACAGACATATATACACGCACACACAAGTATGGAAAAAACACATTTTCTTGCTCTGTACGAGCTCGGACAAACAGGCACACACACACATAATGTAATGGGCTGTGGTAGTTTATCACTCTGTGATGTGGACCCAGGGGACAGAGATTTATGACTCTTGTCTTCACAATCACTTTTGGATTCAAAACTCAGTCAAGTGTGTGTGTGTGTGTGTGTGTGTGTGGCACAGCAGGCAGAGAGGCTGTATGTGTCCTCATGTCATCACATCAGAATGATACATGTATATAACATACTGAGCTGAACGCACACTGAGATAGCTTCAGGAAACACTCGGTGAATACTGAGTGGAATATATCTGAGTGGAATGTGTCCTGGAGACAACCCAGAGATATTTGAACACTTTCTCCTCAGCTGTGTAATTTCACTTTCTCATATTCAGTCACAGCAGATCCTACAGCTATTAGAGAGTCCAATCCTGTAAACTGACTCATTTCTCGGCAACTGTGTTATGATTAGAAAAACTTTGTCTCCCCGAGATTTTATTCAAAAACTTAATGACTGGTTTATTACATTCACTTAGCTTAAATGAACTCAGTGTAACGCAGCATGCTGGAAATCAACCCAACCGTCATCATGTTTTAGAGTTGGAAAGACAGCTCTCCAGAGAAAGTCCACTTGACTGTCTTTCCAAACAACTCAGTTTGCATTTCTTCTAAGTTGTGCTGGGCTATTCCAAAGTTGTTTGCATCAAATTCTGTGGTATGAATTGGATGGAAATAAATAGGGCTGCAACGATAAATCGATAAAAAATGATAAAACCAATTAGTTAAAGTGTCAACAACACTTTTCCATAATCGATGCACTGTGCTGCACCACTGTTATATCAGTTGGTCTTTGGTTTATTTGTCTTCTTCCTTTGTGTCGGATTATTTAGCGGTTGGCAACTAGCTGAAGGTGCATTACTGCCACCTACTTGACTGGAGTGCAGATTACCTGGGCTGCGGGGCTGTATGCATGACATGTAAACAGATCAGCGTGGTGGAGAAGAAGAGAAGCCGGCTAGTGAGGGAAACAAGTAAACACATGAATAATGGCCGAGCCGGAGAAGCCGTTTGTTCAAAAAAATCCAGAGTATGGGAGTATTTCACGCTGAGTAAAAGCACGCAGCCTCTTAATTGCAACGCTTGCAAAAATGACCTAGCATAGCTCAGCAGTACGACTGCAATGATCCAGCTCTATAAACGCAAACATGTTGGGCTCATCAATGATAATCTGGGGAGCTCAACAACAAGGTGAGGAGCTACAAAATCCCACATACACTCCTCTACATGTCGTGAAATGCATGGTATGTCTTTCAG
The DNA here is from genome assembly GCF_033239565.1 of Halichoeres trimaculatus. Taxonomy (NCBI): domain Eukaryota; kingdom Metazoa; phylum Chordata; class Actinopteri; order Labriformes; family Labridae; genus Halichoeres; species Halichoeres trimaculatus. The sequence goes on from NW_027437189.1 coordinate 23,578,860, forward strand.
GACTCATTTTGTCTTTTTTTTTAAATCGTCACCCCGTTTGAAAACCACATGGAGTTGGTTAAACTAATGTTAGCATTAGAGTTAGCTGCTTCAGACAGTGGTAGGGCAGAGGGGGGGGACTGTTTGAGCTGCAGGTCAAAAGATTGAGGACACATTGTCATTTATCTGCCTCTTTGGCCCACTAAGTTCTTATTCTAATGACATAACAATATGTCTTCTTTTATTTTGCCCATACTGTTGATTCTCAGTGTGACAATACATTCATATCACTTTTTTATACTTTATAACAGTAGCATCTAGTCAGCTTAAATTATGTTCAAATATGTTGATGCTTGTATATATCTTTAAGCAAACAATAGTCATCAACTACTTGCAGCCCTAGAAATAAAGAGTAACAGCTTAATTTAAAAGTATACATCTAGCCAACTGGTCACCAACTCATTCTGTAGACAGGAGATAATAGTTTGATTATATTTCTGTAATGACATCTAAATTCACCCACCATCCTAGTCTCTGGGAGATGAAAGGTGAATAGTTAATGTTTTAATGAGTTGATGATGTTGACATATCAGAATTAGAATCCTTGAGTCCCAGTTGGCTTTTGGCACCAGAAGCACTTAAATAAGGTGTTTTTATTATGACAATGGAGCACAGGGCATACAACAGATGGTCTGACAAGGGGGTGCAGGACTATGAGACGATCACAGGTCTACCTACCTGTTCATTGTAAAACTATGAACTCTTTTCAGGTATAGTGAACTGATTGAAACTGATTGGAAAAGCAGTTGAGTACGATACCAGCTGAGTCTCATCCATACTCACGGCCCAACCCCAGTATTGCTCACGTCCAATTGTCCTAGGCTTACATTTCTCTGTTTTATGGCCTCCGTCTTATAATTACAGTCACCACTGAGCTGGCAGTGTAATGCAAAGATTTCTGAGGCCACACTTCTTTGACCCTGCAGTCAAAGTGCAGACATACCTACGATCACAGGAACAATTTTTTTTTTCCCAGAGGAATGTATCATCAAGAACTAAAAGTTCTTGGATATTCTACTCAAAAAATACCTGATAAGACAACACTTTGAGTGCCAAACCTTTGATTTCTAGTTTCCTTGTGTTTCTTCATGCCTAGCTCATTAAAAGTCTTTGTATACAGTATAATAAATATGTAGTCTATTACATTTGGCTATCTGCTGTACTGTCTCTTACCTGTCTGCTGTTCTGTCTCAATGCCTTAGTGTAGGGTGTGTGCAGCTGCAAGGAATATTATGTCTTGTTTTAATGTCTGTCATTTATAAATAGCTGTTCATCTATAATACTCTCATGGCACCTTGAACCTTTTCATTTCATGCTCATACACTGGTGTTTAAGCATTTATGTGTCCCTCTGTAACCATAGAACATTTTGAGGGAAATAGTTTAATGATACTTTAATATACTTTTCTCCCCTGGCCCTGGAGTAACATACAAAGTGACAGCTGTCTCAGATTGGAACAATTCCTCTGCAGTTACCTTGTGTTACAGTAGACCTGTGCATTATGTTTGATGAGTGCACAAAACAAATAAACAGCTGTGCAGGGAAACTGTCTGGCCAATGCTTTTGTGCTTATCTTTGGCCATCATTGCCAACCTGTGTGTGTGTGTGTGTGTGTGTGTGTGTGTGTGTGTGTGTGTGTGTGTGTGTGTGTGTGTGTGTGTGTGTGTGTGTGTGTGTGTGTGTGTGTGTGTATATAAGCAGAGTTGCTTCTTGCAGCATAGGGCCTACTGTATAAGTGAGGACCAGCTGTTCACTGATTGACAGGCCGATGCATATGGACATGTGAATGTCTATCACTTACTACACTGCACAGTGCATTTGAATACAAACAAGAAACCCTCACTTAGTAGACTTGATAAAAAATAGGTGAAACACACTAACTCTGAATCTTTTTATCTCATTTTTGTGAACTGACGGATACAACAATGGCCATTTTTTATTACTTTAGGAGAAAAATGAAACCTGGCAGGCTGAATGCTTCTTTCACAATGTATCTGGAGATAAGTCTAACTTTCAAATTGTCATCATCCAATGGTGACAGACACTGATGCTCTGTCACACCTATTTGGTGTCTCATAAAGATGCTAAATGTAGCTTTTTGAGTGATACATACGTAAATTGTGTTTACATTCAGTTGAAAGCAATCAAATGAAACAACACAGGAACTTTCTACATTTGCCATGGCAGCATTTGGTATTTTAGTAAATTATACAGGCTGTATTTATAAAGGACAATGTTGGCGTGATAGCACTGCACTTTAACCACACCTTGCAAATGCCCAGCTTGTCCTTTGTTGAAGGCAGATGTTGATTGCAGAATTTACAGACTACAACAATAGTCTCGTAAACAGAGCAGCATCACTATATCCTCAAGAACCCTCACTTCACCCCACCAGCATCACTCTGAGGGCTTAGGAAGAGGAATCCCCTGGAGGGGAAATCTAGATTAAGCTCCGATCCAGCTGGCCAAAGAATATTACCAACACAAGAAGCGCACTGGATCACATTCATATGCAGCAGGATTTAAGATTATGAAAGATTGTCTGAGCATCTCCATAACAGGATCTCAACATAAGTAATCTCCTTTGAGAATGGATAAGACGAGGAGACTGCTCATATTTACGGCCATTCTTTGATGGTAAGGCCTGGCATCATGGACCACATGAGCATGCATTCATTTGCTGCTTTTGTGAACAGGTTTGTAGGACATACACTCTGCATTTCAAGTGGATGCACAGCCAGGGCGTAGAGCTCGTTTATGTGTGCATGTCACCAGGGCTGCCAGCGATAAATTAATGAATCAAGTTGAAAATGTCAGAGCAGGTCCCTGATCGCTTTGCTGTGGCTCAGCTGCAGAGCTCTGTCAGCACCAGGCGATTAACTGATGGTAAGAGGCCACACTGGCAAGACAAACATGCAAGCACACACACACACACACAAACACACACACACTTCTGCCGAGTCTTCCATTCCTCTTGTTATAAAAAAGGTCATGCTTGTCTTGTCCCTCCTCTCGCTTCACTGGATGGTCAAATCTGTGCACTCTACTCCTGCTGTGTATAAAACAGCTACAAATGAGTTTTTGGTAAGTGTTTACTATTTACAGTGAATTATTTGTCTTTTAATAATTTCCTCTTCTACTGATATTTTCTTATCCATCGCTGCTTGTCATCCCCCTCCACAGTTATCAAAATGCACAGATTTAGCTTTCTGTTTGGACTCTCCTGAAAGACCAGGAGGTGTCTGTATTCATCTATCTGTATCCAGGGGTCCTTTGCATTAACAGCAAAGGGAAGAAGCGATAATCTTCGATTCTTTTCATCACATACTCATCTTTCTCAGCCTTTCATCACCCTCCTCCTCGGTGCGCGCCTGCAGCCACATGTGATTGACAAGAAGAGTATTCACAGCATGACATGAAGAGCAGCAGAGTTCACAGAGAACATCATGTACTGAGATTGTTTTCAGGGTTCACAAAGACATTTATAACTAAACATACATAGATCAGCCACACTGAAAGTTAAGATGTATTTCATGGTATGATTATTCCTTCCTGTTCTTAAGTTTGTGTGATATAATGGCATCCATCAAGAGCGTCAGGATCTGAGGGCACCATGGTTCTTTTCCTAGCATCATCATCTCATATGCAACCAGAGCAGCTTTCCAGCTAAGTAATCAATGACTCACCCACTACAGCTTTAATTCATTTTGTTCTAACCGCCCATAAGTGAGTTTTTATACATGCCTAGATGCTGCCTTATTGTTAATGTTCTGACTCGTGCAGTGATATAAATGTTTTCTCACTCAGATGCACAGACATGCACATCTGTCAGTAGTGATGTGGTTAATGAAGCTTGTAGCATTTACTCATTCAAACAGTCAAGCAGCACTCAGTTACTTCAAATACATCTTTTAGAACTGATGCACAGCGTGAATTCCTCTTTTCACAGTCTCTCCAACCTTTCTCAGCTTTTTTTCCCCTTCGACTCGCCTTCACATATTTTCTGAATGAGTCAAAAGCAGTTGAGATTATAGAAATTTCAAGTATGTACTAAGTAGTAGTTTCAGCCTTGGCTTCATTCTCACTGACATCATTGCTTCTTACTAAACACAGTTGTTCATATTTCAATGCACTACTTGAATGTTATACATAATGTCTTGTGATTATTTCTAGTGGGATGGAACGGTTCACAAAATTCATGGTTCGGTTCTTACCATGGTTTTGTGATCATGGTTTTTGGTTCAGTTTGGTGTACATTGTTTTTGTTTTTAACACCCCGTAATTAGGGATGCAACGATTATAGATTTTGAGTGCACGATTATAGTCTGAGGAATAATCTCGGTTTCAAGATTATAACGATTATCGTACATTAATTTCACAACACTGATAATGAACAAATATATAAAATCCCATGAACGATCTGTAGAGATTTCAATGGGCTTTGTATTCCTGTCAGAAATAACAGATTAATCAAATAACACAGTACAAAATAATAAAGATAAACATAAATTATAACTCTTCCATTTGGAATTAAATAGACTGACCTCTGCTCTGTAAACATCTACGTCAGTATTTCCCTTTTGCAAAAAATACAGTGTCTGTGTCTGTCAGTGTCAGTGTTGTTGAACTCTTAGGCTAAAAATGAATAAGAAAAATGAAACAAATAATCCATGCCGTGATGAACTTTGATTGAATTTGTAGTAATGATTTAATTATATTTTTTTTAGATATCTGAAATAAAGTATTTTAAGTATTATTATTAATATAAGACTAAACTTAACTTCATTCATCCCCCAGAGGAAAATGGTATTTGTATGTAAGTAACTTAAGTTTTATTGTCATCCATGCTGATTTTTAAATTCATTTTTAACAATCTAATCTATTCTTTTGATAATCTTCATAAATTTATCTAATTTTTAAATTTGGTCTGATTAAATTCTGTCTATTATGATCATTGTTATTGTTTGGTTGAAGATTAATCATGATAATGATAATGGATTACATTTATATAGCGTTTTATCCTTGACTGACACTCAAAGTGCTTTACAAGTTTTAGTAAAAAAAAATAGAAACAGGTTGAAAAAAATCTCTTATGATGTGTTAATAGCAACTGAAATGCAATTAATTTGTTCCCATGGTACAGTGCTGGAAGTCTACAAGCTCCTGATGTTATTGTAATGTTTAGAACCTGATATATTAAAGGATAAGTTTGGTTACCCCCCCCCCACCCCCCACGATAGGGGCTCACGATAGCACAGGAAAGTCACAAGAGTTGTTGTCTTTAGAAATCACCTATCGCCATGCCACAACACACACGCTTCCCCACAATTGTTCCACTGTACTCTTTCACCTCGCGTTGGGCATGTGTGTGATTGGACCTACATACTTGCTTCAAACTGAGTAGTAAGACGAAGAACAAAGAAAACATGAACCCAAAGAATCATCGGAGCCTGAACAAAGTGAGGGAAACTGTTACATCCCCAGTTTCAAACTTCTCTCTTGTACAGAGGTGTTTGTTAATTTAGGAGAGTATTGCTTGTTACCATTACCTTTTAATTCAACTCATAACAAACTTATATATAAATAACCTTATATGTAAAAAAAAAAAAAAGGAACTTCTACTGTGTCGATAAGCAATTTCCCTTGTTTTGTTTGGCTTGTAATATCTTGAAATGAATTCCCTGTCTATTTTTCACTTGTCCAAAGAAATACACTGTGTCTTATTTTGATCATTACACTTTGTATCTGTTAGTCTTACAAATAAACAGCAGAGTTTGTGAAATGTGGTGGACATGCTGGACTTAAAAAACCTAAAAAACACTCTTTTATGGTCTGTTAGTATAAGACGCTATGAAATATTAGCTATTGTATCTCCAAATGTTTACATTAATCTTTCAACCTCCATCAGTCATTCAATCCATCCATCCATCCATCTGTGGATTAATCTGTCGTTCAGTCAATCAAAGGTGAGAGTGAGTCTGGTTTCATCTAAATCCACCATAGATGGAGCACTTTGCTACATTTGGCAAATTACAGTTGTCAGGAAAAGTCTCCTTTTAAGAGGCAGAATCCTAAGTGGAACCAGACTCATGTTGAACAGTCACCTGCTGAGACAGTCCTAAGTATAGAAAGAGGTCAGAGGGAGATGCAGAAAAAGAGAAATGATAGATCAGGCAACAAAGGCAGTGAGGCTCATCAAGACTTGATGTTAACATTAAGGAAATGCTGAAAGAATGTTCTATTTACAGTGACTGCAGATTAATTTTAACAGATGTATTAATTATGGTAATTAAAGTTAACGGGTTTAATATTAGCACAATAATGGTGTTGATAACAGGGGGTAGAAATAAAGGTGTTAATTATATCTAGCAGTTGGAGTGGAACTGTTCTGAAAATACCATCGGCATTATAACCGTGGCTATAGCAGTGAGATTGATAGTCATAGTTTTTTTTAAGTCTGGAACTCTGTGGTTAGAAACGATGATGGAGCATGTAGATTTAAGCTCAGCAGCAGATATACAAGCAGGCATCTCAACAGGTATGTTAAGACCTACACCTTTACATTTATCCTAATGTGGTACACGTTTTAAAATCTGCTGCTCAATAAGACAGGTAAACATGGAGTTTTCCGCCTTATTGCAGCCTCTGGGGTCACTTCCTGGTCAGTCTCAATTTAAAGTCTTAAACCACTGTCTGCACACAGCATGTGTGTTTGTTTCCTCCATTCTTTTGACAGATCTTCAGTAGCATCCAGTAATTTCTTAGTCTATTTTTAGAGCAATGCTTATGCAATGTTTACCTCCTTATGATTTAATTATTGAGACTGTTCTGAAACCAATTGCTGCGGACATGTTCCTGGCAATGCATGAATTATAATAAAGATATTCCTGACTCTCTCATCCAGTACAGTTTGTGCTGCCTTTGTCTTATAATGAACTGATGGAAGAAGGAGGCTCAGTGGTTGAAAGTATCTCGTCAGTTCTTCCACAGAAAGCTGATGTTCAGGGCAAGGGAAGAATGCAGCTTTGTCACCTCTCTTTGCCGTCAGCCTCAGGGCCAGATGCTTTGCGACTTCTTCCTGTCAAATATGGTCTGTCTGCCAGAAAGTGTATGCATACATATTTTACCTTCTGCTGTACTTCATGTGTGTCCCAGTGCTGTGACTCAGCAGTGCGTGGCCTGATTCCTGACAATGGGGGAGTTCAGTACGACTGTGTGCAGCACCAGCAGCTTCAGTTTATCACTTCCGTCTGAGCCAGTCCCAAAGGAAAAAGCATCAAGGCTGTATCTGTATTGATGAAATTTCAAACTCTTTTTAGAAGACTCTTTTTAGAAGACTCTGAGGAGCCTTTTTGAAATCTGCAGAGTTCACCAGCTTCAAAGCTTGAGTTGAGCTCTGTATCTGGTCTGTCTCCTCAAGTGAAATCGACAAAGCATCACAAAGATCAAATGAAATACAATAGAGCGATACTTTCCTTAAGGAGAGCATCAGCAGACAACAAACAGTATTTGTTTTGACAGTTTGTCGAATAAAGCCATGACTGAGTTGGCATGCTGTTTGAACTTCTCTCAGCCTTAAGGAAGTAAGATAATCAGGTACAGAAACACAAAAGCATTGTAACACTTTTCTGTTTAATTGATCTTAAATCGTGTTCTGACATCTGTTAAATTGATCAAATACTTGTGATGGATTATCTCAACCTCCAAATCGTGCCTTTAAAGACTGATATAATTATCTAAATGTATCTTAAGATCTTTGTTCCTTGCTTAGAACTCTGACTTCCTGACATTTAGTGTGATGGATATACAACCATCCATCCGTCCTCTGCGGCACTTGAAGTGCTTTCTGAGTCGTCATATTGAAGGATGTCCCAACTGATCCCTGACTGATGGGAGAAGTGATGATTGAGCAGGCTTTGCAGAAATCTTTTCACTGACAGGCATGCCCTCATATGGAATATCGCTCTCTGATTGGACGCTGCAGCGGCTCCGACTTTGCCACATGAAACTTTACTTGACCAGAGCTAAACGAGAAAGAAGAGTCGAGCTGAAACAGGCACTGGAGATCGTTCAGAAACAGGTCATAAAGCTGGGATTAAAAAAAAGGGTTTGTTGTGAGTTTGAAGCACAAAATACAGAGCACAGCCATTATGAAATCAATACCATGGAGGATCAATACAAAATCTATTAAATAATATCTTCCTGAGACACAATTAACAAGTTCATATTAATAAGTTTTAGAGTTTATGATCAGACGCACTCTAGACAAAGGCTAAAAACATAATAGTTTAATAATGACACATTTTACCGGTAAAGTGATCTGTGTGCTTCTAAACAGCACACAGAATAAACATAGAGCAGGTTTCCTTCATGTGAATGTGTTTCTTTAACCGGTTAAAAGAGCAGACAGAGCTCAGACACACTAACAGCTTTTAGAGCTGACTGACAGACGATCCAGGGGTGATCAGCTGATGGTGTCATCACTGAAACGTGTCCCTTCATGTGACAGTCCGGAGGAAAGAAAATCTCATTGCTCCTAAAACAAATCTCCTCGGTTCCTCTCTCCTCTCTTTGTTTCCTCTCTCCTCTCCCATGCATCTCTGGTGGGAGGGACTAAGATGCAAGTGAAGGAAGCAAGGATGGAACTTTGGAGCTTTGAGACGCCTCCATAGAGACAGACAACCTTTCACGCACACACTCACACCTGCAGACAATTTAGGCCAATTAACCTGATGAGTGTGTTTTTGAACTGTGGGAAGGAAGCCGGAGTATCTGGAGAGAACCCACGCATGCACGGGAGAAAATGTAAACTCCACACAGAAAGGCCCTCGGGGCGAATTGGGAATGGAACAGGTAACCTTCTTGCTCTGAGGCGGCAGCACAAACAGATGCCCCACCGTCCAGCCACTGTTGTGGGTGAATGAGTAAGTATGAGTGCATCCAATGAATACGTTCATATTTCCATGAAAGGTAAACTGAACTGCTCGGTTTATGGCTCATGAATGGGACCGTGAGTGAAGATTACTCCTGGGGCAGGGAACGGCCACTCACAACCTGAGAAGCACCGAAAGCTGCCAAGAGATAAGGGGAGTTGCCGAGAGGCGACGGGAGGTGTGATACAGCAGCAGAAGGCAGATCTACTACTACAGTACTCTCTGTGCATTCAGCAGGGCTCATCCTACACACAGTTTACACAACATGATTCTTACTTTTCTGTCTGTGATGCTATGATGGCAAACAAGGATTCATTTATTTGGGGAATTAGCTCAAGGGATATGGATAAAAGCAGAGATAGAATAGAATAGAACTTAATTGTCATTGTAACAAGTACAATGAAATTGAAGTCAAAGCAACAATCAAGAAAACAAAAGTAAGAAAGTGTATAGAAAGAGCAAAAAGGTCTATAAGAAAATAGATGATGACAGCTTGTCCATCATTCTCCAGTTCAGCCGGCCTCCACCTCCACAGGGTCCAGGACTGAGCTTCTTCAGCAGTCCATTAGCCATGTCTGTGAATAGCATGATGCTACTCTGCCCTCTGGTATTCCCTCTGTTGCTGGGTTAGCACAGCTAGCTTGTCCATCTTATTGTAGATAGATCTTACGTTCCCAATAACGATGGATGGAAGGACAGGTCCATGTCATAACCTCTAAACTCACACCTGAGAACCAGCACATCGTCCTCACCTCCTTCTCCTCACTTTGTGGGAAGATATCAGGCCTTGCACCAGTTAGCATTGACATGCTACAGGCTGCTAACAGCTGAGTTCACATGTCAACAATGCAGCCATGGTTACATGTTGGATCTGCAGACAAACACAGGAGAAAAAGTAGTAAAAATATCACTGAAGCCACAAAAAGTTTGGTCCATGACCAACAAATGAGCCATACAAAGTAATGATCCACTCCAAATACAAAGATTACGAAAAAAAGGACGAAAAAATTACAAGAAACGGACAAAGAAGAGAGAGCTGCTGCAAAAGGCAGCCATAGCCAATAGGGCGAGCATGAACTAAGTTTCCAAAAATAAATTGTATTCGTGAACTTGTTGATTTGAATTGGCGTGAACTGGACTTTGATCTAGCTTGCTTATTGTGTGCGCTGACACAACGCTGCGTCCAGCCCTTGATTATTACTTGAATTACACAGATTTTGTGTCTTTGTCTCAGATTCCAGCCCCTGTTTGATTTTACGTCTTCACTTCGGCAAAGTTACACCTGATGCTTTTGTGTTAACAAGTCTTAAACCGGGGTGTGGACCTTTTAAAATCCCTTCTGAAATGTGTCTGATAGCAGGAAGCTAAAAGGCTGACCCAATAAAGAGTTACTTATCTGAGGCCACCAGATGACTTGCAGAAACAGAGCTTGATGACTCTGGGAAACAATGACACACACACGCACGCACACACACACACACAAACACAAAGGCTAACATGCTCACACTTTTGCAGCAGAAGTACTGTGGGCACATTTTGTCGAAAAAGCTCTCATAGCACAAACATTTTACGTTTGGGGAATTTAATTCACCTGAGATAAACCCTGACATATGATGTTGTGTGTTTACTCAGCTCATAGTAATATTATGCCAAACCAAAATGTCCTTTTTTTATTCAGCTTGCCCCCTTAACTCTTAACGAAGGCATACGTCTTATCTGTTGTGATATCTTTATACGTTTGCATCTGTGTGAGTCTGATTGTCCACTGATGTGCTGAAGCCCACTGCTCCTAAAAGGCCTCTGAGTTACATCCTTTAATAAGAAAGCATTGTGGGGGTTTTGCAGCCTTGGCTCCTCTCCAGCAGTATAAGCCCATCCTTAGAGGTTGTGCAGTGATAAAGTTGTCAGCTCAATATTACCAACACCGAGAGGATTTACTCTCTTGTATAAGTGTTGGTGTGTTTGCTCAGGCTTGTGGTTTGGTCATGGTTGTTATATTTGCCACATGAGAGCCTGTTGATTGACAGGCCTTAATTATGCTAATATTGCTTTGATTTACACTTTTTCAAAAATCTTTTTTATACCTCTGTTATCTGCCTGTGAGCATGCAGTGGACAAAACTGTTGCATAGTTACACCAATGCCCCCTCAGTGACCCACATTGTTCCCATCATTTCCACCTCATGGCTCCAGAAACATGCTTTCCCTCTGTGGGTAAAGTTCCACACTTAACCCCTTGGTTCTCCCTGGGCAGCTGGACCACTTATTAGTGGTAAGTCCACCAGTGATAGATGCGCACAACATTAAAGCTATGTGTGCCTGTGTATTTATGTGAGTGCCTGCGTGTACGTGGTCCCACAAATGAAGTCCTTTATGGGGAACACACTCGGGTGGTATATGGAGCTTAACCACAGGCTGAGTAACTGCACCGCATGGGGATGGGAGTTTACGATGATTGCAATAATATAACAGTTACTGTAATAGCATGTGGTAGATTAATATGCAATAAACAGGCTGAAAGACTGTGTGCGTTTATTCAGAGCTATCTTTTATTTATTCAATAATTGTTTCAGCAGTAAGGTCAGATTGGGTGTAATGTGATTCTGCCCCACTCTTTCACTCTTTTTAAAAACAAAAGTTGACAAAACAGAATTAGTCATGCTTGTTCTCCTCTTGCAGTTATTGAGTAGCACTTATAACAATGTGTGCTTTGACTCTCCATTAGTCAGTCAACAGGAATAAATGGGAATAATCAAGTCAGAGTAAGTTAACACACACGTGTTGCTTTTGATGGTTTTAGCACACAACCATGTGACAGATGTGAAGCAGAAATGCACCTTGTAGCCAGGGATGGGTACCAAATTACTTTGGTCGGTACTTGTAGGTTCTGACTGAATTCTGTCTGTAGTACCGAGTACCGATTCACATAAAATCAGATGGTGCCATGTTTAGGTACCTCCACACATCCGTGTGACTGCGAGGGAGTAGAAGAATAGGCAATTTTCCATGCTGGACATGAACACAGCATTGCAAGTTTTCATATTGAGAAATAAACATGTTAAATGGAAAAAACGTTGACATTTGATAATTAAACAAATTAATATTACTTACTAGGGCTGGGACGATTTGCTAGTCTTGCGACTTGTTTCTATTACCATTTGTGGGGTATACATGCAGGCATTTGATTTAAATTGCCATTCTTCGATGTTAACGATTTTTGTGATTTTTAGTTTCTTTTTTTAACACCAGACCATGTGAAAAAGTTAAACGATGACGAGAAAGTTTACAGACTATATCAGGAGCTATATTTTCCCCAAAAAGTGCACATCATTCAAGTCAGAGAGAAACATTTCACCCTCTGCTGGAGAAAAGTGGTAACTGTTTTCCAATTCAGTTTATGAACTGAAGAATTTGAACTTGGAAAAAAAATGAATTGACAAATATCAAAATTTTCATATTATCAAACAAAAAGTCCCGATATAACGTTTTTTTTTTTTCTCCCGCCCCTATTACTTACCACTTAAAAGCACACAAAAGTACAAACATTGGTCCTGTTGAGTACCGATACCAATGCCAGGGACTGTATTGCGTCAAATACCAATCCTTACTTCTAGCTAACCCTACTCTAAATGTACCTTACTGCATGATTGGAAATAGAAGATGCAAAAGGTGTGTCGGGTCTTAGCTTAACTAGAGAGTCTCATCTCTTTATCTGCTTTCCGTGGAGCCAAGGGGGATTCTGGGACTTGAAGTCTCATGAGTTTCTTGACTTTCTTCGTTTCTTTCTTTCTTTCCTTTTTTAAAAAAAAAAAAAAAAAAAAAAGCTTAACTGAGCTCCAGCTGAATTCCCTGTGGATTAGCCCGAAAGCTGCAGCTGGTCTGACTGTCAGCTCAAAATCATCCTCACCCAATGTTACTTCAATGCCCAGGGTATGATACAGCAAAGTCCAGCATAGCTTTCGCTGCAGCGGTGAGACATTTTAATGGGTCATCAGCCTTCTAACACCTAATAGTGTTGACGGGAAGATGGACTTTGACTAGAATTTTCCCTGACAGCGTGTCTAAATATGTGAGAGATGGTTAGAGAGGGAAGGGGAGTGAAGGAGGGGAGGGCGTGATGCTATTAAAAGAGTTTAAAGACCTTTACTGAGGAAAAGGTGAAAGACCATGCAGATCTTTAAAGAGTGCAGACGCTTTGCTTGTTTCAGGCAATGCACAGTTGAATATATAATACTTCATTACGATCAGGTGTCATTTTTATGTGGGGAATGAATAAAACTTTTTTATTGACACTCACTCTCTTAACATCACTCTTAACACAGTCTCACTTTTGAAGGAACTTTAACTTTCTGTCTAGTATTGGAATATTTTGCCGTTACATCATTCATTTTAGCACATGAAAACCCAGTGTGCTACTAACCACATTTTTCCAACTCTGCATGAACATGGCGACAGCTGGAAGACAACAGAACAACAGAGAAATCAGATTACCATGACGGCACAATCTGTTTAGGGCCTCGTGACAGTTGTTATGAATTTGTAGACAACTGGAGCCCAAAATTATTCATTGTCAAAGCTGCAGCATTGGAGGATGTATACTTGACTATAACAGGCTCAGCATTCTGAATGTCAAGTTAACAGCAGTGTAGAAATGCATAATGTTGGCAGATATCACCTGTCATACCTGCCTGCCTCTTCACAAAGTTGGACCTGTCTCCCTCTACCCTGAAAGTTTGCACCAATCTCTGGGCAAGTCACTAACAACATGCTAATATATGCTAATCCCCTCTGAATTTACATGCCACTTTTAGCCAATGAGCTCAGCTAGAACAAAAGGCTGGAGGTAACCTTTCTCTCATCACCCAGCCTCTGCAGCTCAGGATAAAAGTCTCTTTTAGAAAGGAGGAAGAAGATGTGCGCAGAGACACATCCACCCTTCAAAACAGCTCATGCTGTGCAGGCTTGATTTTTCCACCACACCCCCTAAACGTGTAAAAGTGAGAAATCCTCTGTGAGATTTCAGAGCAGGCAAAGCGTGTGTAGGATCCAGTGTTATAGCTGTGTGCATTTCAATAGCACTCAAGATAACAAGACAATCCTCAATTTAGCTTCTCTGGGAATCTCCTAGACAAGTGACTTTTTTTCTCTCTGTTGAATTTGGGAGTGTTTACCGAAGCACGTGTTCCTGCTCCTCTCAAGTTTTCCTTCACCCCTCTCTGTGAGTAGAAGGCAAAGTGTGAAAAGCCTGGTTAACCTCAGTCAGGGCCTTTGGGGATACCAGAGTGCAGTATGCTTCATGTCAGAGGCTTAATGATGGCTCACAGTCAACCCCAGCTCCACTGGGCTCTACTGTTGTGAGTGTGCTCGGACTGTGTGTGCATGTGGGCTCTTATGTGTGTGTGTGATTATACATCTGAATGTGCCGCTCTGTGTGTTACCAAGATCAAGGGTTAACTACACAGGGCATGATGTCAAAGGCAGGTCTTGGTAGGTGAAAACACTGCCAGCTCCACTCAGCAGTTACCATGGAGACAGGACTGCTAATTCCTGACTGTTCCTCAACAGCTCTGTGAGTGTTAGTGATGCTATCTCCATTGATACAGTCCTAGGTGCAAATTGCCACTTAGATATCAGACATTTTGAATTGAAGTTATTCTTGCTCGTCTTAGCTGTTTTATTGGGATAGTTGATCTTTTGGGTTAAAGTAAAATTATCACAGAAACTTCATCATAATTTAGGATTGGTGTACATCTAGAATATGATGCTGTTTGAGTCTTTAACTGCATTCTGTAATTCACTTGGTAATTCATGCTCATTAAGAAAGTTGAACTTAAGTGAAATTTATTAAAAGATATTAACACGGTAAACATTGTAAGATAAACTTCTTGTGTTTTTTGTCTCAATGATGGACTGCGTTATAATAACAATGATATTAAGCACTTTATTTAATAACGCCGTTATTAAATAAAGTGCTTAATATCATCTTCTCTCATGAACCCAATATCATGTCTTGTCTCAGGTCGGCTGACTGTTTCATCACCCCTGGTAAGCCACCAGGCTAATTTCAGTGATTAGCCAAAACAGAATATTCAGGAGAAATATAAAGCAGCTAAAGGTCAGGTGAGGCTGTTTGTTGGTCGACTCCCCCCCTCATGTTGCCTTAATACCAAGCGCAAATACGTGCTTAATTCATGCATGCACACATGCAAATATTGCAAGAAGCGAGGGTTTTCTTGCAAACATTTGGTTGTCATCAAACATGGTTGAGCTGCCCAACTTTGGGAGGTCAAGGATGTTATACTCACTGGGTAAGGGCTAACATGCTAGTATATGTCACAGATACAAGGAAAGCCATGCACAGATTTGTTCAGTTTTCCTTGAGATGGATAAACTGCAACCAGAATTTTTATATATTTTTAATGGAAGATTTCCTAATGTTTTTGGTTGTATGATGCATATGATCCGCTTAAGTTAAGATTTTCAAACCTTGTGAGGAAGCACATGAAGCAAGAAGAGCGCGGAATGTTTTGTACATTGAGGTCATTTGTGGCACCAAATTTGTGTCATTTGTACTGTCTGACAAAAACTCATGTCTTTATACTATGTATAATATATTATGACTTTACAAACAACTCAGCAGCACAAATCATTCTATTTACACTTACTTCACACTTACTCGAACCCTTCTCACTCAGTCATACATTTAGCTGAAAACTTAATTCAAACTTCAAAATATTCAGCTATCTTTTGGCTTTATTTGGTGGGTTTCAAAGTCTTACTGGCAAACCCTCAAAGGTCATGATGCATTTCAGCCCTTTGAGCCATTTAACATTGGTGTGAATTGGACAGAATGCTTCATCTTAGAGTGGGAGATTCAAACAACATAGTAGGCTAAGGGGAAGACAAAATCTGGAAACTGTCTGGGAAAACTGCCCCCTTGGCCACATTTTTTGCCCCCCAGACAGCACTGTGTGGCTGTATTGACCTTTGAACTGACGAAGACTTTGTTTACATTTGCCCCTCCGCGCATGCGCAGTACTCTCTGGAGAGCTGACTCCACTTCCTCCTTTCTCTGAGGGGCAAACGTAAACAAAGTCTTCGTCAGTTCAGAGGTCAGTACAGCCACACAGTACTGTCTGGAGTGACACAGACTGCAGCAGAGGACTAACCCTGAGCGGACCATGATAGAATATTGGTGAAAAACATGAGCTTTTGGACGATTAATGCAGTTTTAGGAGCTGCGCTGTCTATGCCCCGATGGATCCCATTATATGGACGTCCGCTGCACGATTTTGGGTCTAAATAGTGAGTATTTTGTTCTATTTCATTCTATAAACAATGTAAAAGCTGTATAAACCAAACTTATCCTTTTAGCACTTTTCACACAAAAAAATGTAACAGAAAGTGCTTTACAGTCCATTCAAAACAAACCCACATGCCCTTCAGCCCAACCACCCTTGCTCGCGCAACCATATCACCCACACACACACACACATACACTCACACACACACACACACACACACACACACACACACACACACACACACACACACACACACACACACACACACACACACACACACACACACACACACACACACACACACACACACACTAGTGTACTTGAGGCTGAGTAGATGAACCAGTTGGAAAAGCACCATCAGGGGAGCCGTCTGCAGCTGGAGCAGAGAGCCGGCCCAGGCCACAGGACACCAGCACAGGCCCAGAGGAGAGGTGCAGTAAGCACCAACCTCTAGCAAAAGCCAATGTGACAAACCCCTGCACCACAGCCAACCACTGCCCCTGGTGCAGATCCCAGAGAATATGATAAAAGGATAAAAACGTGTAAAAATTGAAATATGAATAAGACACAGACTATAAAATAATGAAGGTAAATATAAATAAATATGAAATAAGAAACCTAAGCTACCAGATTAAATAAAGATAAGAAAAGTAAATATTAACCACAAACTAAGCTAAAAAGGTGGGCATGGCCTTAAAAACGATTGTTCTCTACGACCCTGGGGTCCTCTGGCAGGCTATTCCACAGGTGGGAGCTGTAATAGTGGGCAGACGCCTCACCGTGAGTGTGTCCTGACTTTGGAAATGACTGCCAGAGGTGTGCAGGGTCTATGAAGGTTTGTAAGGTAAAAGCAGTTCTGAGGGATAAGACGGCCAACGACCATTAAGACATTTAAAAACAAGAACCTTAAAATCAATCCTGAAACACGCAGGGAGCCAATGCAATTGTTTTAAAACTGGTGTGATGTGAACCCACCTCCTGGTCTTAGTCAGAACATATGCTGCTGAGTTTTTTAGCAAGTGTAAACCTGAAATATTCTTTTTGGGTAGTCCAGAAAGCAGGGCAGTACAGTATATATAACTGGTTATAAAAGCATGCATGAGCATCTCTATGTTGCCCCGAGAGAGAACAAGGAGGACATTGGCTATTTTCTCTAGACGATCAAAACATAATTTTGTTATGATCCGTCATTTTCATGTTCATTTTTAAGAGTGCACAGATAAATCTGGGGGAGAAATTTTCAAAAGATCAGGGAAGACATAGCTCATTTTAATAATAGATTCCTTTTCTTTTGCCAAATGTAGTGAGATTATTTCATTGACGAGACAAGAAACTCATTAAAGTCGACAATGAAAGAAGTAGTCTTCTTTATATAGTGGTCTGCAAAGCTAGCAACACCACAAAAATGTTTTCTTATCTAAATTCAAGCACTCAAAGCTCAGCAAGATTCTCTTTAAGATATAAGAGCTATGAAATGACACTCTCAGCACCTTCCATCTGATATTGAAATGATTTCTAGGCTGTATTTTATTCAGATCTGTAATTTCTATCAAAGGAGAGGGAGCTGTATACATATGAGTGATAATTCTGATGCTGTGTGTATATAAAAGCTCTGCTGCACACAGAATATGATCTTGAGATGTTTTTGGATTATTGATTTGGAAGTGTGGGGTACAGGGTTGTTTACATTTTTTGATCAGGTGTTATTTTGCATAGTAATTTGGAAGAGCTGTTTATATTTTTATTCATTCTGCAAAAAGAAGCATTATTGCATTGTCGATTATAATATATATTTGACAGGGGGTTGTGCCTTGAGAAATGAACCTTTGTGTTAGGCCTGCACAATATATCGTTTGAACATCGCCATCGCAATATGCGCATGCGCAATAGTCACATGGCACATATGATGCGACTATCGCATTTCCCCCATTTATTGGAGAAATGGGAAAAAGGCAACTGAAATTGAAACCTATTTTATTTTGTACAGAGACATGGCCTCCTGGATCCCTTTCATATACAGCAATCTTCATCATTCACAGATAAACCCCCTTAGCCTGGATTAAACTGTATTATAGGAATACAATGGTGTCATTGTGAGTGACCAAATTCTTCCCAAACAGAGCTATTCAAGTCATCTGGTGAAAATTATTATTTGTTTAATATTGCAATTTATATCGCAAACCCCCCAAAATATCGCAATGTCAGTTTTTTCCAATATCGTGCAGCCCTACTTAGTGTGAACATTTGGCTGGAGATCTTCAATGCTTCAAAAAGTTTCATCTACCTATTACTAGCTGCCACTTCCTGTTCATAACTTCAAATTATGTCATAGTTTGGGTTTTTGGTTTTTGGGTTTCTGGGTTTTCTTGTGTTTTTGCCCTTGTGTTTCTTTGTATTCTGTTCTTGTTCTGTGTCCCCTGTGTTAGTCTTGTGGAATGTCTTTGTCTCTTGTTGTCTTTAGTTGGTGCTTCTTGTGTTTTCGATTTGGTTCTTGTCATGTGTATATCTTTTTGTGATCATTTCTAGTGTTTTGGTGTCTTTTATATTTGGTAGCTTTCTTGAGTTTCCCTGTGTTTGGTTTGGTTCTCCTAGTGTTTCCCTCCTTGTTGATTGCTCCTCATGTGTTTCACCTGTGTCTTGTTTCACACCTGTGCCAATCACTCCCTGTCTATATAGTCTCTGTGTTCAGTGTGTTTCCTGTGGGTTCATTGTATGCTGTCCTTGCCGCTGTGTGCTGTTTGCTGTCGCCTGTCTGCTGTGCCTTCATGCCTCCTGTGTCTCCCGTGCCTTTTGTGAGTTTCTTAGTGTTTTTGGTTTTTGTTTCTTTTGTTAGAGTTTTTTGATTTCCAGTTTGACGTTTTGAGTTCTGTTAAAATAAAGTTTATTTTATCTGCATTTGGGTCCTCCACCTTTTTGTTTTTCCATCTGGACTTCTCATGACAAATTAATACCCCCCTGCTGTTCTAAATAGATTTTTCTCATGATAAAGCTAGATTCTGTATTTTGTTCCTGCTTCTGGTTGACGGCATAACAGGAGGTAGCAACTAGGTCTGGGACAATAGTCAATAAATAAGTTAATCATACGATAATTTTGCCGCCATGTGCATGCCTGTTTGTTTCCCTTGTCTCTTGCTGTCTTGAACCCTCTTGTCAGTCATCCAAAATGTTTGTCACGGGGGGGAGGCGGGGCGGCTAGCATCAGGCACAGAGCACAGTAAATGAGTCTTGTGAGCTCGTCAGGGGCAATGCAGGTTAACGTACTTGAAATATAGAAGAAAAAAGATGGTTGTAATGTGAAATGCAACAGTCCCAGTGTAGAAATATTTCAGCTTCAAACCTAATGAGCAAGGTGAGCCCATCAACATGGACGAGCCAGTGTGCAGCAACAAAAAAAGGCAACACAACAAATTTGCTTACCCACATTAAACACAACCACCTGATCCAGTTTTCCCAGCTGGAGTAGAAACTGCACCTGCAGAAGTAGAGCCTTCATCCTGCCAGTCAACACTCACTCGGGCGTTTGATCAACAAATTAAATACAAACAGAACAGCGCAAAGTGGTGTGTGCTTACAGAAAGTGTTTTCTGAACGCCTAAAACCAAGACAACTAGACTGTTTATAGTTTGAGAAGAAGCTGATGAGGCTTCTTCTTGAGCCTCAAGGATGAGAGGAGAAAAGTCTTAAACAACAGAAGAAAAACGTCTATATACTAAATAGAAAAATATTGAATTAGTGGTTAATTCGGTCTCAGAATAATATTGTCAATAATATCATTTATTGTCAATAACTGTGAGAAAACATATCGTCCTGCAAAATTTGTTGTCGGCCCAAGCCTAGTAGCAACCCCTTGACCTGCAGCCTCAAATGCTAATGAAATTTTAGGATGGAAGGAAGGAAGATCTACTTCAGGCTGTGCAGCCCATGTGTTGAGGCTGTAACATGTTTGGTAAAAAAAAATAGACCACTAGCTCTTCCTGTGGCTAACTTTAACCAGCAAGACTTGGTTTCAACACACGGAGAAGTGTGAGTAGATGTAGAAGAAAATCTGGAGCCAAAAATCTCTCTGGGGCCACACTGTTGCATCCACAGATAGTCTGAGACACACACACACACATGCACACAACAGCCAAAAACAATTCTATTTGCCTTCCCCAGACACAGCTTCTTCGGTTGCAGCATTAAAAGAGAGAGATTATTTCCTCTATTTCCTGGGAAATGGATTTTATATCAGTTGTGTGTTTGTAAATCAGACCTCCATTTCCAAGAAAAGCAGGGGGTATTACTCTTATCTCCCTGACTGTATTTGTTAAAGCTCAACAATATAGGTTACAACTTCTCAGATTTCCCACCTGCCTGCCGAAGGAACACGCTTTTTCTTGCTCCAGCCGCTGTATCTCCAGTGGAATAAATCAATTAAAGTGCAAAGGCAGGAGGAAAAAAAACAGGAAGACAGCGTGTCTCCTGCCACTCTGGAAATAGATTTTTTTCAACTTTGTTCCCAGATCATTTTCTGATTGGTTATCTTTCTTTGAACCCTATCACCCAATAGTAAGTTAAGGAACACAGTATATCATTTACATTTAGACAGAAGTTACTGGAGGATATTCAGATCAATCTGTTGACTGCCCTTACTGAATTAAGTTCAATTTTGCATGCTCTCTCATGTTGCTCAAAGTTTTGAAAATTTGATCCCAGTCTGCTGATAATAGGGAAGCTGCGGCGTTAGAGATCCTTGACTGCTCTAACTTTGCTGCTTCCGAGTACTACCCACACATACCCACAGGGGGCCCAGCAACCATTCAAGTTTTTGTGGGTTATCATAGTCATATTCCATACAGATAAGAGAAAATAAGGAAACTCAGAGAGAAACCAATCACAGCAGGAAATCGATGATGATGACGAAGGCCACGTTGGTGTGATTGAAATCTGCAGGCCTTGAGTCATTTATGAGATCTGCAAAACCAAATGTGATTACCCATACCTCCCTGGACCTTCTTCCCCCGGCTCCCCCCACTCCTCCAATCTTTTCATTCTTCACTGGATCTGTCACTCAGGCCTGAAATATTCATGGCCGGCTCTGAAAAATGAATGCATCTGCCGAAAGGAGCAGAAGTTGAAGAGAGAGAAGTTAGTCGTTTTGCAAGATACTCTCTCATGATGAAAGTGGCGGAGGGCTTTGAGTCGAGCTGTAGCTTCAGGAGATGTGGATGATGTGACAGCATTCAGAGATTGTGTTTGTCCATGTATACAATGAAAGGATGCATGTGATGGTATGAGAAAATCAAGGTAACGTTTTGCTTTTGTGAGAAAAGGAGACCCAGACGAACTTGAAGCAGATAGCTGGAGTCTGATTCTTGCAGGAGGGAAATGAGACAGACAGAGGCAGACACAGGGAGAGGGGGCTCTGAAGAGCTGCTGAGTTTGTATTCAAGCCACATAAATAAATGAGGGATATTTGACCTTATATTCTTTTAAGTTCAGATTCCAACATACACATGCTAACTTTGGGAGATAGGATGTGTTCAGATCAGTCCATTGTTCTCAGTGAAATGTCTTCATCATCAGGGTCTTATTGCTGCTGCTGTCCCGCACCCAATCCCACCCTCTGTTTCTGTCTGTCTTCTTCTTACTCCGTCTCTCACTTTCTCCCTTCGGCTGATCTTTCTGTTTAATTGGCTGCAGAGTTTCTCGGCTCTCAGTCTCCTCAAAGTACATTTTGTATTGATCCTCTTTCTTTGGCTTCACAGACTTCGCTTCCCATAGTTATCCCATCTACTCAACTGCTGCTGTCTCTATCAGTGGGCCCCACACAGAATCACGCACACAGAATCACACACACATATACGGACACACACACACACATAAGGACTTAGTCATAACTTCATCAAAAGAAAAAATGATCAAAAAAGAGTATTGAATAACAGAATATTCATAGTTCAATAGGTTTTTAAATATAGGCATATGACAATAAGTTGTTAATGTACAAAAAAACCCGTTAATTTCCAAATCAAACTCATACATGGCAGAGATTAAAACCGAGCATGACGAAAGGCACAGGTTACAAAATGTGTGTATCAAACACACACGTTACCCGCTCATGTCATCGCTAAGGGCCTGTTTACACAAAGCTCAGAGTCAGCACATTGACACACAGAGAGCACTGCTACAACTTTAGGGACTTTTTGACTTATGGAAAGTTGTTTTGCAAGGCTGGGACGATATTGTATTCTCGCAATCTGATTCTGTTATGTTTTCTGGGGTGCCAATTCAATTTAAATTGCAATTCTCAGATAATGATAATTTTTGCGATTTTTAGTTTGCTTTTTTAAAACCAGACTATGTGGAAAGTGAAATGATGATGATAATGTCTAGAGACTATATCAGGAGCCATATTTCCCCATAAAATGCACATCACATAAGTCTGAGAGAAACATTTCAACCCCTACTGGAGAAAAGTGGCAATTTCCTTCCAGTCCAGTTTATAAACAAAGACTGAAATTTGAAAAAGAAATCAACTTTTTTGACAAAGAATCCCAAATCTGATATTGCAAAACAAAAAACCCTGATATATTGACTTTTTCTCCTATCCCTATTGTTTTGGTCAGACACAGCCCTCTAACACCTCGCTATTGTTTAAAACAACTGTCAAAAGGAACGGTCACATCAATCATATGTCATAAATCATACACACTGTCTGCGTGCATTGCTGGTGCACTAAGTGCTGAAACCCAATTCTTTGAAGTGTGGCAAAGCAGAGAAGTAAACTGAGCTAAAGCCCTACACACTTGCAGTCACACTGGCCAAGCTATCTGGGCTTCAGGGTTGAAGTGTTGTATGTATGTATGGTTTGCCTGTGTGACCGCGCCAAGATTTCAGAAAGTGGCTGCCTTCTCTAAAATGAAGAATGTGGATTTTTTCTGATAAACTATTGCGTTAAACAGTGGTGGAATAAGAAAGTGCTTTTAGATTCAGAATCTGTTTCTTGTGACAATGGGGTGCTGGTGTGCTAAAAAGGCATTCAGTTATCAGTGAATCCAAAACCAGGTTTTACTACAGTATGCTCTGTGACTCATTTTAGAGCTTAGGGCTGGCTGCTCTTCGATCTTTACGTTCTGAATACCATAAAAGCTAGCTATAGCTAAAATTATAACTTTTTTCCCAATGAATTTTACTCTTTCATAACATCTTATGACCCTAATTCTCATAAATCAGACTTAATTTCTTGAATGAAGGAATTTTTCTTCAAACCTCTTTTTTCCTTCTTTGAAGTGCCACTTTGTAATACATGTTCATGTTTAGTTTAAAGGGACTGTGAGGAAGATCTGTTTGAATTGAACTGCAGCGACATCTTTTGGCGTGTGTTTGTTTTGGAAATGAATCTTCTTTTTAACACTTACTTTTGTTTCAAGACAACTTTTGACCAGATGCAACATGAAGAGGTAAGGTATTTACCAACAGTTACATAGTGCTGTTTGAAATGTGACAACTGGCAAACTTTGTCAATTTATACAATAGTTTAGTAGCTGGCTCTATTAAATGTTACTCTTAGCCCGGTGCTCTGAGACATGTGTAAAATGTGTAATGTTTGTGAATCCTGGTTATATCCTGCCACTCATCTACCAATCAGAGCTAACGTAACCTCACTCTTCATTTTATTGATAGACTCTCAAGTTTGAACAGACCACTGCAGAATAACTGCTGACTGTGGGATGGAGTGAACATTATCATAAACAACTTAGCTTGTGTTTTAGCCTTTGGCTCGTGTAGTACTGGCTTTAGCCCATGTTTTAGCTATTAGCTCGTGCACTATCACTCTCCTGTTTAGCTTTTTCAGCCCTTTGGCATTTTTCCAACAGTTAAAATTAATCCAAGAATTCATTCCTAGCAGACAAAAACACAGATCTATTTTCTCATTGCTAAATTAAGTAAGAAATTGGGAAGCTAAGAAGTAGCATTTAGGAATAACCTGACAATGTCATTTTGAAGTGTGGATATGATCAGGCATATTTCCAGGTAGGAGATCAGTTAGAAAGTCTTCACAGTCCCTCTAACTTTATTTAATGAAATTAATTTGTTTTGAGTTTAGTTTAATTCAATTCAGTCTTGTCCATTGTTTAACTTGATTAGATTAGATTAGATTAGATTAGATTAGATTAGATTAGATTAGATTAGATTAGATTAGATTAGATTAGGTTAGGTTAGATTAGGTTAGATTTATTTATTTGATTAAATAAAATTCCATGGGATTTAATTTGATCTAGGTTGATTTGAATTAATTTTTATTTGGTCTTCTTTGATCTGATCTGATCTGATCTGATCTATTTGGTTCATTGTTGTCCATAGGTGTCAGTGTCTTACTTTTCCTACTTATAGAACTCAGTTCAACTGATTAAAAGGGAAACTTCCAATAATACAAAACTGTCATTTCAAGTTTATAAATCCCTGGAAAAATCCCAAAACTTCTGCTAGGATCTAATCCCGTTTAAGGAAACATTTTAAAAGCTTAGAGATAAATGTGTACAAATTAGATCAAAAGTTTCACTTTCAGAGTTGTATAACCTTTGAACCAACAGGCTTTAACGGAGAAAATGGCAGTCTTGGAAATGGATCTCTCCACTTGTTCTTTGGGGTATCAGAGTAGGGCTGAACAATTTTGGAAAAAAATTGAATTGCGATTTTTTTAGACCAATATTGCAATTGCGATTTAGCATACAATTTTTTTGAGGGGGTCGTTTATCTTCTGCATTGTTAACATAAGTTTTAAGTCATTTTATAGTATGACTAACCAACAAAAGATACTTTTAGCATTTAAATAAGTCTTTTTTGCATTTCTTAATTGAAAAAGAAAAAGGAACACTTAAATTTTACTGACCTCCAGTTGTCAGTAAAAGTAACAAAACATACAGAAAAAAAGTGGCCAAGAGGCTCTACGATCTACTGGATGGATCTTTGTTGCCCACAGGGTTTTTTTGCCAGAAAAAAACAGCATTTTGACTTTTGCTGGTTTTAAGGGAGAACAAGTTCAAGTTTCTATATTCCCTCCAGGTCTGAGTACATAAAACTTTTTTTTTTCTAATTGCAGCCTTTGCGATTTGAAAATTGAATTCTATTACATCGCGATGTCGGTTTAAAATCGATTAATTGTTCAGCCCTATATCAGAGGACACTTAATCTCAAGTGGCAACTCCTGTTGATGTCATAGATAAACGGACACGTCGTGTGCTTTTATGTCATCTAGCTTTGTCAGTCCTATCTGTGGTAAAACACACAAAAATGGGTAATGAAGTGGGTACTTATGAATAACACACCAACATGATTTCTTACAACACACACACACACAGCTGCGTTATGTGGCACACAGTTCTGCAACAAGATGTCGGGGCTGATACACATGCTGTTCATGCACATACACTGGAACACACATGCGGTTGTGCAGGGCATCCCACAGGTAGCTAATTCAGAATAACATTGCTTCCTGCATGCTGTGCTATTAATCATGGATGAACTCCTGCATCACTGACAAATCAGCCCAAACTCACAGGGGAGGGTGTGAATGTGTATGGATGGGTGCGACCACATGCACAGACACATGTGTACACGCAAAGGAAGTGTTTTGCTCACACACACACACACACACACACACACACACACACACACACACACACACACACACACACACACACACACACACACACACACACACACACACACATTTTATCGGTCTAATCTCATTGGAAAGAGCATGCTCTGACTGGCAAACAGAGAATTAATGCAGAGCAGGGGGCTCTCCATCCCGCTCCCCCCACCTGTCTCAAGCTTTACTTATCTGTCTCTCTCATGTCCTTCTCTTCTCCCCTCATCTCCTCACTTTCTGGCTCGTCTTATTGTGAGAATCAACCAAACTTGTCTCTAGGGTCTACAGATGGGCTTCTGAAAGATGGTTTTTGAATACCGTCTCAGTGACAGCCTTTGTTTTTTATTTCAGAATCTTCATCTCATAACCTGTGGAGCTTTGGTTTTGGTTTGTGTTTGTGGATAGGTGTGAACTTGGTCAAGAGAAGAAGAACAAAGACAGAGGTCTGTACAGAGAGCATGTGCTTGGCTAAATAAATAAAATGGTGCAGGCTAAAAAAACAGCAAGAAGGTTGGACTGAGTGAGAAAAAAGTCAGGAGTCAGTGTTGATGGAAAGTGCTGAGGGGTAAAGCCATTAACATTCATGTTGGCATGTGTGGATGGAAACACTTGTACGTATATGCCATCCCGTATGCATTCATGAATCGCAAACAGTCCTTTGACTTCCAAAGCCTCCTTTAACTGTGTCTAATACACTTGCATATCTCACAGCCCTGTTTGGAAACACACAATGGCATAGTGTCCCCTTAACGCCCACCTCTGTTCCTTTCCCTTTTCCCCCGGCCGTCTAGGCTGGCTGCTTTGTACCCTGACAGATATACAGCTCTTGGCTGCCCTACAGGACTCTGGGGAAATGAGATACAAATGCCACAGTATCTGCGGTATCACTGCTCCAAACCAATGCTGCAGCCCTTGGCAATAAAACAGCAGCTGGGACACTGGTTTTCCAGAACAACAACACAATACACAACAAACCAATACCATTCATGACACACTACAGAGCAACTGGACCACCTTGAATCTGACTGTAACATTTGAACAACATCTGTTTGGTAACCAAAACATATGATCTCCACTGTAGCACACTGTGTAATGCTTGAACAGATTTGAAACTTAAAAAACCTGAATCTTATCTGTTTTCTGCTGCCTTCGCCAGCCTGTAGACTGATGTCTGAGGTGATGTTTGTGGAAAATTAATTTCATTGTAATTAAAAGTGCATGTCAGGGAGAGAAGCATGCAAGTTTCATTTCTAGCAGCAGGACAGGAGGCAAAATGGTGCTTAACTGTGGTCCTGAACTGTGTTTGATACAGCTACAAAAATGTCATACCTCACAATTGATCTTTTTAATTGCATAAATAAGGTGCTCTTAAATAGATTTGTCCACCAGTTTGACTCACTGCACCACTGCTTCAGGACTCCTAGAGGCAACAAAGAAGCTAAGAGATGTGTTCGCCACTTTGAAACCAAAGTAAAAAGCTGTTTGAACTCTTTCATCTTAGATAACACTAAAGGTGGAGGATGTGCTCCAGCCTACGGAGTCAGTTTCACTGACCTTACCTCACTCCACTCACCTGCACAAGACTAACACGGGCGCTCATACTGCAGAAGTTTCACTTGAGACTCCAGAAGAGTAGAAGCTGACTGAAAATGACCTGATGTGGTCATTGACAACATGACTGAGATGACCAGAACTAAGTTAATTTCACAGATTAAGCACATAATATGTCAATGAAATGTGCATTTATGACCTGTTTATTTATTTTTGATTTATTTATTTATTTTGATTTTCTGTTATTTTTGAATTATGTCTATTTTTTACTGTTTATTGATAACCCTGTGGAGGTGGAGGCTGGCTGGTTGCAGAATGATGTCCAAGCTGTCATCATCAATTTTTTTAGGACTTTTTTGCATTTTCTTACTTTTGTTTTCTTAATTGCTGCTGTGACACTGAAATTTACCCTCATGGTTAGACAAGTATTTTTATATTCTATTCTATTCTATTCTATTCTATTCTATTCTATTCTATTTTAAAACATACCTTTTTATTTATATTTGTCTGGTTTGAAGATCTGCTAATTTGATCTTCAGCCTAATATGTGTTGAAATTAAACTTGAAAAAAGCTTATATTAACGGAGTTGGTAAACCACAGTCAACTTTCATAAGAACCTTAACTGCCATGTTTTTAAATGTTTTGCAAAACACTTAATGTGAGAGACGCCACTGACAAGGGGCAGAAATCACTGAGTGAATCACAATACAGTACCAATAATGTGCAACACTTCACACACAATACTGATAATATCAGCATGCTATGATATATTTGTTATTGCAAGTCAGTCATATTGTGATACGACACAATATCTGATAAATAAAAGAATAAAAAATACCATTTAAATGGCTGATTACATTCTAATATTTTTTAAAAACAATTTTGTTTAGTTTTCCAAAGATGAAGATATGTACAGCATGTACAGTCGAGTGTTTTAACTCAGGGAAATGACTGGAATGGCTCAAGCTCCTCAGCAGAAATCTGTAACTCCATTACCACAAGTGTAGTTGCTTGAAGGCATTGCCTTACCCGTGACTTGCTTTTCTAAAGACTAAGATAATTGAAAGAAGCTGACTGTGGCCGTGACTCTTAGCATGAGAAGCATCTTGAAACCTTCTGCTTATTGCAGCTCTGCCAATGAATTCCATTTGTGGCTACACATAATGTTTCTGACACGCTCTTCATAATGAAGGTTCCCATTGTTTTGTAATTGAAATATCTTTGTTATGAAACAGCCATATCAGGCTAGGGCTGAGACTTACAGTTTTTTCCTGCGAACACACAAATGATATGCATAGCACAGTTATTTAAACTGGCACACACAGAGTAAAACCTCTTCTCAAGTCTCCAAAAGTCTAAACACATTCTGCTTTACACACATTTCAATTCAAAATGTCCCTTTTTAAAAGCACTCAACACAGTTATCTGCATTAGACACGGCAATCTGACATTTCAAAACCCTGACGTTCAAAATGACACTATGAGCTAATTGGCAAATACCAGTAAATGTATGTGCCGCCTGGTCACACACCTTTGATTGTTGATCATGTTAATCAAGAAGTAAGCGCTATAAAAAGGCCAAAGGTGAGAAACTTTTTTACCAACAAAAGTGGAAGACAATGCAGAGAGAGGAAGAGGAAAGGTGGTAATGATGGGGGAGGAAGGGTGAGAGGTGGGGGTGGGGGTGGAGATGGTAGAGGAGTTCATGAGTAAAGAAAAGAACAAATTTCAAACAAAATCAGTGCAGCCTTGGCTGACCACATCATCAACCATAGGCTGACATGTGAGAGGCTGAACTGAGTGTTCAGCTCAACTTGAGCCATTTTACTGATACTGCTATCATCCAGACATTTAGACTGGAGTACATGTAGCCAGACAGGAGACGTTTCTGGTGTATTTGGTGTATTATAAATACGCCAAAGACATCTGCAGTCTGGTTCTGCTCTGTTACATCTTGGCTGTATTCATCAGTCTGGCAAGCTGAATACCTGCCAGACAGCTGGAGTCACGAGACCGAGGGGTCCCACTCCATTGCCTGTCTTCATTCATGTTGGGCTGTAAAACCTCAAACCTGTCGATTCCAGGTCTTGTTCTACTCTTTATGTCCATTTGTTGTTGTTGTCAAGCTAAATACGATCTGGTTTCGACACTTTTTGTTTTATTTTGAAAGTCTCTCTGTGTTTTTAAATTGTTTTTTGTGCATCCTGCAAAAATAGGATGGCTGTATATTAGCTGCAACCTGCTGGATCAGCCACGCAGCTGAACCACAATGAAATGGATCCAGTGCAAGTTGACAGGTTGACTTATGGAAACCCAATCCAGTGCCATGACAGAGTGAAGCTGGACTGGAGACATATCTGGTATATTTCAGTCGTTACTTAATGCACGACTTCCTGGTTTATATGGGGCCAAAACGATTACTTTAATTTCTGGTAGTGAAAAATAAAATTTGGCATTGAAAAACATATCCTATAACTGAAAAAAACATTGGCTTGAAAAATGTGTATAATAAAAAAAATACAGTGGTATCAAAACAGGTAATGGCATTGACAGCATTTGGCTAATGGTAGAAAACATAGACATGAAATGTTTAAAATTATTTCATTTTCATAAAGTTTTGCATTCTGTTGTTTTTGAACAAAATCATATAATATTCATATGATGTCAGTTTTTTATCAATGACAGTTTTTAATTTTAATGGTTTGTCTTATCTTGATCACACTTTCTTCTTTCTTCTTGATACTATTATAATTTTTTTGATTATACAATTTTTTTCAATGTCAATAATTCTCTTTTCAGTTTCAAAATATGTTTTTCAATGCCAAATTGTATTTTCAGTACCAAACAATAAAGTGATCCTTTGGGCTCAATGGGGGTATATCAGTCACTGCAATTTGGAGGAGACAGCTTTGCTCATCCTGGTGGATGAAAAGTTTATGTTAAAAAAAATGAAAGGAGGTGTGTAACAGAGCATATGAGTGGAGTGGAGAAGCAAGAATTTCTGCTCCTCACTCCCAAAGGTGTCTGCCTCTGTTGCTCCCCACTCAAAGTCCCACCATGCTGCTCTGCCTGTAATCGCTCAGCGCTAAGCCAAGATTGCATCCCAACCTGCTCTACGCTTGCTGCAGAAAACATGTTCTGATTCTGGGTCAGGTTTGAGCATGCTTAAGACTCATGATGTGAGCAATAAAAGAGTGAAACTGGAGCGGGACACTGAGGAAGGAGAATCACTAAACCGCAACAAGACCCAGGCACAGAGACAGATGTCACTGGTAGAGTCCTGTACATTGTGGACAGTAATGTCCAAGTGGCTGGTTTGGATTCAGTTTTAGCTACATTTTTAAATCATTAACACACTGTAGCTTATGAGAACACCTTCTCTGGTCTCATGTAGAGACATTATTTAAACTCTGCTTTGAAAACACTCATTTTAACAATACAATTGCAATACTGTTGTAGTGAAAAGTATACAAGATACCCTGATGTAAGTTTGAGGTGTTGTCACCAAACTTCTATGTGCATCTGCCTCATGCTCAAAATGCTGAATGAAGCGTATGCAACAGCCAACAGTGTTGTATAAATGTCCACTTGCAACTTGACATAGTACCTATATAACCTGGTACGATGTAGAGTAATTCCTCCCAACTCAAGGCTAATCTCTTAATGAATTACTCATGTGCTTTTGAGAGGTTAAACTCATACGACATTACCATCACAGGGCATGTCTTTCTCTCACCACTTGTCATGCGGGGTAAATAGCCTTGTAATCTCTGATTCATGCATGGAAGAAACACCAATGCTCTTGCACCACTGTATATCTAACACAGTGTATCTATGTGTCCTTTAATTTGCCTGGCTAATGCAGCACTCTAGCACAGTGATAAGAGAGTGTAATCTTCTTAGGTGTGGCGAAAGCTTAATCAATATTAACATATTCCTCAGCTCCCTCTCCATTGAATAATTGATATCCCCACACAGTCTTGCTGAGAATGAAATAAGATGTAGGAGTATTAAAATAACTTCCCCGAGATAAAAGAAAATTGATTAAAAAAAGATGGCTGAAAATTAAAGAGAAGGGAAGGAGCCTAAGGGATTGAGCTTTGCATACAAATGAAGAAAAAAGGGGTTGGCGGGAGGGTGGAGAAAAAAAGGAACTTTAGGGAACTTATGAGCTCATTTATCTAACTCCAGTCATTCCACACTCGACCGGCTGGGTTTTTACCGAACCAATCAAAGCGTTTAATCTGAGAGATCCACCGTAGCCTCACCAATCCCTGACCTCCTTGTAGAACATAGAGTTATTAATCAATGATTGCTCATCTGTAATTTCCACATGATTACCCCTTCATTAAAACTTGCCGCAGTGAAAATCTCAGAGTTCACCTGACAGGCTACTTTCCTGTGCCCAACTCTAACATCCTAAGCATTTTTCAGACCTAACAGAGCGTGCCTGCGGCTCTGGCCAACCTAGGCAATAACTTTCCTTGAAGAATGATAATGAGAATTAAATGAAGTTTCCTCAACTTATGTCCATAAGGTCCCTCAGTTCAACTGCTGTACTTAAAGTTTTGAGCTAGCTAACTAGAAATTGCTAAATTACCGAAATGCAAATAAGTCCCTCGTTTGGGGACTGAAAGCTGATCTTCCTCAGCTGCAGGGACGACACAAGGGGGGATTTTACAGAGAGATGCAGTGAGAGGATCGGGGTTAAGAAGAATCATGCATTCAGACCACCTTGGTGTTAAAAGACCACTGCTGACACCTCACCTGGCAACCGTATGGCTTTAACACAGATCACAAGTTAGGAGATGTGTGGAACTGTGTGTTTGTGTAACTGGGGGAAAAAAAGACAGAAAGTTCTTGAGATGTCAGCAGACGGGGACAAACTCAGCCCGTCTCAAGGTTGAAGCACTTATAGGCGGTATACGGAGGACACATGTTTGTTAGGTGTTGAGCGGCACATGTGACAGCTGTGTTCAATCAGCGAGGGGAAAACTGAAGGGTGAAAATGAGATGTCAAAGAGATGAAGATGGGGCAAATATGGAACAAAGACATCTGATATAAATACACAGGAGGTAAACAGCACTTGTCCTCTATAGAAAATAATTACATGTCGGATATGATGACACATAGGTGCTAATAGTGGAAGCCAGGATGGGAAAATGTGTGTGTGCATGAAAGAGCACCTTGTCTGTCTCTCAGGCATGTATATCAGTGTGTGTGTGTGTGTGTGTGTGTGTGTGTGTGTGTGTGTGTGTGTGTGTGTGTGTGTGTGTGTGTGTGTGTGTGTGTGTGTGTGTGTGTGTGTGTGTGTGTGTGTGTGTGTGTGGTTGAACTGCCATCTCATTCATTCAGAACTGTATCAGATCCCCTCTATCTCCATTTGACAGACAGCTGACGAGATAGCAGCTTCAATCAATGTCTTTGATCAATACACACTGACATTTACTTACACACGCACACACGCACTTTTCTTTCATCATTTAGTGCTGGGTTTTTACACACTCAAAAG
Source organism: Halichoeres trimaculatus (assembly GCF_033239565.1). Taxonomy (NCBI): domain Eukaryota; kingdom Metazoa; phylum Chordata; class Actinopteri; order Labriformes; family Labridae; genus Halichoeres; species Halichoeres trimaculatus. The sequence goes on from NW_027437189.1 coordinate 23,611,834, forward strand.
AAAATCCTCACAATTAAACTCTTAACTGAATGAACCATCTGTTACAGTTACTGGTCCAAGGTTTCAGGCCTAACACATCCTTTAACACATCCTGTTGAAAACGAGGCTTGGTGGCCATAATTATAACTTATGACAATGCAATTAAAAGAGACTAAAATCTTATTTATGGCCTGTTTTATTGTCAGCCTTTCCGTGGCGGCTGTTAGGATTTCCATCCATGGAGAGTAAATGGCAAATTGCAGCCGTATGTGCCTCAATCTCATGCCTCGGACTAATCAAACTGAAGCCCGTTAACTGTCTCTTCTAATTACGCTGCATCGACACATAGACTGACTCGACTATCTGCCTGTAGGAGACTCTTCTTGTGCTCTGGTATGAGCCTATACAGGGATAGGGAATTGATAAATACAACATAATTTTGCAGCATAAAAAAAAAAATCTCTTGTTTTTTAGTCAACAACTTTTAGCATGAATTGAGGATTAACATGTGAATGTTGTTTCTGAAGCAGGTGTTGTATCTCCTTTCCTCACTCTCTGTCTGTCCCCTTTAACTTTCTGCTCTATTTCTTTCTTTTTTTAATCCCATCTCTTCTAGCCTGGGCTCCTGTCAACTGAAACAAATAGCTGCGTCCCAAACAAGCAGAGCACTGGGCAGGTGTCAGTCAGGTTGCAGAGCACAGAAATTGATTATGGCTGCCTACAAAGTCAATACAAACTAAAACAACATGCTCTTTTCATCTCCAGTACGCAGGCATGTGCAGTTCATGAAAGGCATAGGTTATTCAAAAATAGCAACTACAAACTTTTGCCACAGAACAGAGATTGTACATCACTTTGGACAAGAGCGTCTGCTAAAGGGGAATGCAAAATTGTAGAGCTTAAATCACATCATAGCCAGAGAGACACATTAAAGTCAGTTGAAGTTTAAAAACAAACAGAAAAGAAACACAGCATTTGACTCGGCTGGTAATTCATCAGTGGTTTTTATAGAGGGACTACTCTGAACAACAAATCCCAGGCAAAGCCCGGTCCCAGGCAGGTAGAGCTGAAATTGGTGTTGGTGCATTTTGAGACACAGGGTGGGACTTGTGTCACCTGGAGAAAGTGACATGAAGATCCAGATATAATCTGCACAATAATGTTTGGAGAAACTATGAGACTGAATGACTGCACTGACAAATTTTGGTTTGATTAGTCTTCCCCCCCTGTACCATACACACTACTCCCTTTATTCTTTTCATCTGCTTAAAAAAAATCTGAAAAATCTGAACTTGAGCAAAGTTTACTTGGGTGTCAGTCAGTTCTCCCTCCCATGTCTCTATTTAGTGCAGAACGCACAGCTGCTCAGCTTCTAACTGGAGCAGGTGAGGGGGAGCACATTACTGCCATCCTGGGCAGCCTCCACTGGCTTCCTGTGCATTTTAGAGTCCATTTTAAGATAACTTTATTTATTTGTAAATCTTAAAATGGTCTGGCCCCTGTGTACCTCTCTGAGCTCCTTCACCCCAGGATCCTGCTCAGTGCCTCCTGGAGGTACCGGGGTCAAAATGGAAGCTCAGAGGGGACAGAGTTTTTTTTTGTTGTTGCTTCAACATTGTGGAACAAGCTCCCCCTCCACATAAGACAAGCCCCATCACTGTCTGTTTTTAAAACCTATTTTTATTCCTTGGCTTTTAACCCAGCTTCAGACTCTGCTCTTGTTTTAGTGTTTAATGGTTCGTTTTTGTTTTTTAATAATAAGTTTTACTGTTCTTAAACTGTTCTAAAATAGTTTTTAAGAGCAATTAAACAATTATTTTAGTACCTGCAACTCTGTTTTATTGATTTGTTTTATTTATTCACTTATTTTTGCCTGCACTCTTTTATAGACAATACTTAGTTTCAGCTGTGTCTTTTTTGCCTAATTTATAAACAAAGTTAAGTTGAGTTGAGAAAGTATTTGTCCTGCAGTAACCAGATCAGTCAGGATGGAGATCCTCTGGTGACATAGTATGACTCAATTGTTTGTATTTGCAAGTTAGCCGACTTCCAGCTTCACCTCTGTTACGTCCCTGGCCTAGGGGTGCCCAGAACACAACATGCCGAGCCCTCTCTGCTTGCCCAATCCCAACAAAGGCCAAAAAACAGTTTTCAAATCAGATTACAGTTTTGTTAACTGACTGAGAGCAATGCCCAAAACAACAAACAAAACGGTCGAAAAAATACGAAAAACAGGAGAAAAAAAGTCAATAAAAGAAAACGGGCTTCTCCCTCCTGCAAATTCACCTTTTTGGCTTCACACAAAGTTGCACAACTACACACAAGTAACATCGGCTCTACGGCTTCACAAAGACACGTCAGGCGGCCCACGGCTCTTTGTTTGGAGAGGCGAGTCAGAGAGAGAGAGCGGGGCTTCCTCCGGCTTTTTAAAGATGGAGATGTCTGGTCCCTCCAATTGCAGCTCTCCCCCAAATCCCGTCCTCCAATCAAAACGACCGTAGAGCCAATCCTCCATCTCCACCTGTGCAGTTCACTCGCACGCACTCACACACACAGGGGAGAGACACAACTAACAACAAAACATATACTAAAAAATCAAGACATGACAGAGGGTCATGACAACCTCACACATTGTAAAGCTAAATCTAGTTGAATTATTGTAGGAGGTGTTGAACTTTTACATTTCACAATATGTCAGGTATCAAGTGGGAAAAAAAACACACTAAGGATACAAGTTGTCCATCAATGGTAGAACACAGCTGATTGGATGATTTAAGCCCCGTTTCCACCTAGCAGTCAGCACTGTAATAGCTGAACAGCCATTGCAGCAACACAGTGTATCCCGCTAATAAATCCAACAAAGAAGAAAAACATGAAACAGTAAACAAAGCAACAACGGAAAACATCCAGCAAATTATCTTCTTTGTGATTGCTACATGGCTTTTTGCCTAAAAGCACAATCAAGCTTTGTTTCCCAGAAGGAGAAATACAGCGGCCACTGTCGCACAGTAAGTGATGATTCTTCTTCACCAACCAAAGGACTATGGTGTTTCTAGCTCCACCTTCTGGGGTCAGATCAGTATGTCTGGCACCCCAGCAGAAGGGTACCAAAAATGGGATGATACAGGTTGGTAATTGGGGAACCCGCCCCAGGATTAGCCAATGGAAACATCACAAAGTACATGCTGTACTGAGACAAACATAACTGAACCACTTGGTTGACACTGGACTCTATATTGCCCGGTAATCAGGTGAATTAATGTAGAGGGGGAGAAGAGCACGCATGCTGTGCTGAACTCGCAACGGATGCCTCAATAGGTTCTTCCCAGGTCCATAACTCCTCAGGGAAATGTAGATTTTCTCTGACATACCGCACAACATTATAAAACATAACAAGTCTTTAAGTATCTGAGTAAAAGCCAAATCATTCCTTTTTATGAATTTAGTTTAGTACTTTATTTTTAATTTGAAACAGTTTGTCATTAACTTTCTACTTTTAATTAGTTAGTTCAGTATGAGCTATATTTAATGCAAACGTATGTGGATGAGATGATTTATTCATAATTATACATAAAAAAAGATGTACAATACATCCATTATTATGTCTCAGAAACTGCAGCCAGCCAGTTATTCGTGATAAATGACTTCACAACTCATCTGTTGTTGATTAAATTTTATAATAATTTCAAGGTAATAAATTGTTGTTTTCACAACCATTATCTTTGATGCAATGTTTCACCAGTGTTCAGAAAACTGAACCGACAGCACAAAATTAATCAAAACTGAATTAATGAGAAGTTAAGAGAAGACTTTAGACGTGCTCGTTGAAGTAAGCTTTTTATTTTGCTGAGGGGACAGCTTAACAGTCAGGAAAAAATAAACTAAAAAAGTAATAGGAACAAAGTTAATTTTCTTGATTTTTTAGAGTACCACCAGTGCAATGAAAGTGCTGACTTCCAGAAAAAAAAAAACTAGATTCACTCAAAAGAGGGGATTTATGTTGAGCCAAGGGAACTGACCAAAGATGGTAACTCCATCCAGACTTTTATCTCCTAGAATGGACGAAGGATGTTACACGAGAAATTCCAGGTGTATACAGATGGTTTTAATTTACTGCCATTACAACTAATCTGTATTTGACAAGTGGATCCTGAAATTTGACCAGTTTGACTATGAAGACCTGCTGTTCAAATGCAGACACATCTATGAACCACAGACGCACCTCGTGAACAAAAGAACAGCACAGGAACTGCTTGCTGTGTTCCAGGTCTTTCCTGGTCTTACAGATGTCAAACCTAAGCTGCAGCTATTTTTGACCTCATGTGTTCTAGTCCTTTTAGTTGACATACATTGGAGCTGACTGCTTCCATTTACATTCAGAAAAAAACATGAAAAGAGAACCTCATCTATCTCATCCAGTCCATCAGAGGGAGTGAGAGAGATGGGGTGGGAGATGGACAGATAGAGACGGAAATGTTTGGAGGCACAGGAAACACCAATAAAAACTATTTCCACAGCTCAAGCCCACATCTCCAACGTCACTCACTGCCCACCCCACGCACACTCTAAAACATTTATACCCCATGCCTGTCTGCTGATGGTCCTGCATTTGAATTATTCACCACTGGAAATGCAGGAACAATCTAATTGAAGAGAACTCCAGTAGAGACAAAACTCTTTTTTTCCCTCACATGATAAATGCTTTCAAATTGACGTGGTCAGACTTGGCTGCTGTCGTCTCTGTTGTTTTGTATTCTCACAGCTTGCCGTCTGCAGCTGTCGGCAATTAACACAACGTTAATGACTTCTCCTCTGTGACTAACATATCGCAGCACTATCCTTAAATTTATAGTTTCACAAAGTACGTGTCTGCTTCGTAGGCTGTTTGTATCACCGGTCCAATCTGAAGCCGTACAAAGCAAATGTTTTCCAACGCACTGTTAACATCTGGCCAATTAACACCGGTGTCCTTTCAAAGAGAACGTAGGAGATGTACTGATCTCAGTTTTCACACTTCAGTGGGTCACTTTTAGGGCTTGTTATTTTGATACAGAGACAGGTGGGTTGGAGAATGATTTTTTGTTATTGTGACAAACTCTTCTTAGAGGTGTGAAAATATTTTATTTCCTTACTTTTTTAATTAACATCTTTAAAACAGGAAGCCCCAGAGAATCTTGATGAAAATACTGGAGGCATCTATCAGCTAAAAACTGATTCCTTATAGTTATGACAAGCTTGTGACACTCTAACCAATACTTAATCTGTGATTTACAAAAGTATCCCTTTTCACCTGCTTAACCTGTACAAATAACCCTGAGATATGTCTTATTCACATATCACACAAACACTCACTGGCCACTTTATTAGGTACACCTTGTTAGTGCCAGGTTGGACCCCCTTTTGCCTTCAGAACTGCCCCAGTCCTTCGTGGCATAGATTCAACAAGTCACTGGAAACATTCCTCAGAGAGTTTGGTCCATATTGACATGATAACATCACACAGTTGCTGCAGATTTGTCGGCTGAACATCCATGATCAGAATCTCCCGTTCCACCACATCCCAAAGGTGATCTATTGGATTGAGATCTGGGGACTGTGGAGGCCATTTGAGTACAGTGAACTCATTGTCATGTTGAAGAAAGCAGTCTGAGATGATTCCAGCTTAATGACATGGAGCGTTTTCCTGCTGGAGGTAGCCATCAGAAGATGGGTACACTGTGCTCATAAAGGGATGGACATGTTCAGCAACAATACTCAGGTAGGCTGTGGACTTTAAACCATACTCAGTTGGTACCAAGGGGCCCAAAGTGTGCCAAGAAAATATCCACCACACCATTCACCATTATACCACCAACAACCTGAACCGTTGATATGAGGCAGTATGGATCCATGCTTTCATATTGTTGACGCCAAATTCTGATCCTACCATCTGAATGTGGAGCAGAAATCTAGACTCATCAGACCAGGCAACATTTTTCCAATCTTCTATTGTACAGCTTTGGTGTTGCTGTGTGAATTGTAGCCTCAGTTTCCTGTTCTTAGCTGACAGGAGTGGCACCCGGTGTGGTCTTCTGCTGCTGTAGCCCATCTGCCTCAAGGTTGGACGTGTTGTATGTTCAGAGATGCTCTTATGCAGACTTCAAACCAGTCTGGTAATTCTCCTCTGACCTCTGGCATCAGCAAGGCATAATAGCCCACAGAACCATGCTCTGTAAACTAGAGATGGTTGTGCGTGAAAATTCCAGTAGATCAACAGTTTCTGAAATACTCAGACCAGACTGTCTGGCACCAACAACCATGCCACGTTCAAAGTCACTTAAATCACCTTTCTTCCCCATTCTGATGCTCGGTTTGAACTGCAGCAGATTGTCTGGACCATGTCTACATTCTTGCATAGAGTTGCTGCCATGTGATTGGCTGATCAGAAATTTGCGTTAATGAGCAATTGGACAGGTGTGCCTAATAACATGGCCGCTGAGTGTACATTTTCTACTCTTCTCTTAGCCATAACTCTGATGCTGAACAAAACAGGTAGATATTAACGACTCAAATCAGGGGGCAGTTCAATTCCAGTCATGTTCTTTATGAGTGTGTGTCAGTGATCCATCTGTGAGCTCTCAGAGTAAATTTGAAGTCTACCTGTTTCACATGTGTTTTGTGAATGTAATGCCCTCATTTTCCTGCTCTGCGTTTCTGTTTGCGTTTTCACACTAAACCATAGCATCATCACTGTCTGCTCCTCACAGCACTGTAGGTGTGAGAGGAGGGAGACGTTCTGTCTCTGACAAGTGGCCAAGGGGAGGCAAGGAGCAACACGGTGTAACTTTTGTTTACACCAGGAAATAGCATAACTGTGGGTCTCATTACTTCATCCAAGAATCCTATGTTATGAAATCTTTGGAATGCTTAAGGTGTTGTTGGTTTCTGGTGTGGTCAGAAATTGCAGGTGAAGATCATCTGTCTTATTGCCTGACCCCTTGAAAACAAAAACACTGAACACTGAAGCCAGACACTCAAAGGGTGAAGGGACAGTGCTAACACAAAAGGAAGAAGAGGCCAGTGCCTCAGGAAAACAGGAAATTGAGAAACAGTTTTTTTTGTTTGTTTTTTTGTAGATTATGATAAATTATCACTTAATCATTGAATCATGGGAGGTTCAAACTGGAGGGGATGATCTGAACAGGTCATTGACCAGCTGATATCTGCTTCCCTGCTACTGCTGAGGGTTGGAGGTAGTTGTGCTAGAGTTTTTACAACAGATCACTCTTAAACCTTTAAATCAAGACAACAGTTTTATCTCTGGCTGACCAAGAAACCACATATATCTACTTTGATATAAATATTTTTATTTTACTGAGGTGTTAATCAGTCTTGTGTTGTCTACCCTTTCAGTTTGTCATACAGTGTAGCTTTTTGCCTGTTTTTGTGTCATCATGTCTTCAGTCAACTCAACATCTGTGTGTGGGTAAAATGAGAGTGCACAGTGCAGCTCTACGCAGCAGAGTGGAGATGCTGTAAACGTATCTCAATCAAAATCTTAAGCAAAGTTTGTGAGATTTTTGTGCTTGAATATTCTTAGTATCATCTGCTTTGTAGGCTACTTTGATCTGGAGCAGGAAGCTGGTGCAAACGATGCACGATTCTTGTTAGTATGAACAGTTGCAGTCTTTTGAAAGACTATATAGCTTATGTACGCATCATTTTACTAATACAATTATAGAAATGGGCTTTACTAGCTTAGTTGTACAGATGTGCTAATTGTGGTGGTATGCACTACTCTGGGGTTTAATGGAGCACCCAGAGTAGGGAGTGACCACAAGTGAAGTTAATACTTATGCCCGATAATAAAAAGAATCAATTGTGTGTGTGTAACTCTTATAATTCAAGTTAGTAATGTAGTGTTGTAGAGGGTAGGAAAATGTTTCAGTTAACACAATTAAGATAAATATGGAGAACATAGGAAGATGTGTGTAAAAGTTTCTCTGCAGATAAGTGAAGGAGGGGGGCAGATAACCCCACTTGTCGCAGATTGAAGACAGAGACAGCCAATAAGAGAGGTGACAACACCCGAAGAACCAATGAGAAGGTGACTCAACCTACATTTTCTGGTAATATCTGTTAGCTAATAAGGCTTCAAGGGACAGGAGAGGGGATCAGATTTTCGAACTGATCCCCGCTGTGGTAGTCAGATATCGCTGTGGGACTATATTCTTGACATATTGTCAAAAAATTTGTGTTCAACTGGGAACCAGGATGCCTCTTGACAACTCCCCATCAAGGTATTTTGGTCAGACAGATAGCACCACATTTCAAACAAGAGATAATTTAATTATTTGGGAATTTTAATAATAAGACATTATTTTTAGTCACAAATTATATCTGTTAAGTACCCCTCATGGTTTGAAAGGCAGCAGCATGGGAAAAAATGGCTGAACCTACAGTAAAGAGTATCCTGTCAGGACAGCAGTGTGGGAAAATGACCTAGTGCAGATACAAGGTACCCTGCTCGGGCAGTGTGGGGAGAATAGTTGAGTTTACAGTTGCATTGTACCCTGTTCCTTCTAACAGATATTGAAGTGTGGGAAAAAAGTAAAATTGACTCTTAGATGTATGTTATATACCTCACCTAATTTCCAACACTATTCAGTGTGAATTCCCCTTTTTGTTGTTGTTTTTTTTTTATCTAGGAATTGGTCTGCATCTTTGCAGATCTAGGTATGCATGAGTAAAACTGCATATACTATGTCCGGTGTGACATTCAAGTCATGACACTTTTATTTTTTACTTTTGGCACAACCCAAGTTGATAGGGGAAAAAACAGAACGAGGAAAACAGTTTGCAAACACTGCAGGACAAATATTGGCCAGGGACATCACTGCTGTGTGCCTGATGATGAGATTCCCTGCAAAATAAAAAAAACTTGCTTACACTGTGCAGCACGTGCACACACTCACAGTTACACGCACACACGGTGCTGCCTCCTTTGAAGTGCTGCATCACTAGACTGTAATGGAATTCTATAGCTGACTGCTGACTGGAGGCTTTGGAGGGGGATGGATGGAGAAATGGGTGGATGGATGGAGAGAGAAATGAACACAGGGGAAAGTGGAAAGGTGGAAAAAATTGATTGAATGAAAACTGGTGGACTCTATTTTGTGTTCATGTGTTTGAAGTATTATGCCCCCTGCATACATCCCTGTATGTTTGAGGTTGACACTGTTGATAGTATCTGTGACATGTCAGAGTACAAAGGTTCATCTTCTTCTAACGCCTGTTTTAAAAACCACACCTCACACATGACTTCAAAAAAGCTCCCAAGGGTGAGGATGTAAGTGTATGCATACCCTCCCACCCTAAGCTTCCCCCCTTTTTCAACCTGTGTTTTAACACGGGACAAGAGGGTACTGTAAATTACCTTTTGATTCATCCTCTGTAATTATGCAAATTGACTTCATTATCTACTGGGACTCTTAATTTTTATGGAATGCATTCATTAGTCTGTACGTAGTGCTGTGAGGTATTCAAGCGTGTACTATTTTGCATGCTCTCTTTTTTGTAGGCAAAGTGTACAACACATTAAATAAGCTAGGTATGAATGTGTTTGGTTGTGTTGGTCTTTTAAATTTTTGTACTTTGATTTCCTGTTAAAACCAAATTCAGAGCACTTATTTATTTCTTCTGTCACAAAGTGCTTATGAAAGTCATTTATCGCATATCTCTGTTCTGACTGTTAAACCGCCGCCTTTGTTTGTCGAAGAGGTCTATGCAGGTATAATTGTTGCCTTATTGAACCAGCTAGAACTAGTTGTGATATGCGATAAATGACTTTTTAGTTGTTACGTGGAGAGTACAAACTCCCTTTTCTCCACAGTAACCTCTCTGGGCTGAATGATCCATGTCTCCCGCCCCGCAATCTCTTGCAGACAAGACGAGTCTTTAGCTTGCTCGTTAAAGCAATGAGTTTGTGACTCTAAAATACCTATATTTACAATCTAAACGTTATGATAAACGTTACCTGTTGTGTTTCTCTGGAGCTGGAGGCACCCGGGAGGCTGTCTCCGTCTGTATTCCGCTCCATGTTTACCTCTGTGGCTTGGGCATGCGCGGTTAGAGGAGATCGATTGCTTTTCCTGCGACCTGTGACCTCAGTGACGTCATTTCAGCACTTTTCGATTCGTACTTTTAATCTTGGATTCGTATTCATAGGGACGAATTCGTAGTTGTAGAAAGTTGAGTTGTATTCATAAGACTTTGCACTCGTATAAAAACAACTGTAACCTGAACCCAGTTTCACAGACTTACGTATATGACAGCAGATCTTTGTGTGAAATAACTTTATTGACACAGAATTTTTTGAAATTAAGAATACGAATCATTAAGTATGCATACCTCTTTTTTGACGAATCATTAATTACACGTACGTCCTTTTTGACAGCTTCCTTACACCATAGTCGAGTTGTGGCTACTGATGTCTGACGAGTCAGGGTTATAAAAGAACCACGAAACCCAAATAATAGTAGCGAGCTAAAAATAGAAATACCTTTAAAACAGCTGGAACCGGCAAGTGTTGCAGCTAAATCTCTGAGGACAGCGTCCTCCCACTCCGTCATACATCTGCAGGTCAAGTCTCTTTCAAAGGCAAGCTCAACAACCTGGGCCGTTCTACTGTGGGGCATTGCATGTTTTTGATCGGAAAATATTTATATATCTAAATATTATACAATCTTTTGCTACAATACTACTAAAATTCGTGACACTAATACTACTTTTAAAGCAATAAAAACAACTTCACATATTATAGTGAACTGACCCTTGAGCGTTTGCTGGTCTGGCCTCCACCATGTTGGTCAGCTACGCAGTTTTTACAGTCGTTTCTATGACGATGCAAGTCCATCATCTTTCGGGCGTGGAGCCAGGGGTGGGGTTTGAAGGGAGAGGCGGATCTAAATTTGTTTATCAACAACCTCTCCACTCGTTTTCTCCCAGACCGCTGACCACACCCTTAAGGAGGGAAGATTGCACATCAACTTTTACAGGTAGTGAGTCATAATATGGTTTTACAGATCACGGCCCTTGCATTGCTACTTAAATGGTTATGAAGACAATTAATGTTTAAAATCTGAAAACATACAAGATCATGGCCAACACAGACACTCAGCCACTTCATCGCTATCAGTGCTAATGTCTGTGTTGCCATCTGCTTTAACTTCATGTCAGCTAGCCAACAGTTTTATGTTGGAGTACCAAACATGGTCTACCATCCACATTGGGGATATTAGCCTTAATCCACTTACTTTATCCCTCAACTTTGTTTTCCCCCCAGATCTTTTGCAAATTAATTTGCCCATTTGCTGTACTTAGCTAAGGTTCATTTCTCCAATGGTAAGTGTTTTAAGTATCAGCAGTGTTTTGATTCAGAACGGGGAGAGGCTGAAGATACCTGTGGTCTGGTTTTAGCAAATGCGTTGTCAAATTTGTCCATCAACTTAATACCATGGCCCGATGTCACTTGGGATTTTTACCTTCCATCTCTTCCACTGTCTTTGTAGTTGGTCATAAAACTTCAATAAACCAAATAACCTCTCCTTATCTTAGTTCGTTACTTTCAGCATATGCCCCCTGAAAATGTCATGACCTGAATATCCCAAAACTGTCCAGAAAGTGTCAAGAGTTTATGTCTCTACAGAGATTCTTTATTTACTGGCACTTTCTGACTGTCATTGGGAGGTTTTCTCTGCACTTGTTGCTAAGTGCTTGCTGAGTTATGGATTAATGTCGGGTTGATGTAGATGACTTTACAGTGAGTGCTAGATGTGCCCTTTATTCCATGAAACGTGTGGTTTGGTGCTGTATTTGCTGACTGGCACTGTGAGGAGGTTTTAACTGATTTTAGAATAATTTCAATCTTAGACTAGGGATTGTGACCCCAGACAAATATCAGCATGTCACAATGCTTAAACTCCCAATTATAAGACACCCGCCCCCCCTTCATATTATTTTCAATGAAAAATAAACTTGTCCTATATTCAGGTAAATATGGTAAGTTATGTTTGATAAGAGCAACGAAGAGGAGGAAGGTCAAATGAGTGGAGCTCAACAGTGGATTTAAAAAGTTTTACACACCCCTGTTATAATCCAAGGTTTACGTGAGTCAAGATAAATCATATCAGGACTTTTTCACCTTTAATGTGACCAGTAACGTGTACAACTTAATTGGAAAACAAACTGAAATCTCTCCCTTTTCATCCTATGTTTGGGCTATGGGGTAAGGTGGCAAGACAATAGCCTGTTCTGACAAAGAAAAACATTTATGCTTTGCTAAATTTTGCAAAAACTCATTTGAACTCTCCCAAAAAATGTGTTATGTTAAACCAAAGTTGAACTTTTTGGCCATGATTTTCAAATGCGTGTGTGGTACGAAAACAGGACTGCACATAACAAAAGAACCAAACCCACAGGGAAGCATGGTGGTGGAGGCAGCATTGAGCTTTGGGGTTGGAACTGAAGTAAGTCAACGTCGAGGGGATTGACGGCTACCCAAACAGATTGAGTGCTGAAATTAAGGTGCTTTGACAAAGTATTTATGTAAGGTGTGCACACTTAGGCAACTACATCATTTAGTTTTCTGTTTGTTTGTTTGCTTAGTCTTGTTTTATCTTGTCTTTTTTCTACTCCGCTCCCGAAAGATTTCAGTGTGTTTTTCATTGGAGATGAAAATATTTATCTTTTTCTTTTTTTTCACCGCAATAACTTTGTATTGTAACGGATATATTTTGTATCCAATGTTTGTGAGCAACATGTAAAAAAATACGCAGAGAACATATGCTTGATCTGTAGTGTAAAGACACCATTCCTGCAGGCCATGTTTTTTTAAAAGTCCACGTTGGCCTCAGTTTAATTCACATCAAAGCTACTTAGCCCGTCACTGGGTGTAGATAGTGAAACAAAGTTTTAACCTCCTATCGTACTCTTTAACTCAGCTCTGCACATCTATCTGCCTTTTTCCTCAGTGGAACTTGTGGGTGACACATTTTTGGTGCAGCCTATGTTTAGAACAAGAACCCTCCAGAGAGTTTTGGATCTGGCACAAACTGCATGTGACTGTAATTATGCAAAAGAGGTCATTAACTTAATAAACAGTGTCTGTAAATAACAGCACAAAGACACACTTTCCCTGCTTGGACCCTTTCTTCTCCCTCTCAGTACTGCCTGACTATTACTTCCCTCCCCTTATCCCTCACCCGTTTTAACACGGAGGTCTGTCAGTCCTGGCAATGAGCCTCTGAATAAGAGAAAAGTGTCTGAAGTCAAAGAGAAGAAAACATCAGCACTATCTCTGTGGCAGAACAAACAGCTGACGGCACAGCGAGGGAGCCGAATGAGTGTAATGAGTACTCTGTGGCACTGTGACCCAGATCCAGTTCTGAAACTGTCACTAAGCTGCCTAGAAAAAACACACTGACAATTACAATCATCAACAGCAATTCCATTAATTACGGAGGCGACACTCATGGTCTCCTTTCTGAAAATCGACCCAAACACACTCCCCTGTGCCTGATTTGTGTGGATGTGTGTGTCTGTGTGTGTGAGAGAAAGCGATATCGCTCTCAATCGTTGTCTGTCTTCCGCTAATCTCCTCTCCCTCTTCTCATCCTCCTATCTCTCCATGTTCTGCAATGCTCTTATTTAACTTGGCATCGTCCCACCGTCACATCCTCAGTGCTCCACACTAAATGTCAACAACTGAATATTCATCACAACGCTGACATTCCTCCCCTCTGTCTCTCCAAATCTCATCCCAGACTAAGTTTCTTTCTTTTTTTGTTTGTCTCTCTCCTCCTTCCTCGGGCTGATAAGCAGCAGCAGATCTGAATATTACCAATTACCAATTATAGAATAGCGATTTCCTGCTCTAATTTGTTCTCCGCCCTCTAAATGATTCAAAGAGATCAGAGCTTTTCCTCTTGTTTGCCTAATTTTTAGTCACAGAGCGTATGTTTTTCAACACGAACAGTTGAATGTGATCCCTTCCCCCTGCAAAGTTATCAACAAAATACATGCATACTGAAGAGGTATTTGTTGCTGATACTTAATTTACCACATTGAGGACCATTTAATTTTTATCAGCACATAATGACACATTCAGTTAGTAGCTCTTTATGAAGCCCGCTGTAGTGTTGATATTTTAATTCAGCACATTAGTCATCACAGGACAGAAGGGATCCTGCTGTTACCCTGACCTGAGGCTGGTCTCTTAGACATGACACAGCAAAGGACAGAAAGAGAGATGACCAAACCATAACCGGCAAACCATCTGTGGCCACCAGTCATGGATTCACTTTCCTTTAAAATTGCCACGTACACACACTGGCTACTTCATTAGATACTAGAGGTGTTCCCGGTTCCGATATTGATATCGGATATCGGTCCGATATCAGCAAAAAAACAAATATTGGTATCGTATCGGAATGCATCTAAAATCTCTGATATAAGCAGTCCATTCCAGACCCCGCTCCTGCTGTTTTTATTTAATTTATTTAGGTTATTTTCTGGGTCTTCTAATTTATTCTTCATTTTATTCAATTACTAGTATATTCTTATGCTTAATGTTAAAATTTCAGTTACCCATTGGTTAATGATAAATGGGTCAGTTTTTCCTCATACCTACTGTTGCTGATTACTGTTCTTTGTTTGAATAATATCACTTAATCGGGCCTTTACTAACATGACAGACATACTACAAAATAAGTAATAAAAGTATGCATGTCTAATACTGATATCGTATCGGATTAATATCGGTATCGGCCAATACTCAATGCTGCAGAATCGGTATTGTATCGGAAGTGAAAATTTAATATCGGGACATCCCTATTAGGTACACCTTGCTAGTACCGGGTTGGACCTCCTTTTGCCTTCAGAACTGCCTTAATCCTTCGTGGCATAGATCCAACAAGGCACTGGAAACATTCTCTGAGAGTTTGGTCCATATTGACATGATAGCATCACACAGTTGCTGCAGATTTGTTGGCTGAACATCCATGATGAGAATCTCCCGTTCCACCACATCCCAAAGGTGATCTATTGGATTGGGATCTGGGGACTGTGGAGGGCATTTGAGTACAGTGAACTCATTGTCATGTTGAAGAAACCAGCCTGAGATGATTCCAGCTTTATGACATGGAGCGTTATCCTGCTGGAAGTAGCCATCAGAAGATGGGTACACTGTGCTCATAAAGGGATGGACATGGTCAGCAACAATACTCAGGTAGGCTGTGGACTTTAAACCATGCTCAGTTGGTACTAAGGGGCCCAAAGTGAGCCAAGAAAATATCCCCCACACCATTACACCACCACCAGCAGCCTGAACTGTTGATACAAGGCAGGATGGATCCATGCTTTCATGTTGTTGACGCCAAATTCTGACCCTACCATCCGAATGTGGAGCAGAAATCCAGACTCATCAGACCAGGCAACGTTTGTCCGATCTTCTATTGTCCAGTTTTGGTGTTGCTGTGTGAATTGTAGCCTCAGTTTCCTGTTCTTAGCCGACAGGAGGGTCACCTGGTGTGGTCTTCTGCTGCTGTAGCCCATCTGCCTCAAGGTTGGACGTGTTGTGTGTTCAGAGATGCTCTTCTGCAGACCTCAGTTGTAACCAGTGGTTATTTGAGTTACTGTTGCCTTTCTATCAGCTCCAACCAGTCTGGCCATTCTCCTCTGACCTCTGGCATCAAAAAGGCATTTTGGCCCACAGAACTGCCGCTTACTGGATATTTTCTCTTTTTGGGACCATTCTTTGTAAATCCTAGAGATAGTTGTGCGTGAAAATTCCAATAGATCAGCAGTTTCTGAAATACTCCGACCAACAAGCCACATTCAGAGTCACTTACAGTTACAGAAAGTGGCCGTGGAGTGTATTTAGTTAGAATCATGGGTGACTCTCACCTTAGAGACACCTGTTTCAGTTCAACAAACACACTTGCAGCTTTTAGGGTTACAAATATTCTTAGCATTTATTTAACTTTCCAAAAGTCACAGTGTGATAAAAGAGTCCAGTTAAGAGCTATGACTTCTCAGCTGTTGAAGAAAGAGGAGAGGGTGTGAATGTTCAGCACTTCAGCTGTACCAGATCTATGCCTCTGAACACTCCTGATGCTGCTCTTTATACTTGGTTTGACCAAAAAGTGAAACTGTAATTTGCATCAAGAATAAAGTGCTCTCTTGAAAAATAGCAGCAGGGTTAACTTTTCACATCAGGTTCCAGGGTAGCTTCACTTTCAGATAAAAAACTAAAAAGCCTCAAGGCCCTGTTTAAAGGTAGAGTCTGCAGGATTTTCCTAAAAAATAAATTGTCTACTTTCACAGAAATAATTCTGCTCCTCTAGGCCTCTATACTTGTGTGTCAGTGTCTGTGTCTGCCTCCACCCTCTCCTCAGCCTGTATGTTGATGTGTTGGTTGTATCAGGGCGGTTTTGGGAGGAGAGTAGGTGTGGTTTCATCAGCCAGTTATAGCATACCCTGTGCGCAAGTGACTTTGCATGTTGATTAGCAAGTGAAAGAAGCTACCCTGAGCGGCAACAATGAGGGAATGTAGCACGGAGCAAGAAAAACACAACTTAAGTGAAATGAAACGCCAAACAGATAAAGCTTTTCCTAAACAAGGGTGAAGCTTGGTTTGAGTTTCACTTGAAGAGCATCTCGAAACAAAGAACAACGCAAGTTGGCTTTCTTTTAATCGGGTATGTGTCAAAAAGCCCAGTGATCAGCTTACGCCAACATGACAAATCAGGTGTGAAAGACGAAATGGGAATGTTTAGTGTCTGCGGCCAGTCTTAAAGGGGACATTTCCAGAACTGCAGTGCTACACTGAGTGAGCTGTGATCCTGAAAGGTGTGTCAGGGTCCTGCACCAATCCATCAGCATTTCTGTAACTTACGGTGAATTATCCATCTTAGCAAAAGCTGTTTAAGAAATCTTTAGTTTAATATTTTGTGAAAGAAACAGAACCGCCGCCTTCATCTATGGAGCTGCCTGAACAACTGAGCCTTCTTAAAACCAGGGTACTAACTTAGCATTCAACTGAATATTTCTACTGATGGTGTTTACTTCCTGTAACTTATCCAGTTCTCTTTTTTCTGATCCACCATTCAGTGTTTTTTTTTTTCCTGAGCTCCTTTCCTCTGATTGATATCACTGATGTTAGTCCTTCTACAGCAGTGCCAGGCTTCCTGTCTTTTTATCAGCATCCTGCTTTAGAGGAATAGCAGTCTTGATATTGGGGTAATTGATCAATCAAGGTCTGTTATTCATCTCTGCCGCTTTATGAACACACATCATTCTGAGCAAAGCTGCAGAGAATAACAGGTATGCAGGTAGTTGCAGTAAGTTCATGGACATGAACGCGTCAGATTGAAACAACCTTGGCTGCACATTCCAGGAAAAATGACAGTTAAACAATCACGATAAGTCCGAGTAACCATCTGTATGAGGAAGATGAGTTCATATGGATGCCTGTGTAGTTCAGCTCTGACAACAGTTGCCAGTCCATCAGGACTTGCCTCTTTGCTGTTGCCTGCTCACAATGAGCAATCAACATGGGCTAACCTGGGGGGTATTGCACAAAACCAGGATAAGGGATTAAGCTGACAAACATTGGTTATCCTGGATGAAGTTAGCCTCGAGTCGATTGAACAAAAGCTGGTCAAGTTTATCCCGGACTAGTTACCATGGTGATTTATTCTCTGAAGCTAGCCTGCTCCAGACCAGGCTAACTACCAGGATAAGATTAATCCTGCGCTGGCTCTGCTCTCTGTAATGTAAGAAATTAGCGTGGTTTACAGCATTTCCATGCTCTTTCGACACATTACATCATTCAATCATCCTGCACCCAAATCTTACAACTGTAGTCATTGCATTTTCTGGTTGACTTTAGTATTATTTATTTGCACAGATTATATGAAGACAAAAATAACTTTTAACACAGACAGTTGAGAATCCTTTCTTTATTAATATAAGGCCTATAATAAAAGGTTTAAAATTATTATAAAGAAAATGGAAAAAACAGGCCTTACTGAAATTGGTACTTAACCAAACTGATGTAGGGGCCTAAAAAATAAAATAAAATTTAAAAAAAAAAAACCCTAAACCTACAGAATGAAAAAGAGGAGAAACAGACAAAAACTAAATATGTCACACCACTGAAATGGACTACAATATAAGAGACAGAATATAATTTTGTCCTAACTGTCTCCTGAAAATAGGAAAATCATCCTATTTTAGGACTCCACCTTTAGGAGTGAAAGAGTCCTACATCATTCTGACTCCACTTTTTAACTTAAACAATCTTTCTATTCATTCATTCGGTGTCATTGTCAGCCCTACTGTTATATTGCAATACTAAGAAAGACAGCTTGTCAAATTGCTGTCAGAGGTTTAATTAATATGTATATCACAATCTGTCACAGCGCCCCCCCCCCCCCCCCCCCCCCCCCCGGCCACCCCTGTGCTGGTGTGATGTGTCTTTTTTTTCACGGCTAAAATCGTACAGAAATTCATTCTCAGCAGACAACAAATGTATCACTTCATTTAATAATTGCTCTTTGGGCTACGCATAAGTAACTTACCAGACTGCAGAATATTTTCAGATTTGGTTTTCACCTGCTGCCAGGTTCTTTTCTGGCCAGACAGGTTTGTTCTTCATGACAGATGAGGGATGAGACAGAACACAACATAAGAACAATTGATTCAATAGATAACAGGGACACAGAGTTCAGATTTTCTTTGAACTTAATTATACTTCAAATAACCTGAGTAACATGCACTTCTATGGGCCACATTATAGAAAAACCCAAATATTGATTAGCGGACTTGAAAAGTCATCAGCTCCGCATCTTTAAACTGTAATTATGACAGTGTGTGGAGTACAGTTTCTTAATTGTACATGTTCGCGCTACTTACGCATTAAGCCGGCCTGTTATTAACTGCCAGGCTTTTTCCCTTTCCTTTATCACCACACTCGTGTTGCCTTTCTTGTGGATTATGTTTTACTTCTTCATAAAGTTGAAGAAGTATTGCCTGTTTGTCCCGCGTGAAGAAAGATGCACGTCCTTGTTCCATTTTCAATCTGTGATTCTGTGATCGATCTTGTGGTCTTCTTAAGAAGGCTGTGAACGCGCACTTATCCAAATGATCCACACCTGGCTTGACTAAGCCGCGTCTTTTCATCCTGGCTCGCCAAACGTGCAACCAATTAATCAGAGAAAGCGCCAACTAGGTTTATTCAAGCTGCACCTGCTGATTTACCCTGGATGTATTTATCCTACTTTTGTGCAATACCCCTCACAACAGGCTTTGTTTGTGTCTTGGTGGACAGAGTTTGTCAACAGCTTGCCACGGAGCCTCGGTGTCACGGAAATTAATACCACAAGGCCACAAATGCAGGTGAGGGGACACACGCAGATTATGCAGCCAGCTCAGATGAGAGGTCATCTTATCTGTGCGAGTCATCGGTACATCTTTAATCACTCTGACTCATAGTCAAAGCTCATTCAGGAGCAGCTCATAGGGGAGAATAGGGGAAGAACACGCCTCTTTTCATGCTTCCCTAAACATGAATGACACAGTCTGGGCTGGGGTTATCTACCTTAGTGTGTGTGTGTGTGTGTGTGTGTGTGTGTGTTAGTGTGTGTGTGTGTGTGTGTAAGACAGCCATGCAAAGAAGCCTTTGGGCCTGTGCTGCTTATCAGTTAAACACACACACACTTTCTTTTTCTCATGCTATCCACCTTGCACACAAAAAGGCACACACATATAAAAACACACACACACACACACACACACACACACACACACACACACACACACACTCGGCTGTGGTATATGTCATGCTGATCTGTAGAGTTCGTTTGTAACCTGCTCAGATCTTCTCTGTTCGCAAAGTCTGATGACAGAAGCCGTATTACTTTTAGACCATCACCTCACACTGGCATCTCAAGACTCTGCCTTTATTTTTTTTGTCTCTTTACCTCTCTTTCTCTCTCCCCGTCGTCTTTTAATGTCTCTATCTGTGTGTCAGCAGCTGAGTAGAGAAGGGTTGTGACTGTTTGCTTGCATACGCCACACACTGGACGTGGCAGTGATTTATAGTTGTTGAGAAAAAAGTGGCAAACATAGAATACAAGTAGAACCCTTCTTCACTTTCTGAGTCTCTTGAAGTATGTGGCAACACAGAAATAAATTTTAGGTTTATTGAAGCTTGGTTCCATGAAGCTCATATTGATACTGAATTTATTTATTGCCAACAATAGATGGTGTTCAGCACACCCTCCCTGTGGAGAAGCTTCATTGAATATTAACCAATGTGTATGAGGTCAGCAACAAATGTATTTCAGCCCCCTTGAAGTGTCTGATAAAAAAATATTTATCATTGAGGATGTTGGCAGCGTCAAGAAAAAATTTCAGCCCAAGGCTTCTGTGTCAGTCCCTTTATTTTACACTATGTTAACGAAGCCATAGTAGTTTGTTTTTATTCATGTGCTGCAACAGTCTTTACTGTGCTGCACAGATAAGTTAGAGGTGACATCGCAAATCTCATGCTGAAATCAGACCTCACTTCTTTTAATATTTTAAAGGTCATGCATGCTTTTATTTGTATTTATTTTGTTTTTGCTATTTTAATTGACTGGCGACCAATCCAGGGTGTACCCTGCCTCTCGCCCAATGACAGCTGGGATACGCTCCAGCCACTCGCGACCCTGAACAGGATAAGCGGTTTGGAAAAGGAATGAATTAATTAATTTTAAAACAATATTATGTATTGAAAACCATAAATGTTAGAAAACGAACTGTAACTTTTGTGTTTATTTCACCATGTTTTGTTTGGTGATCATAACCTTTAATAGCTTTAGCCAAATAGTGTCAATGTGAAATGTATTTCCTTACATTGAGTGAGCTGTGATCCTGAAAGGTGTGTCAGGGTCCTGCACCAATCCATCAGCATTTCTGTAACTTACGGTGAATTATCCGTCTTGGCAAGGGCTGTTTAAGAAATCTTTAGTTTAATATTTTGTGAAAGAAACAGAACAGCCGCCTTCATCTATGGAGCTGCCTGAACAACTGAGCCTTCTTAAAACCAGGGTACTAACTTAGCATTCAACTGAATATTTCTACTGATGGTGTTTACTTCCTGTAACTTATCCAGTTCTCTTTTTTTTGATCCACCATTCAGTGTTTTTTTTTCCTGAGCTCCTTTTCTCTGATTGATATCACTAGTATAAGTCCTTCAACAGCAGTGCCAGGCTTCCTCTCTTTTTATCAGCATCCTGCTTTAGAGGAATAGCAGTCTTGATATTGGCGTAATTGATCAATCAAGGTCTGTTATTCATCTCTGCCGCTTTATGAACACACATCATTCTGAGCAAAGCTGCAGAGAATAACAGGTATGCAGGTAGTTGCAGTAAGTTCATGGACTTGAATGTGTCAGATTTTTTGTGTTTTGTGTTAACTTTTGTGTTTATTTCACCATGTTCTGTTTGGTTATCATAACCTTAAATAGCTTTAGCCAAATAGTGTCAATGTGAAATGTATTTCCCTTGCTTGAAGGAGGTGTTTTTCCACCATCTGAAGTACTTAGTACAGGGCATAGCACATAGAAGACTTTTGAAATTTTGTAGCTGAGAAGTTTTGATCTTAACCCAAGAACTGAATGTGTGGCATTGCCTGAGCCAGTGACGTGCCAATCACCATCTACTTTTGAATCAGTGTCAAAATCATGAGAAATTTAGTTTGCGAGCACGTTCTGAATTGTTTTCATAGCAGAATCAACAGGGCAGAAAGAATGAAGGTACAGGTGGTTATTTTGGTACCATTTTCAACTTTAAAAAGTGGAAACACCAATAAATGTGTAGGATATGCACTTGGACTGGATCCAAGCTTCTGGATCCTAGCTTCTACTTCTGTAAAGCAGAAGCTCCGAAACTTTTCACCCTGTAAACCCCGAATTAAAAGCACCAAAATACCCCCACCCCTCCACTGCCTTGGAAGTTGCCCACACTAATGGGTCCATCCAGAAAAAAAAAAAGTGCACAGAAAAAGGCTGACATATTTAATTTAGCTGATCAGTAGAAACTGGACTACCTGTGTGCACATATGTTCAAGTACTCTCCAGCAAGATCTAACTTCCATATCAATCCAGTGGAAGAGCATGTGAATGGATTCATGATATCCTCCAATGAAGATCTATTCTATTCTATTCTATTCTATTCTATTCTATTCTATTCTATTCTATTCTATTCTTTTCTTATGTATACTTGGCTGTTTCTTAGAATGCTGGCCTTATTTGCATGACATCTGGCTATTCTTTGATTCATACTTTCATTCTTTTTTCTTGTTGCTGCAGCTGTCATAATCCAACCCAACAGTGGCAAAATTTCAACTTTTGTACAGTTTTGTCATTTCTGTAAGTCGAAGTACTGAGAAACATTCCTGTAGCTTGAAAATAAAAACAGTTTGCTTCATGGCGCACAAGGGAGCAGTTAAGATATGCAGCTGTTCATTTAGCATCTGCGTCACCTGGCACTGTGTGAACTCTGGGAATGGTGAGACTGTTGGCACAGGATTTATTAAGCTGGAAATGAATTATTGGTCTTAATCTTCATGCATGCCATACATAGCAGGCTATCGCCAAGTTTTTATTCACCTAATTACATGCTTGTCGTGTAACTTATCTCCAAATGATGCACAATTTAATAAATTGTTATTAATATATCCATAACCATTAAATATTAAGTAGTGATGTCATTTGAAGCATAATTTGCCATTCTAGTTTATTTTGTTAATCAAATCGTCATGCCCCTGGAAACAGTTTTGAATCATGACAGACTTTTCTCACAGAGGGCATTGAACATGTAGAGAATGCTTTGTCATTTACTTTTTCAGAGATTGAGTACATAACGGTGGAGAAGGCTCTTGTCATCTGCCTACACACCTTGGGTAAGCATGGCTGTGTTAATGTTATCACAGTAGATTCCTCTGTGTTTGACGAGTCAAATGTCAGTCATGAGTAAGTTCCATGAATAGATATACAAAGTTCAACAACAGGACGATGGGATTAAGTTTAATATTGGTTTAGTGGGTCCAATATAATAGGCCTATGAGATAAGTCCTATGATTGTACAGCAGAGAATGAATTAAAAATCATTTATTAATATCATGAAGCTCCAGGAGCCACATATGAAGGGAGGTACCACTTCAGTTTTAGCTTTTTTTAATTCCACTTATCAACCCCAGTTCTGATTGATTCTTGCTCCAGATTTTTATGACTGTATTATACAAGTAAATATACATTTCTGAAGGACAATCATCAGTCTGCTTTCCTTGTTAGAATAGGTAGGATTTTAAAAGTGAGCTGTAAACTGTGACAGTTTTTTCTTTCTCCATCTTTTTTTAATTAACATTACCGTTGTATTAGGATAGATCAGCTACAAAGATGACAAACTTTTCTCTATGGGGACTCTTGTCCTTTTTTGCGTTGCAAAGTGTTGCTTAAATGTTTGTTTCTGTAAAATTTCCAGTTCAGTTTCTCATTGTATTGGTGTGTGGACATGGTGCATTGCTCTGAAACCAGCTGAAATAGTGTCGATCAAAGAATGGGAACCCTGATTTTCTCAAAACATTGTTGCTGTCATTATAGTTAATGTTGTGGTGCTAATTCTGGTTAATTGTTCATTACCCCTGGAATTAAGTTTTATTTATTTATTTGGTGTTAAAAATAGAAGATGGGACATCATGGTTGACACCTCTGTTGGTAGATGCAGTCAGTGCATTGTGTGGTCAACAAAGGAGAAGAGAAACAATGAGAGGGAATCAAAGAAAGAGGAACATAAGAGCACATGAACCCGAGTGTCTTTTTCAAATGGATTCTGTATCAACTCCATCACCTGTTGCTTTTGGTATTATGGTATTTCCCTAAATGTTAGAGGAAATTGAAGCACATTTTATATACAGCGGTCCCCAAAGTGGTGGCTGCGTCCCCTGAAATTCCTTCCAAAATCAAAAATTATTAACAAATGCATATTTCATCCACTGTCGTAATAAAACTAACAAAAGGTGGATTAACCTGATAAAAAAAAGAATGCAAACAGAAAATGTTCTTCTTTGCAAAGAAAACAAAACCTTGTCGGCCAGCAGGAGTCTCTATTTCATTATTCACCAGTAACAGGAAAATTTCCTCAACAGCACATTGTCTAATTCTGTACCAATCAGATCAATTTATTTTCTGAAGCCTTCTTTATTTGTTTTTGTCTGTCTTTGGATTGGACAAATAGCGTATTCCCACAGCAGAGGGCAGTTGGTCTACAGCACTGCTTTTTGGGGGGTCTGGGGCTCAAAAGTTTTTGAAGCCCTGTACTAATATACCATAAGTGGTTGGGTGTGGTACTACATTAGCGAGTTAATACATGGAACTGAAAAGCCCTGTAAAAACACAAATGGAAAGTTTGGTGCACAGTCATCATGAGTATGCCCTCTTCATCTGCTTCATCTGCCTCCACTGTACCTATGGCTCATGCCACCACAGCTTGTTAGTGAACATTACAAAGGGATTGGGCTACGGTATCTACAACGCTGTGGGTACTGATTTGGAGAAGAAACAACAGGAAATGAGCACCCCTGGTGACATAAAAAAAATTTTATCAGTAAAAAGGGATTTTGGACCTGTATCTTTTATAAATCAGGGTTTAGGGCAGTGGTGATTGCTCTAAGACTGCAAGGGAAGCTCAGCTTTCCCTAAAATGTCCCCAAAAAAGTGGTGATATGTTCTGCTGTGTGTACATTTCATTGACAAAGTATGCACTAGAATTCCTTCATCTTTTGGCTCGACCTTCTCATTCATCCCCGCAGTGTCTCAGCACCTTAACACAGTCGGACGCTTAGAGTCTTCTGACTTCAGCGGGGAAGTGTAGAGTGGGTTGTTCCACTGTGGAAACTGGACGGTCATTGGATAAACACTGGGCTTTGTCCCGCCCATCGGACGCTCAGCGTCTCGGGGGGTCTATGAGGCAGTGGGCTGGCCTGGACACTCGGCTTCTGCATGATGATTGGATGATCTGTCTGAGGCCGAATCCCTTTTTGATTTAAGGTGAAATGAGCCAGTCAGCGATCTTGAAGTATAACCCTCCACCGGAGCATCTTCTGAGTTGTTTTGGACTAAACCGGAGGCTTAATCAATCCCCAGCGAGGTTACTTTTCTTAAAAATGACGAGCGCTAAGAGAACACTGGTAAAATCCCTGGAAAAAACACCTGGTTGGTACGACAGGGTCACAGATCATTTTCTTGAAAAGGAACAGAGGGTAGAATTGACATTTTAATTAAATAAACAGGTTTATGATATAGGCTGGATAAAATGAGTTTCCCCTCTTTGACTGACATGCAGCCACCACTGGTTTAGGGAGTTTAGAAAAACTGTGTCATGGACAAGATTCAAAGTTATATTTACATTAAATTATGTCAAAGGAGTTTTAAGTTAAAAACAAGCAAAACATATAGTTAACTATGTCTGTGCATGCCCTCCGTTTGCCTGTTTATGACATCTTTCTGTAATACTTGTGTAAGTGATGCTATAGTTGTACATCTCAACTTTGAGCCGGCCAGAGCATCTGCTCTGGCATCTGTTGTTAGCAATGACCGCTTCATGTCTACTGCTAACCAGAGCATGATTACTAATCTCAGCATCATCTGGATATTCAGAGTACGGTCACAGATAATGAGATTAATGCTCAGCCGCTGTGCAGATGAACAGAGCTGTCATAACTAAAACAAGTGCATAGGTATCAAGTATGTTAAGATTTACCAAAGGTTAAAGAACCGAAGCTCAAAGATATTTGAAGATCACAACTTTCATATAGATTCTACCTCACAGGTTGAATTTCCTGCCCGTCTCGAGTGTGTGTGTGGGATTCTGTATGTGTGTTTATTCTCTGTGATCTTTTAATGACATGCACTAACGACGCGTTTAGGCTTCGGCCATAAAACACACACACACACACACACACACACACACACACGCACACACACACGCACGCACGCACGCACGCACGCACGCACACACTCTCAGAAGCACAGGACTGAGGCTCAGAGGAAGGCCGCAGCCCTCGAGAGAATCCACTGGGAGATCAGCCAAATGAGAAAAGCATTTTAGAGAAAGGCAGCTTTAATGCAACGTAACACAGATAGCCTGTGTGTGTGTG
This sequence comes from Halichoeres trimaculatus, assembly GCF_033239565.1. Taxonomy (NCBI): domain Eukaryota; kingdom Metazoa; phylum Chordata; class Actinopteri; order Labriformes; family Labridae; genus Halichoeres; species Halichoeres trimaculatus. Next base: position 23,638,054 of record NW_027437189.1, read on the forward strand.
TGTGTGTGTGTGTGTGTGTGTGTGTGTGTGTGTGTGTGTGTGTGTGTGTGTGTGTGTGTGTGTGTGTGTGTGTGTGTGTGTGTGTGTGTGTGTGTGTGTGTTTGTATGTTACTGAAGGTAAGAGCTCTAAATCCAGCATTTTCTGTTTTTCCTCCATTCTCTCGTTTGTCTTTTTCATCCTCAGCTTTACAACAGCCGCACATTTATCATCAACTTATATAATTTGTGTTGTCTTGTTTACAGAGCATTCTACTTCTGTCATTCAGTTTGTCCACCATACACTCAACTGTTCCCAAATGGCTCTATGTTTAAAACTGCATCCACCTCACTTTATTGTAATTCTTAATATGACAGTGCTGGCTCTGTGGGAGTGTGGTCTGAGTTAATTTTCTCATCCACTTGTCATGCCTGTAGGCTTCCACAGATGGTAGGGCTGAGAAATCAAAAGTTATGGAGGGGAAACCCACCTGTCTAGACACTACATAAATATCATAACCCTAAACTTGGCACGTTACCCCTCTCACTGGGCATGTCCATTCACTGAAGGTTTAGCACCAGATTTCCGTCTAAAGTGATCATGAGGAAATGTGCTCTGACACAGAAACATGTTTATTTAATGTTATGTGACCAAGTCTCAGATCTCACTTGGATTTTGTTTTCCCAGCCCTACTTGGTCCAGTTGAAGAGAACGTAAGAAAAATTGTTCTGACAAGGAAGCATATTTATTTAATGTAATGTGTAATGTGTTTCTCACGTGGGTGTCAGCCACTGCTGTTAACTGAAACTCTGTCTAATCCTTTTTCTGGGATACCTCTAACTCATTTGAGCGATATTATGGGTTGATATCATAAGAAGCCTGAAAAATCAAAATCCCTAAATTTAATGTGGATGGGAGAGAACTTTGTGTCATTCATGATTTCATTTAAGTCCCTGTGAGAAGTTTCTAAGTAATCTTGAAAAGGTCTCACTTCTAGATGTATTCCAGATCTTAACTCACAATATAAAATGAGATTACCAGCACCGAATGTTTACTTCTGAATTCTTTTTTTTTTTTTCAGTTTCTGGTAACTCTTTACTTTAGAGGTCTGCAAATTTTATCACACTTAGGTAATAATCAGACAACGTTTTTTCTTGTTTCTTTGATATTAGCACATAACTTCTTTAAAATAATGTCCAAATTTATTGTCGCAAGTCACAATTGGTAAATTACTGTTTTTTCCAGTTTCTTCTATTTACTCCAAATTGTAATATAAGAAGGCGACGATCAGCAAACAATTTATATGAAATTAAATCACAACCCACCACAAAATGTTTTTAGACGTATCCCAACATTTCTGCTATTTCCAGAGAAGCAGGTGATAAATAGCTGCTTAGTTCTTGAACACAGAAGTTAGGTTCGTTGTTTCCTCTGATAATCACCTTTGAAATGTTAAGTGAACAATGAAGGCCGAAACATAGGTTAAACTGCTCCGACCCAGCCCACATGCAGCAGTTATTCTGCAGTGGTCTGTTCAAACTCAAGAGTCTATCAACAAAATGAAGAGTAAGGTTACGTCAGCTCTGCTTGGTGAGGTTGTAGTTGGTTGATGGGCAGTGGTATGACAAAACCAGGTTTTACTCATGTCACAGATTACAGACATGTCGAGACACTGGGGTGTCAGCAAGGTGCATCATCTAGTTAGTAAAATTGAATACTGTGTGGAAGTGCTGAAAGTCGCTGTTGATCGAGAATCCGCTTGAGGCTGGCTGCAGAAAGACCGGAAGTCTCGTATACTTCCAGCCATAAAAACAGAGTTTTACAGCATTAAAAAGCGTATTTACAGCCTGGTTCAAATAAAAGCTTGGATGTTAAACGCTGATTTCACTATCGCTACACACTGTACGGTGTGTAGTTTTTTTTCTAACTCGGCGGTTAAGAAGTTATTAGGATCGTTTGATTGTCCAATCTGAGACACAGCTCAGGTCACGTGACTGGCAGGCGCCCTGTAGCTGTTTAAAAGGAAACTCACAGCCGGCGTCATAGCAAATGTGGCTGCGTCTGTGGATTGGCTTCATTTCACGGTTTCAGGAACAGACAGGTGACGTCGCAGAGACTACGTCCATGTTTTATTCAGTCTATGATTGTCAGTAGTGCTAGATGCAGCCTGGTGCTAAACTACAGTCCAAATTAAGTTTGCTTGTTGTCACATTTCAAACAATAGATTTACGTAACTATTAATGAATTCATTACCTTGTCACTTTGCATCCATAAAAAGTTGTCTGAAACAAAGAAAAGTAGTGTTAAAAATAATAATTGCCCTCCATTCATTTGCTTCAAAACAAATGCAACAACAAAAGTTACATCGTCGCTTCAGTGGTTGCTGGTGCCCATGGGAATTAGAGTCTTTGTCCCACAAAAACACGAGCTTTGCCAGATAGTTGTCACAGCTCCTTTAAACACAAGCTAAGAAAAGGGTGTTTCTTTTTTTTTTTTTTTTTTTTTTACTGTTAGGCAGCTTCATTTCTCTAACCTAATATCTTTAAATGTGAGCAATCCCAGAACGCCTTTTCAACACCACTGATTAACTCATTAATTTTGATACTCAAAGATGACAGCTAACATCAAGTTTTGTATCCATCGGCTCCACAGTATGAAAATAGCACAAGGAACTCTGATGATTCAGTGTGAAGCTCTGCTGGAAAGTTTCAGCCCTGCTGACCATGAAATATTCAGGGAGTGGTAACAAAACTGGAGTCCTCCACATGCAGCCTTGACCTGATCCAACCTCCTGTTAGAAAAATGTTTTTAATTCAGTGTCTGCAATTTTTTTACAACTCACTGCAAACAGGGATACTTCCAACAGCCCTGAAGGGTGCACTTAGGAGTACTATTAAAAAAAGTAGCCATGATCCCCCTTGGTGTGTCCTGAAAGGGGTCCTATCCGAAATCTTCAATTTACAAGTATTTTTTTCTAAGACCTTTGTAAAGCCAGTTGTTTTTTTTTTCCTTGAAAATTAGATTAGAATTTAAATCTGGTGCCACCAAAAGACCAGTAAGACCACCAAAAAGTTTTCAGAGACAGGGAAAATCTGATATGATATTTCTATAAGCATAGATGCAACTTATATAAGTGTGTGCTACCTATTTGTGCAAGACAATCCTTCTCAGATCACAATTACTGCTTAACATGTACCCAGTTTTTTTACATGATACTTTTTGTTGTTGTTGTTTTGGAGGCCAGAAATGCTGCTCATATGCTTTGTTGACTAGTTGCTGCTCTACCATTCAGATGCCACAAGCGAAATGACAGATGTCATCTTGCAGTACAATACAATTTGGCAGTATTTTGATAAAAGAAATGAAGATAAAGTTGTGTGAAGACTGTCTTGTGGCTTGACCAGGACAGTGCACAAACTGCACAGGTATGTGGACATTCACTGCTGATGTTTGCCACACCTGGAACCCTCAGACCATGTGATCTGTTTTCAGTTATGTTAAAAAAGTTATATTTAGAGTATCTTCTGAGTGTTTTCTTACCTTCAGACTCATCATGTTTTTTTACTCTGAAATTACATCATCATTAAATGTATTTCTGATGAAGCTAACTTGTATAAATTAAAATTAAATACACTACATTTTATCGATACACAAGACAGTTTGTGTTGGTATAAACTGAGCATCAGTAAACTTTGTATACTCCTTGTCGTTTGACTTGTGTTATCAGAAAAGAATAACGCCCCATTGGTGACGAGTACTTCCAAATATTAAAACTCATAGACAAAGCCTTGACTGTGGCAGTGAAATTTGTGATGTTAAAAAACGATCTGCATACTGACAAAATGCTAAAATACTCATCTGTGTATCATGTTTCACCAAATGTTAAAACCAGAGCCAAGACTTCATGCGCTAAGGCTGTTTATTTATCTCTGGCTGAAACGTGTTGCACACAATTACTTTCTTTCTTTTTCACCTGCTTTGGTTTTCAGCTGGTGAAACTTGACAATAGTACAGTTTTCTTCCATGAAAGTGTTTGTTTGCTGGCTACACAAAGGTCAGAAAATACCACACTCCAACTCTAACTACTTGATGAATTACCTATCTCTGGTACCGCCAACGAGGAACAGTTTCCTTTCTGGGGCTTTTTCTGTCTGTTACAAAATAGTTGTCAGTGCTCAGAGATGTGAGCAGAGGCAGGAAATAAAGAAACAAACAGTAAAGCAATTAGCGGGAATTATTGTTGTCATTCAAGGGGACAACAGAATAATACAAATAGTTACACATTTGTAATTTTTAGTTCCCTGTCGCTTGGAGGTTAGGTGGGAAATTAATTTTCACTTGTGTAACAGTGATTAAAGCTCCATGCATCCGTTGGGGAAAAATACAGTTCTTAGGCTTCTTTTAATCAGGACTGTGTGTGCTGTACATAGTGTAATATATGAGTCCTAACCATAGACTGTAAAGAAAAAATGTATGTCCACTTGCTCGGCTTGAAGTGAGGTCTCCACAAAAATTGCTCCCCCTGGTGGCTGGCTGCAGTATAGGTAAAAAAAAAATCCAGCTCTCCAGTCATTCCAGATGGGCTGTGGTCAGACTTTAAAAAATTAATACACTTTGTAGAAATGTTTCTCACGTCTGATATTTGTGGTGATTTGAAGATATTATTTGGCTGTCTTGTATTCAAGTCCTCTTTTTTCGGAATAGTTCCGTTTTCATTAGTTATATGAGGTTAAAAACAAGGCTTTACGTAACTAACGCTGATTGACAGCTGCCGTTCTCGTGTATTTTTTTCGGGGATTGTGAAATATGTCGGGAGGTAGAGTCAAGAAGTAATTAGACTCTTGAAAGAAAAAAATAATTATTATTTTTGTCACCCAGCTCCACTCAGATTCTCCCAGAATCCCTCACAGTCTCCACTGCGCAGACTTGCTCACAACTGCTACAACGGCTGCGCCTGTGACTGGGGTATTTTGGCTTCAAAACTGTACAATGATAAATGGCAGAGCCAGGCTGTCCACTCTATATACAGTCTATGGTCCTAACCTGGAGCAATTTAAAAAACTACCATGAAGATCCAAGTTTTTGGTGTAAATCTCTTAAAATGAATCAAAGAACTTGGGAAGAAAACATGAAGAGAACTGAGGAGCTTGATTTTTTCTTTTGAAAGGTTTTATTCATTTCATATAATACTGACACATGTACTCAATAGCGGTTAACAGGCGTTTAAAAACACAGATATTAAAACCATTAGAGCATCAACTCATCTTTAGCCCCGTTGATTCCATGGACCATTTTTTTAACGTTTACATGTTTCAATATACCATAACATCTACTTGGTATTAGTCTAATGTCACCCCTGAAAGGATTTTGTCCTTAATCAAAAACAAAAGAAAAGAGGAGACTGACAAACTGTCCTTCCATTTTAAAAAATACATGTGGTAAGCCACAAACTGTTCAAGGTAAAATAGTATAATGAAAGTGAAATCTGGAAAAAAAAATTGAAGAAGAAGAGCTTCGGTTCCAGATCTGAGAAACATTTTGACAGCATCAAGTGTGTCATGTGGCACAGTAAAATTTAAATGTGTCATTCAGTAAGATATGACAGTCTTACTTGATGCTTTCTCATCTTTTTTCTCTTGTGATATTGGTAATCTCCTTTACCCCCAGTATGCATAAAGACCACAACTAAGCCATAGACGTGAGATGAAGAATACAGATTTCTGTAAAGAAATTTGTTTTGCCTCCTAATCCAGGTTTGTGAAGTTCAGAGTTCATTGTTTTGATTCTGTTTTTGTTGTAGAAGTAAAGGATTGTGGGTGTTGCAGTCCTCTGCAGTTCAAGGACAAAGGACACTCAGTTGTGTTTAAGGAGAACAGTGTCAGAGTCCTGTCTCTGCAGCCTTCATATCCTCAGAAAAATAAAACAATAACTGGTTCCTCGTTGAAGTCCTTCTGAGAGGCTTTCCTTCACCACTGGTAGGTCCGTTGTGCTGTGTAAGTAACTCCACCACCATTTTGTTCTGCTCCCCAGGAAACAAACAAGACTATCGAGTCACCTGAAACAGAGAAAGAGGAAGAGGATTACTGGATGAAGTCTCCCAAAAAGTTTTGAGTCTGGCAAAGCATAAAACAGTAAAGGTCACAGAGCTTTGTATGCAGAACATGTCTGCTGAAAGTTTGCGAGGATGCAGTCACTGTCTCAGGCTGATATGAGGAAATCATAGGAAGTGATTGTGGTAACAAGAGCAAGGTTTGGCCCTGAAAGGTGTTAGACCCAGTGGGAAGTTTGTTCTGACCCTTTGATTTTCTGCCTTCCTTATATTTATCTTATATTTTAAATCACTGGTGATCTCACCAACTGCAATATCATCTTCACTTACTGTTGCAGCCTAGTTTCTTTGAATTTCACCTAATTATCATTAAAGTGTGCGTTTAAATAGATCTACTGGTGTGAGGAGTGAGTTTCACATGCATGTGTTTTGCAGCAGCTCTCTCTTCTTTGTCCGTTTCTTGTAATTTTTCGTCCTTTTTCCTCATCTTTGTATTCAGAGTGGGTCATCACTTTGTATGGTTCATTGTTGGTCATGGACACCAAACTTTTTGTGGCGTCAGTGATATTTTTACTACTTTTTCTCCCTTGTTTGTCTGGAGACCCTACATGTGACCATGGCTGCATTGTTTACATGTGAACTCAGCTGTTAGCAGCCTATAGCATGTCAGTGCTAACTGGTGCAAGGCCTGATGTCTTCCCACAAGGTGAGGAGGAGGAGGTGAGGATGACATGCTGGTTCTCAGGTGTGAGCTAAGAAGTGACGACATGGACCTGTCCTTCCATCCATCCTTATTGGGAACGTAAGATCTATCTTCAATAAGATGGACGAACTAGCTGTGCTAACCCAGCAACAGAGGGAATACCAGAGGGCTGAGTAGCATCATGCTATTCACAGACATGGCTAACAGAGCTAACATCACACACCATCGCCACATTGGAAGAGCTTCACCTGCTGTGAGCAGACAGGAAACAGAAACTGAACAGACTGCTGAAGAAGCTCAGTCCTGGACCCTGTGGAGGTGGAGGCTGGCTGAACTGGAGAATGATGGACAAGCTGTCATCATCTATTTTCTTATGGACCTTTTTGCACTTTCTCTACACTTTCTTACTTTTGTTTTCTTGATTGCTGCTGTGACTTCAATTTCGTTGTACTTGTTACGATGACAAAAAAGTCATTTTCTATTCTATTCTATTCTATTCTATTCTATTCTATTCTATTCTATTCTATTCTATGTACCAAAAATCATTAGCACAGTTTGGACTATAGGTAGACACTATGAGCTATAGCACCCTGGTAGAGCATCAACAGCAAAGTGGTTAGCATGGTCTCTGTCTTCTGGCAAACATCTAAAAAACACAGCTTGAAACATGGCAGTCAGCCCACAATGCCTTGCTCTCAGTGCCTGGACCTCTGCCATGTCATTTTGTCTGTTCGTCTAAATGGCTGCTCCTATCACTGGGTCTTGTCTCCTTTGTCTTTCTTTTCACTTTTTTTCTTGGTTTGTTTCTAGTGATTAGTGGATTTTTTTCAACCACCCAGGAACCAGCCCGGCACAAATCGCTGTAGAATTGTGAGCACTTGAGCTACACAATAGACCAGCACCTTTGATACTGTGCTTTTGTTTCCTGCATGTCTTCCTCTCTCATTGTCTTAACCGCTGCCATCTCCACTCACTCTCAGCACATGCATGTATTTCCTCTTCAGGGAGTCAGTCTTTTGTCTAACCAGGTGCCTGCTAACAGGCTGTGAAGGCCAACCATCACTGAGTGAGCTCAGAGGAGGGTTTGTCTCCAAGCTGGCAGCTTACACTCTGCTACTGTATCTGCTCTCGATGGCTCCAGGCCACCCTTCCAGAGCCCGCTCCCGTTGCCTTCAGGCATCTCCTCCTGTGCCTGATCAAAGAGTCTGCAGGCGATTGTTGTCACGCCAGTTCACTCTGCACACCACTGCATCACTGTGCCTGCTATGCTCTAAGGTGCTTCAAAGTCCCTTTAGGTGTTCATCCCTTGGCCTGTTCAAATATGCCTGTAGGTGGCAGACTCCTTGCCCAATTAGGAGGCACATTTACATAGTCAGATGTGGATTTACAAAGACGCAAATGCTCAAAAGTCTTCTCTAGAGGTCTCTTTAGGCGCATGAGTGCTACATTTTTTTATCGCATACACTAACGGCAGTAAGACAGATGTGCCCTTTACTTCCACATGTGTACACCCTGACTCAGTCACGTAAAGGCTGATGCACAGAAAGCAGGTTATTACAGGATAACGACCCCTACAGGATACTCAGCAACCATAAAAAGCAGCTTTTAACTGAGGTAATCAATAGTTTGACTCAGAGTTGCTTACATACGTTTTTTCTTCCAAAATGGAGTCACTATGAGTTATGGGTTGGAAATCCTGTTGTTCCTTTAAGCCTCTTTAATTATTAGTGATATTTTCATGATCGTAAAGCGAGGCAACAAATGCCAATCCACAAAATTATAGCAGCACCTGGTTGAGATTTTACATCACCAGCGTCCATGTATCTCAGTTACATTTTCTTTTTGATTCATCAGTCTTTAAATATTGTAATGTGTCATACTGTGCTACGTTCATTGTGTACTTCACAATGAATTCTTTTTTTCTCTCAACTGTTTTTGAAACTTTCTTGCTTTGACTTAATTTCTTTTTTTTTCTTACAGATTAAGATTAAGTATAAAAGCCTGTTAAACACAGTAGGGGTGAGCTGTAGAGAAATAGCAAACCATGTAATGCAATGATTGAAGAATCAGAATCAGGACTGTGTGATAAACTAAAGTAAATGATAAAAAGCCAGAGTGTTTATGTTAAAGACTCTGTGTGTGATTTTAGGTAAAACACATTCTCCTCCTGATTAAATGAGTCATTAATGCTCACTCTATAATTTTTCTAATAATATTAAATGTCTTAACAGAGTCCAACAAATATCAAAGCTTTTAAGGGTGAAGTAGAATAGAATAGAATAGAAGAAAATAGAATTAGAATATTAGAATAGAATATTACCTATTTATCATTTTAAAAAAAAATATTAAAAAATATTTTTTTACTGTCTTAATTCCTTAGTTTTTTGGGGGGGATTAGTTTTGATGGCAAACATGCTTTTATTTTGAAAAGGCACAAAATCTTCTTGTGCTGCAGCCATGTGTGTTCAGCTACAGGGCAATCTATTATCAGATTAGTAGATCAATGGTTTTAATAATTAACAACTACTTGACAAACATAACAGATGTTAGTTACAACACAAGCTGACATTAACCATTTTGTATCTTCCTAACTCTAGTGTCTTTTATTAGGTGTTGGAATCTTTAAAAAAAAAAAAAAAAAAATATATATATATATATATATATATATATATATATATATATATATATATATATATATATATATATACATACATACATACATATAAATAAGATTTTCATATTTTGCTGATTTCGACCAAAAGTCTTGGTAAAAGCTTTGCCACTAGCAATGCACTGCTATGTCTCAGCTGTCTGCTTTGAGAAATTTAAAAAAAAAAAAAAAATAGATAACAGGAATTGACCAATCACAATCAAGTATTCAACAAGGGTGTTATAAACAAGAGTAAGATATGGACAGCTTTTGTCTTATTTTTGTATAATTAGTTCTTAAATGATGTAAAACCTGTTTGAAACCCACTGCACATCTGTCCAATAGCTTTGTCCAATTGTTTCTACAAAAGAAAAAAGTGTTTTCAGAGTAAAAGAAACTCTCGCCTTAAGATATTGATGGTTCTCGCAGACTGCCACTGCTGTTTAGTGTTGATGTAAGCTGGCGCGAAAAATGCACGCGCCGCCGACACTCTGTCATTTGTTTGTTAGTGCGTTTATATGTGACTGTGTGTGCATCTACACACGCACACACACACACACCCACACACACACACACACACACACACACACACACACACTCTTGCCTTGCAGTCTATGACAGCTCAGTGGCTTGGCAGCCCGGCCGTGTCTGTCTGCTCATCCATATGATATTATTTGGCATTGATCGGGCTGTCTCCCACCCCCGCCCTCTCTCCTCCCTCTGCCCTCCTCCTCTCCTCCTCTCCTCGACTCCCAGCCAGGGAAGGATGAGGACAGCCAAACCCTCTTTTGTCTTACTGCCTGCTCTTAGCATCCAGACACAAACATAAGCTCTCTGTCTGCTGACCGGTTCCACTCTTCTCGTTTTCAAGTATTTTCTTTTTGATTTTTATTTTATCTGCTTATCTATCTACCTATCCGACTTTTCTTTTCACTTAACTCTTGTTATGTTGTCTTCTCTATTCATCTCCCCTAACTCTATGCTCTTCATGTCTTTCTCCCTCATCTCTCCCTTTCTTTGTCGTCAATTTCAATTTACGAGCCGGTCTTAATGGGACTTTAAGGGAACGTTCGATGCTATTGATCTGGATGCCTGCGCATCTTGACCCAGGCATACCACACCATAGGAGAAAAAAAAAGTAATTCCTCTCATCATCAGGCAAACACATCAACTAACACGCTCATATTAGATACACACACATACTCACAGATCATTGATCAAAGACCTGAATGCAAGAGACAGAAAATATTTGTGCTCTTTCAAACCACGACAGAGTCAATGAAAACGCGATGCCTGGATGAGAGTGATCTACTTTGATCTTGTGCAGGGAATTATAAATGCATACTTTGGGCTTGCTCAAAATGAGAAAGAAAGATCAGATTTCTCAACAGGTTTTTAAAATTACATCAGCTTCATATCTGACTACTTACTGTGTGTATCTCTCTGAACTTATGCCTGTCACATACACTTTTTTTGTTGTTGTTGTCTGTCTCTCTGAAGTTAGCCATGCATTTGATAAGTTCACTTGCACTTCTGAGCAGACATCACACATTTGGGTACAGCGGCAGCTCCTCCAGAGCTGAGAATAAGAGGATGGGCTGTTGGGAGACGGTGGAAGTGTTACTTGAGGGGGTGAAATCCACTTTGCTAGGTGAGAGGTGAGCAGGAGGAAAAGCAGAGGAAGGAATTCTTAATCAGCTCAGCGTATAGGAGACCATCTCTGAGTGTTTTAGAGAAAGAGAGAGCCGAGGAAAGAGGAGAGCCCGTGTGATTGAAGCTTTTCTCATCCCTCTCTTTTTACCCGAGGAGAGGCACTCTCTCCCCCTCAGACCACGCCTTCGATCAATTATTTAGGCAGAAAACAAAGGTCTGCACCCAGCCATGAATAATGGAAGGTGAGAAGGGAGAGAGAAGGATGGAGGGTTAGAAACAGAAACACACAGTGACATGGGGTGAGTCTCGCACAAATTCTCTCCTATGACAGACAGCCAAGGGCCCTGCTCAGGTCACGCCACTGGAGGGGGGCTAACAGGTGCCAATGGGGGCAGAGAAGAAACATATATTATGTACATCCTCACCTACACACACACAACGCTCAGATAAGGACAACATGCTCGAATCAGGAATGCTGTTATGGTAAAATCAGAGGATGACACTGCCCAAGTGTTTACAAGCGTGTATAGTGTTGTGAATCTGATGTGGTGAGATGTTTCTGTATCGAGGCAGATGGCATGCCAGTCAGACGCAGTGAAACAGGGCAAGTGGGAGTGAAGGGAATTGTAATGTTCTCCCTGCCTCTGTGTGTGTGTGTGCATGTGCATGTGTAATTTGCCTAGTTCCTGTTGGCCTTGTTTTCTTCAGAGATTTATTTGATGTTAGAACCAAAATGGGCGGATGGGGGAAAGCAAAAACAGGAGAATTTGGGTGAGAAAAAGAATGACATACAAGAGGAAAAATAGAAATAAGTAGGGGATAGAGACAAATAAGCCAGGATGGAAATAGAAAGAGGACAGCGATATAACAGGATGGAGATGGAAGTGGGTCACTTGTGGTGGGTCTGGCTGTGTTTGTGTGAGACATGAGTGGTGTGTTTGTGTTGAGAGAGGCAACAGATATCCAGGAAAGGGGGATTATGTGTGCACAAACCTTTGTGGTCTTGACTTTGTTGCCTGTGCTGCAGCTCCAGCCAGTGAGGTCTGGCAGAACCTTACACTCCTCTCCGTCCATACAAGGCTGCATCTGGCACCACCATTTCTGAGCTACAATAGAGGCTGGAGGAAGAGAGAAGACAGAAATTCTGATGAAGGAAAAACCTTGGTTGTTATGTATGTAGTGCTGTGTTGTTTTTCAATCAAATCTAGCCTAAGTTTAAAAGAAACACCTAAAACCCTGCTACAGAGCATGTTGATTCTTGTGACTCTTCAACCACTGCCTTTCACTGGAGTGAGCTGTGGGAGTGGGCTCATGGAGATGGACAGTGGATTTTGTGCAGTAAAATCAATAAATGGTGGAAATTTAAATTCAGGAGCATCACAATAAAACTAATGAAAATCCAGATGATAAAAGTTGCAGCTCTGGGTTTTGAAGTATGTCCAAACAGTTTGGATTTGTCATTACTCCCTTCAGTTGTTACTTTCCTCACATGCCAGATTTAGATTTAAAAGTCTTGGTTATTATTTTGTCTTTTTTAAATTTTATTTGGTGTCTAAACACATAGCAGCGTGATTGGAGGATGCATCATCCAGCCCATCTCTGGGGTTTAAAAACTCATTTTTTAGTTGTTAGTCTTTTGACCCACAGTGTGGCCAACCTATTTTTGTGATTGAAAATTGAACAGGGATTAAAATGCTTTCTCTTTATTTATAACAAGGATATAAAGTGTCTACAATAAAAGTGTGTAGAAATTCAAGCCATGTCAAATTGCCTTAAGAAACCCCTGAATCTGTCTGTAAACTGCTCAAAAAAAAAAAAGATTAAAAGAAATAAAAGAGGAAGAGAAGGGGGGTTTGCATGCCAGGGCCTTGGAGAGACATCAGCTTAAAAGAAGCATGTGAGAAAAATTGGATTATTTCTAAGGGGCCATAGGTACAATCTGGAAAAGGGAGTGTTTTTCCAGGACAAAGACTTAGGGGCCGTTTATACGACAATGGTTGTGTTGTGTTTCAGCCTCGCATTTACACTGAAACAGCGATTTTTCTGAAACGCTGCAGACACTGTTGTCGTGTAAACAGCAAGCCGGCGTTTTCAGTGGAAACGATGACGTCACACTTCACTTCGCACGAGCGCATACAACAGGACAACAGTACCATTGTTACGATCGTCACGAACTACCGTGTTGTGCTTAATCTGCTGTATCTGCTGACTGTCCTTCAACAAAATGTGCATCTGTTGCTCCACTTTTTAATTTAGTATTCCCCATTTTACCAGATGACCGGCTCAGCTCTACCTTGGCGGAGATCTCTCAAAAGTGGCTTCTTGACAAGACAGTTATAGCACCACCTACAGGCCTGGCATGCTTACTACAGCGTTTTCAGTCTGTCAGCGTTTCCGTGTAAAGGCAGATTTTTGTCACTGCGTTTTCACTGTGTTTTAGTGTTTTCAGATAAAACGTTGTCGTGTAAACATGGCCTCATTTTCCCATCATTACTAGCACCCACTGTGAGGACAGGGTCTTACCAAGGTGTGTGTTTGTATTAAAGCAAATGAATGGAGAGTAGGTCTTTTTTCACACTATTTTCTTTGTTAAGACAACTTTTTACAGGATACAAATTGAGGAGTTAGTGTTGTTATTAATAGTAATGTGAATCCATTGTTTGTACCCAAGTGTAGTACCTGGCTTCATTTAGCTCAGTGCTCTGAGACGCATCTGTGACTTGTAGCATTAGCAAATTCTAGTTATGTCCTATCAGTGCTCATCTGCTCACAAAAACCTCACCAAGCAGAGCTAATGTAACCTCACTCTTCATTTTATTGATAGACTCTAAAGTCTGAACAGACCACTGCAGAATAACTGCTGACTGTGGGTTGTAATGAACATTATCACAAACAGCTTAGCTTGTGTTTTAGCCTGTGCTCCATCACTCTCTTGTTTAGCTTTCTTCTGCTCTTTTGACCTTTATCTACAGAATAAATTCAAGGAATTGTTTTCAGCAGAGAAAAAGGACAGATTTCTCCTCTCACTGCTGAACTTTGCTGGCCGGCACGTTGTTGCTATGGGAAGTCTACGTGCAGTAAATCAATGAAATAAGCAGAAGGAAACTTTTAATTAATTTGTTGCAAAAATAATAAAAAGGGAAGTTTTGTAAAAGCAGCAGCAGGGTGGACTATATTTCATTTGATCAACAGTAAAGTACAAACACTCATACACTGTCAGGTTTTGTTATGAACCCTAAGAGCAGAGAGAAAAAGGCCTGCAGGGATGACATCTGTGGTTTCATAAAGTGCCAGTCTTCAGTCATTCATAAGAATTGTCAGCACTGCTGTGAAACAAAAGCTCATTTGTGTGTAAAAGCCCAGATAAACATTTGGCTCTACAGAATCAACCTTTCATTCACTGTCAACAAAGCAGCTCCGGAAAGATAACATTTCTGCCGATTATAATATTTTCTGTAACAATTCATGTTGAGAATCCTTTTATATTCACAAAACACTGACTGAAGTACTCAATAAAACAGCAGGAATACCTAATTTTCCTTTTCATGGAGCATTTTCACTATTCTGTCTTTTAGTAAAGAGGCAATTATGATACATTAGAATTCACTTTATTAAATTTTTACATGTTGGAATTATTTGCTTGGTTAGGAAGCACAGATTACTCTGTCTGTTCAGAGTAGCTCAGATTTCAGCAGCTTTAAACTTTACAGTTTATTTGGGTAATAGCCAGGCTCGGCATTTCATTAAATTTTAATTGCTGTGTTAGCTGTGTAACCCTTTGACGTCTCCGCTTTTAAATTTCCCTGAATTCATCTCAAAAACATAAATGAAAGAGGCTGTGTTTGTAATTTATTGAGCTCTTGGCATAAACTGCAGGAAAAAGCTTTGTAAACAGAAAAGAAAGAATCAAACATCGCTTTGTCTGATTCTGCTCTAGTCAGTTCTGTTAACTGGCCACAAGGACACCTGCACTGTTTATGTGCCAGGTCACAAAAATACTGCCAAGAGAGCGTTTACATCTTCTTTACAACTGTTGAATCAGAGTTACTGTTGTCAGAGATTGGTTTCATGACTGTTTTCAGAGCACACACCAAAATAAACTCAACTCCAGCATTATCAGTCAGCCTTTTCAGTCTTCATTTTAAGGACGACCAAGCAGAACTCCATAAGTGAAGCCGAAATATTTAGACTGATTCAGAGCAACTGCCTGCTATAGGGGTTATGGGTTATAAGCTCTGTGTTTTCCTTGGTTTTTTGATCTTTACAGTAAGAACTTGAGGTGTTAATTTAACTTGCGAATTCTCATTTGGCTCACCAACAGATCAAAGCTCAATAGCTTCAAAATATCAAATGATATCACTTAAACAGCAAAAAAGAAGAAGAAGAATTTTGAGATAATCAAAATGAATGAACAATATCCATATAAGACCACATTTTAATATTGCTCACACCACTGACACAGAGAAAGTCCTTTAACTTAGATCAACATTTGTTATTACTCTCCATAGTGACAAAAGGCAACATGGTCTTCTCCCAAAAGTTATAAATACCTAAAATAATATTATTTCCTCTTACGATCATTTCTAAAGGTATCAGGGAGTGAAAAGATAGTAAAAAAAAATTAAGATACCAGAAGATCTTGAAATGTGCTTAAAATAAAAATCAAATCAAACTAAAGGAAGTTAGGATAAATCCGTTAAAACACCCAACTAACATCTGTCAGTGATACATTTCACCACTTTTTAGTTGTCAATACTAGTTGTTGACTGTTTCATTTGCCTCATTACCTGTGTCCGTATTTTTACCCTGAATAGAATAGAGTCACATAATTCTGTCGGGGCTTGTCCCTCATTTAAAAACCAAAAACAGCTCATTAGCTCATTATGCTCTCAGTCTCTAGTCAAGGTTTAATGCCAGCCTCTATTGTCTAACTTTGCTTTAAAGTGCTTGTCTTTGTAGCTTATTGAAGCCAACACCTGGGCTGCATCCCAACAATACCATTTAGGTTCACTACAGTCTAGTTTGTCTCTGAGATTCAGAGGTAGACTTCATGTGGTCCTCCAGACATTCCTTCAAAAAGACTAATTCATGGTGTTTCAAACTGAGTTGTTGAAGAAAACTCAAGAAGGGCATCATGAATCCAGACAGTGTAGCATCCATGTACATTCAGTCTGACAATGCATCCAGAAACACCTATGTCTTTCCAAAAGACCATGTAAGTAGAGGTTTTATTAGAATGATTTAGTATTAATGGGAAAGAAGAGAGGATCTTTGCACAAAATAACCCTGAAAAATTGCAAACTAATAAATGGCACTACAATTCTTTCCATTGGGTTTAAAAGAAAAAAAGTTTTTTGTTGTTTTTTAAAGGAGTGGTATCCACTTAGTCAATCTTATCCTCTCTGTAACTACCTCTGACAGGCCACTACACAGTGAAGGACACTTTACAACAGGAGTAAGGGCCAGTGGGTTGGAATTGGATACTCTTGGAATTATGTACGGTACTGGTGGGCACTTGAAGGACTGCTTAAGCACTGAAAATGTCAGCAGAGTTAACTATTCTCTGCCCAAACTGAAAGCGTGAATGTTGTGGATTGCTTGAAACACTGTGATTTTGAACATAGCAAGTCAGCTGGAAAAGGTCAGGTCACTCTGAGCTGATGTTCAATGTTCCCTGTCAATCTAAAAAGTCTGTCAGTCTCTCATTGGTTTCAAAGGCAAAAGCTGGTAACGTTTATCTGTACAGTTCAGTTTGATACCTACAAGGCCAGCCAGTCCAAGACGACTTTCAGATCTTAACAGAAATGTTAAGACTACTGTTAAGACTACTGTTGTTTAACACGACAATCCTTGGATCACACACACTACATGATTCTGTGAGACTTCTAGACCACATACAGTGATGGCCAAAACTGTAAGAAAACCTGGCAGATCAACAGTGTTTTGCCTCAAAAGCATGATCATTAAGCATGCAGATGGTGCCTCTAAGCACATCAAATGTCAAACAAAGTAAGTGCCACTGTATTTTTTTTTCTTTTTTCTATATTTACTTTTAAATGTAATATTTTGTTTGTCCACATTTTGCAGCAGTTACAGCAGCATGACTCTCTGACATTTCCCCAAGAACTTCAACGCTAATGTTGCCAAATGTTTCCTTTAAATGTACATTACATCTGTCCATTTTATTTCCCAATTCATCCATTATTTGCTGGATGGGGTTGAGGTCCGCAGGCATCATCTGAAGTTAAAAATAAGATGTAAACAGCCATATTATAAGAGGTACATACCGTCAACACAGGAGGGCATTGCTCGAGTGGTGCCAGCAACCTGCCCAGGGAAGCAGGAGCATTTGACTGTCTGGGATCTCTCCTCGATCTTGTTCTTATTGCAGCAGCGATGGGCAGCGATCACCTCACACGTCCCTGCTTTCACATGCACTAAAACACAGAAGAACACACATAGTATAACATTAAATACTTAGTGCTCTAGAGCCTTCACATCCAATCAAACATGTGCTGTGCTGTAAGGACCAATGAACCACTGTTTAAGTGTGACATTTTTCAGCAAGAAACTGAAACAAGACTAATAAACAGATCACATATTGACTACAAAGGACTGAACCATTGGGCAAATTTACAGGCATCATTTATTCAGTATTCAGGATGGGAAAGCCTGAAGTTGCCAAAACATCATTCTCTGTCTCATCCTCATATCAAGAAATAGAGACTGTGAAATAAAGGGTGATATTGGATCAAATCAGTGTTGATACTGGCTGATTTCAAAGTTGAGTTAATGGTACATCTCAGTGCATCATCTACATTTGATGGAATTACAGAGTGTGATTCTATGGACTTGAGTTTCCCAGTTTCAAGTGCAAATTTTAAGTATTAGTGCATGTAAATGACATTATCCTGATTTTACCAACAGGAAACCGTGGCAGGTATTCAAGAGCATCTTACACCTGAAGCGATGACGAAACCAAGTTTTGTCTCTTAATAACAAAAGAATTGAACACAATTTAAGAAAAATTGACCCCCCCCCATCAAATCACAGACCTATTAGGGTCTGTGGTAAAGAGGCTACTGCACACCAGGATCCCAGCACATACTATGAAGCAATTCAGGTCCCACTGGAAGTTACTGAAGAAACGTTAAACAAGACATGTATGTAAACAAATGAAGTGACCTCAAACAATTTTACAAAAAGCAAAAATGCAGAGAAAAAAATCTGCATTTACACGGAAACACTGAGGGACTGAAAACACTGTATTAAGCATGCCAGGCCTGCAGTTGGCGCTATAACTGTCTTGTCTAGAAGCAGCTTTTGGAAGATCTCTGACAAAGTAGAGTTGGGCTGATCACCTGGTGCACTTGCGAATGCAAAGTGCAAAAGTGGAGCAACACATGCACATTACGTTAAAAAAATCAGGTAGATTCAGTGGATTAAACAGCACAAGCACAACATGGCAGCCTGCGACGATTGTTACAATGGTACTGTTGTACCGTCCATGCGCAAAGTGGAGTGTGACATCAGCGTTTCCACTGAAAACGCTGGCCTGCTGTTAACACGACAAAAGTGGCAGCAGCGTTTCAGGAAAAAATCCACTCTGGAGGCCGTTTTGTGAACAGCCTCTTAGTAAGACACCTGGTCACCATTCGTTGCCTACCACAACAGTCCAAGGTGCTGATGTCATCTTTTTTTGCTGAGATGTTAAGCCTTTACATGTCCTCAGTATGTTTCACTAAGGAAACTCACTAGATATGCAACATTAACCTTTCTATAATATTTCTGATGTTTTGATAATATTGATAAAAACACCACACAGTTATAAAAAAAAAAACTAATACATGATGCCAGACTAAACACTGATAATAATCATAATAAAAAATATATTCTGATTATGACTCAACCATCAGGTTGTCATGGGTCATAACAGATCTGTTTATCTGTCTGTTTTATGCACTGATGCATGCACAAACAAAACTATGCCCGTAAAACAAACACTTTCTGTTACATACGCTCACACAGAGAATGATGATTGCAGTAAATATGGAGGTCCTTCTTTTCACGCCATGCGAGCTGAGCCAAAAGCTGTTTCATTGTTAAGGGAACCTTTACAGGAACTGTTGTCATTCTGCAAACCCAGGGAATAAAACAGTTTAGTGGAATATGTGAAAAAAAATATATATATATTGTTGTTTGTGTTTTACAACACAGATTTATTCAGATGGCACAGCATACTATATGGGCACTTGCTGCAATACTAATTAATGTGTGTAGCTGCTTCTCTTCCGTAACTACCACTTTGTGTGCACATTCATAAATACACACTTCAATCAGACAGCCCTGTGGTTAATTAACAACAAGCCCACCCTGAGCACTGATGTCCCTCAAGTCTCCTTAGAGAGAGGGAACAAAGAAATCACTCTACATATGAAGATTTTGATGTCGACACATGGTCCTTCCATTGCAGCCTTTCATTAAGTGCATGAAAATGCCAAGGAGACATAATGAGCCCTTACAGAGGCACAGTGCATCCATAAAACTAGATGTGTACATGTCATACTGACTTTGTAGACCCTCCTTGTCTTTAGGGAAGCTCATCATTGAATATCATTGCTAGTAAACACATCTATGTGTATCAGTGAAAAGTGTTTCATGTGAGAGTCAAAGTCTGTGGGCTTTTAACACTGTTGTTAGAAGTTTTCACTATTTCCATAACAAAAGAGTCAACAAAGGAAGTGCACTGCGTAGGGATGAAACTAAAGTAGCAAACAATGGCTGTGCTCTGTCTAAAGAGTATTTACTGTGGCAGGATGAACTGAACAAGCCAGTATGAGTATATTTAACAGACTAACAGAGATTTGAAAAGTTCTTAATTTGCTCGGTTAATGAGAAAAAGACAAAAGCAGCCATCCTGCAAAGCCCAGTCCAATTACCATCTCAGTGAGGAGCACATTATGACATCACACCCACTGTGTCTGTCTCTCATCATTCTGTCATGGCTCTAGTTTCCTGGTTTGATCCACTACTAGTGTGGCCAAAGGATAGAGTTGCTGGATGATTGATCCATCCATCTGTTTCTCTATCAGTCCAACTCTTTACTCCTCTGAGAAATGTCCCATGAACAATAAAACAGATTGCCTCACAATTAGGTGTTTACTCCCAGGAATACCAATACCAGTGAAGTAAGTGATCCACTGACTTTTTCTTTTATCATCACCATCAGGTATTGATCAATATTTATTTATGAATTTAATTTTCAACACTGTATTCTGATAAGGACATGGGCACGAGGACATAATGGAATGTTATTGGTAATTCCCTCAATCAATAAGGAATAAAACTTACTGTCACACATTTTACAGCTTGTTTCTTTGTTTAAAGTAAAGTTCTGATTATTTTTTTCAATATCACAAATCCCTTCATTTGATTTAAAATTTCAGTTTCAAAATAGGAAAAGGCTTACAAATCTAAATATCAAAATAAAGGAAGATGAAACTGTAACATTTTTTCTTAGCAATGCCCATGACCACACACTGGGAATAAAGAGAGGCTGTGAGCTGAGCTGCTACTTTACCCCAGGTTGTTTCAAGGTGTTTACCCTTGGCTTCAAGATGGGTTCTTATGATATTTATTGTTCACCATTCACTCCTGCACTCTTCAGCAGAGCTCAGTTCAGTTGTCAGTTCCTCTGTGCCCTTGGATGCCTGTGTCATGATACCTGTTCCTACTCATGTTGCACCTGTAGTATTTGGCTTTGCCTTAGTAGAGCAGTACCGAGCATTGTAGAAAGCATCGCAGAGGTTAGGCTGAGGTTTTTACTGGGGGAATTTAAAAGTTCATTAAGGCTGAATTACAGCGTGTCATGTTAATAGATGGCAGTCAGTCTCCAGTATGGCCCATGTTGTTAAATAAATATGAGCTGAAGCCATATGCAAGGATGGTGGATGATTTTGGCAACGTTAAATAGTGATGGCTATAATTGTCTTACTTTATTTTATGAATACTCTTAATTTTAGCTGTCTCATTAGCTATATAAGGTATAAATCTTTGAATTCATTTCAACAACTTTTTCCTCTATAACTACCAGTTACCAGGCAGTAGACAACTTGTTTAAGAAAGTGTTTTACCAAAGACTTTCTTTGCTCAATGTGTATAAGAATTCACCTTAGACTAGTCCATTGTGTGTTTGGATTCGGATTTTAAAACTCAGATTGCTAATAAAGAAAAAAATACATGTACTTCAGAATGCAACCCTCTGTATTTCATCAATGGCATACCTATCTTGCCTTCCTTGTAATCTGCCTTTAACACTTTATCCATCCCATCCTCCTCTTCATGTTCTTCATCCATCTCACCTCGTCCTACAGCTATTTCACAAATGACCTGCCCTTTTCTCAATCTCTCTCTGCCACTCCAGCACTTTTTCCTCTGCACAGCAAACTCAGCAGGCTAGCAGGCCATTATCCTCAATCACAGGCCCTAAATCCCAGAATTTTTACACCTTCTGTAATGTGTCCTCCCCTGTCTCACCTTGCCTTACCTCCCTCTTCCCCATGACATCTCTCCCTTTCCTGTCCATCCGTGGCATGAAGGCTCTTCCTCTTTTAGCAGAGCGATGTCTTTACCTCATTTACTAGGCATGATGTGATCCTAGCACATTAACAGATGGACAGATTGTCCAGACTTTGAACAATTCATGCCAGTTTAAGTGTAAGTGTGTGTATGGTTTCGCTGCCACATACAAATCACTGAGTTAGCGCTTGGTCCCAGCGGGGCACTGCTTAAAATGTCACTCTACCTTTGGGGGCATCTTTCTCTGTCTCTCTGCCTCTATCTCTCTTTCCCTCCTTCTTTATTTTTTTCTACTACAAACTCTGTGTAGAACCTGCAGATATATCCATGTAAACTGCACAAAAAACCTGTCCATTTTATCTATTGTGATTTCCTTTTTTTTTTTTTTTTACCAATTCCACATCTGGTGTCAGCTCATACCTGGAATATCAGGTATCTCCCCAGTTTCTCCAGGAAGTCTAAATGGATTTTCTTAACGCATGAGATTTACAGTTTGCAAGAGAATTTTGGGCCTTTCATGTGATCCATGAACTGTTTGATGTATTGGAAAAGAGTCATGTCAAGCCACAACTTGCCTGGCTACTTCTGTCCCATCACGTTCCACCATATCACCAAGTCATGCCAACTCACTTTACATCAACTAGCACTATGTCATGCCACATCATATCATGCTACATAAAATCTCTCCAGATCACATCGCACTACATCAAGTCACACCATATCATGTCACACCAAATCAACTTGTGCTACATCAAATCACGTTATATCAAATCATGACATGAATTTTCTTTACTTTTCTTTTTCTTTCTCTTTTGGTTTGGTTTGGTTGCTAAGCACCTCTTGAGTGGCTTGAGCAGCTCTCTCTGTTCCTCTTTTTTTCTTGCCTTTTTGGGCATCCATGTATTTGGAGCCTGTCATTCCTTTTTATGGCTAAATTTTTTGGCCATTGGCACCTAACCATTTATGTTTGCAGTGGTGTTTTTACTAATATTGAGCCTATGTGTGTTCAGAGACACACAAACTCATCTGTCAGCGGCCTCTAGCATGTTGATGCTAACGGGTGCTAGGCTCAATGTTTCTTGCGAACTAGGGGGAAGGAGGCAAGGACAACATGCTGATACAACAGTGTGAGCTAAAAAGACTTGACATCTATCTGTCCTTCCATCCATTGTTATGGGGAAAATATCACCATTAAAAAAAAACAGAGGGCAAAGTAGCGTCATGGTATTCACAAACACAGCTAATGGAGCTAACTCTGGACACAAATGCCACATTGTAGGATTTAATGTGCTGTGAGAGGACAGGATACAGTAGAAAGGTGGAGGTGGTGTTTGACTGGAGAATTGTGGCAAAGCTGTCGTCTCTGATGGACATTTTTTTTCTATGTTACAACTGTTATATTATTCTATTAATATATTCTTATGGAAATTTTGCACTATAAACTCACATTTGCTGCTATTAGCCTGTAAATTTCCTTGGTGTGGAACAAATCTTATCATGTGGTAGTATCTTATCTAATCCTATTTTATCTCATCTTAACTCATCTTTTCTTATTTTATCTTATTTCATTTCATCTCATCTCGTCTTATTTCATCTCATCACATCAGGGCACATCAAATCACGTTACGCCATGTCAACCTATGTCCAGTCACTCCACATAGTGTCATGCTTTGCATGGCCATGTCAACTGACATCACGCCATGCCTTGCCTTATCATGCCACATCAAACCAAGTCAAGACACAATACATTGCAACAAGTAATGCTACATCAAGTCATCTTACTTCATGTTACTTCACATAACATCATGTCATGGTCCTCCAGTGACTCGAGTATTTTTCACGTCTGCCAGCATTAGCACCTTCATTTTTTAGCATTTTGGCTTGCAGTCAAGTCTCTTGTTTGTCTTCGTAATGCTCAGTAGACTGCGTGTTTGTTTTACTTTCTAGTACGTTTTCTGTATCACTGAATGTTTGTAAAACTGAGTGCAGAATACTGTTAATAAATAAGAAAGTATGATACAGTTTTAAATGGATTTCTGTCAGAACCCTTCTAGTTGCTTCTTAATCAGCCACCAGTGAGACTTGCAGTCTGCCAGTTAAAGCTGTTTAAAGAAAAACAGGTGTGTGATGCAAAGTAAAAGAGATGCATTGATTTGATTCTTCATAATTTCATGCCTTCCCGACTTATTTTGAGCATATGTACAGAAAAGGTACTCATAATGACTATGATGAGAACAAAAGCAGCTATTGTGAAAGCGAGAGAATCATTGAATTGACAGACAATGAATAAATGTTGTACTGATTGTTTTGCAAGCAGTGCAGTTTGGTTGTTTGTCTTTAAAAACTCATAAAAGCTCCCAGGCTTCAATACATCCAGTGCCAAAAGAGTGTGTTGGCAGGAAACCACAGGAGTCCCCATCTTTCATTAAGTTTTACTTAAGTACCATCATGATTTATATAGGAAGTGGATTACCAGTGAGATAGATTGTTTGGGCAGTTTAATAAAAAAAAAAATATGGAAGCAATATAGATTTTTTCAAAAGTGATCTGACCTTCTGGGCAGGCTCCAGCCCAAACTGAGACCGTAAATTATGTTTCAAATTATCCGATATACCCATGGTGCTTATGGATGCACTATATAAATCACATATTTAGTATCTATAAATATTTAAGGATTTCCCCAAGGCCTTCACTGTTCTAACCACAAAGAGCACACTTTAAAATGTAAAACGAGTTCAGAATGCTTTCCAAGTTAATTAGACGACAACGTACGTCTCAGTGCACGTGTGCGCCCGTCAGTGCAAGTACGTTCATGCATTTGTGTTAATAATTAGATTACAATGGCCTTTGAGATGGCACCATTCGTTATGAATCGTAAACACAGAGCAAATTAAAATTCTGTTTCAGAGCCTGCCAAGAAAATTAGCATGGAGAGAAAGGGAGGCACGCGCGCTCCAGCAGCACTGTCTTCTTTTCCCTCGGCCCTGTTTTCTATTCTCTACCATATCTCAGTGCTTTCTGCATGTCTACAACACAAACTCACTCTGCTTTTCCTCATATGCAACACCCTTTGTACGTAATGGTTATCAGACAGGGACAGGGAAAGCGTTACTTAAATCATACACAAGACCGATTTTTAACTATAATCTTCCTTATCGGCTGTAAATATTGCAAGTTACCAACAAAGGACTTAATATGTTTTAACACAAACCTGTGCGTGCGTGTGTGTATGACTAATCTGATCAATGGCAGCCCCCCTAAAGAGTGTGACTCCTCTCACTCTCAAATGTCATTTCCTGCCGCTGAGACCAGCAAAGAGAAAAGATCAGTGGGAAAAGTAAGGGGAGGACATGAATGACTCAAAGCCTAAGCACAACTGTGCCGATTCAAGACAGAACTAAGCAACACATCTCTAAAGTAATGAAACTACGTATAAAGCATATTCACACTCGCCTAATCAGGAGAAGAAGGCTGACTGAAGGAGATCAGCAAGTCCTCAGTCATTAGGTTGTGAGGCAGTACAGAACTTCAGGCTGAAGACCTACTTTTGCCTCGTTACAAAACCAGAAAAACATGTCAACAACGCAGCAGTAACAATGGAACAATAAACGAAAATAGCTTTTCCCTATTTTTCTGTCTGAATCTGTCTCTCTCTCACACAAACTCAGACACAAGACCATCAGAGTACCCTCAATATCATACCTGACTTTCCAATTTTTTTCCAAAGAACAAAAGGCACAAGTCACAAGTCTACTATATAACCACAAAGTTATTCCTCTATTATTTACCTTTGCCTCTGCAAATACTGAAGCAAACCAACAGTGCAAAAAAGTCATAATGATCATAAAAGACAACACAGTAGTAAAGGTTTAAAGTCTCAACATATGTTCGTTTATATGCCCATCACTCCAAGCTCAGCCTCCTGGTCTTTTTGATGCTATTTCTTGTACCAGGGACAGACACTTAAGCCAAAATACTGTTTCATAATCACCAGGACATAGTCAAATATTATTCTACCCCCAGCCCCGCGGGGCATGCGGTATTGGTGAGAAGCAGTGCTTTATGAAACTTATATTTCTTTTTTTCCCCTTTTTTTTCTGTCATATTTATATGGGATATGAATACCAAATGTTAAACATACTGAATCCAGTTTTATGTACAATTAATAGAAAAAAATTCAATCATGGGATAATAATGTTTATTACTTGGGTCTTTAGTCTGTTTTTGACAGCTTCAGCCCTTTGACAACAGCTCTGGCAGGAGAAGCAGAGACAACATGACTCACAACACAACTGTGCGCGCTGCCGATGGAAACATGAGCATTTGTGTAAGGTGCTAGTGGTGGTCGTGTGAGAATTGTAGTTCTTATAAATTGATTAATATTTGAGCACTTAAAAATCACACCAAGTGCTTAATTTCTGTTCTCCTGAGTTCTCATTTCTGCTCCTTTTGTTTCCAGAAGGTAATGTTTCAAACACATTGAGTGTTTGGCTAGGCTGTATGGGGAACTTAGTGCTCGGGCTCTTAAAGATTAAAAAAAAGTCTGGATTTTAGTGCAGGATCCCTGCATGTGCAACTGCTGCTTTTGACGGATAGCTAAAAGACTGAATGCAGCCACTGGGAGTACAGAAATGCCTGACAGAAAACAAACCCCTGAAAAAAAAGTTCAAATGATTGTATTATTTACCTATTTTCCCTCCAGTTTTACAAGAAAAAAATAAAATAAAGTAGATGTATGACGCTAAATGCACTATATCTGATGAAACCTGGTGTAACAGTCTATTGTAACAGCATTAAGCCACAAAACTTGCCTCTGCTAAGAAAGAAAGCAGGTTGAGCTCGAGCTGCTCTGCACCACAAATGCCACACACTGTTCCTCTGCACAGCGTCCCTGATTGAGAGAGCGTGTGAGCACAACTGAAACGAGTGAATTGAACGAGTTTGCTCACAGCAGCAGATCCTGCTCATGGTGGGGCAAACATAAAGAAGGAGAGAGAAAGAAAACCCCGGGATCTTACTCATCAGAATTTGGATTTGAATGAGAGAACAAAGTGCGTGTGGTTGTCCACAGAGAGGGGATCATCTCCGTCAAAAAGCATGCGTCACCAGAAATCACATATTTAGAAACACTGCAGCCTGCACAGAAAACAACAGCAGTACAATAATCACAGCACAGATTTATCCTCCCTGTGATCCCAACCATGAAACTGACTCCCTCCCACTTTAACAAAGTAACAGTAGCTGCTGTTAAGCATGTGACAAACAGCGCTAAACCGCTGTACCCTTTGCTAACCATCCGCACTGACATGAGAACAGCTTGTGCCAGACCGTCTCCAAAAACACACCTTAGAAAAAACAACACATCTCCGGTTCTCTGTCACTGATCTCCATGCAGCTCTGATCCAACACAAACAAGGGAATTATCTGCAGAAAAAACAGCACCACAGCCCTCCTGCTACATCATACGAAATATTAGCTCATGTGGCAGAGGCCTGGTGACACATGGCGTGTCCTGGAATAATTACAGCCTCCCCACCGCCACCATGGCTTTCCACCACCAGGCTGAAGACAATTTGTGCTAATTTGTGCTTGAGGCGAGGTATTAGGGCGGTGAATGAGGTATAAATTGTTAATATGCTGAGATGTATTACCACGGCATTACCGCTCAGACTTTAACCTGTGGCAGCATTTGTGTGTGTGTGTGTGCGTGTGTGTGTGAGGTGGGGGGCTTGTGTTTTAAACCCTGTGTTAATTGTTAACCGCTGACTGGAGGTGACTTTTCATAAGCCCTCAGGGAAAGTCCAGGTCTCCTTACTCATCTGTATTTCCCTCCTTCTCTCCTCTTCCTCCCTCCTCCCCCTCCTCCCCCTCTTTCTATCCGGCTCACTGGAGTATCTGTGTCTTCTTTTACCCTCCTGCAGCGCTTTCTAATGTGCATTGTTGTGGGGCAGCTCAGAGCCATGCCAGCGTCTTTTCATTTTTCTGACTGAAGCTGGTGTCTTGCTCCCTCTTTCTTCCTCTGCCTCCATGTCTCACTTTTTGCTTCTCTGTGTCATTCTGGCAGAGCAGTACAGAGACAGAGACACAATGGTTGTGTTGAGTCCAAACACCCTCCTTTCCCTTATCCAGTTTCCTCTTTGTCAGTCAGGGAATGAGAGGGGGGAAGAGATCTATAGCGCAGCGGCCATGTTGATGATGATTTTATTCTGTCTGAATTCTCTTCCTGTCAGAGGAATAAGGACGGACACTCGTAAACCTCGAGCTCTGCGTATTTCACTTTAATAGTTTGCCTTGTGTTTGTGTGTATGTGTGTGTGTCTGAGTGTGAGTTATGGTTGTTGTTTATGTCACTCTGTTGTAGAGGTGTCGTATCACAGATCAAGATAAACGACGTCCTATCACCATGTTTACTCGCTGTGAAAGAGCGGGCAGTCTTGTATGTTACAGCACACATGTTAGAGAGTCTCACAGCTTAAGAATGAAACGTTTCTGTCAGACGGAGAAGTGAGGAGTTACAGTTTCCATATTGAAAATAACTCTTACCCTCAGTGATTTGTTTAAAGGATTATTTTGTAGAAAAAATGTGTCTGTACAAAGGATGATGACACACTAGCAAACAACGCTGGAGGACTCGAGTGCATTGCTGTGTTCACCTGAGTGTGCTTTCATGTGCCATCATGCTCAGCGGCAGTTTCGGAGGAGGTGTCACAAATCACAAGTTTTATTTTGAAAGATTTAAATGTCTACAAAAAGCACTGAGACAGGATATACTTTAACAGAGGATGCACCCAAAAGAGTCTGTAAGATCCTTAAAAGGGGGTATTAAGCTTTGCCAGCTTGGCCAGCTCTCTGGAGGCATGACAGGGGAGGAGCTATGGTGTTTGAGGCCCGCACCTTCACAGTGTCATGAACCCCTGTCTCTGTTCCAGATGTGTTCCTGTCTGTCCCACCCTGTCTCGTCATACCTGCTCCCTGACTGTTCCTCCCCACCTGTTTCCCATCACCTACATTACCTCTTGTATTTAACATCATTCCTCTCATTCTTTTGAGCCTCCTTTGATAGTCCTAGTCACAGGCTGTTTTCCAAACATACTAGGAGTGAATGTAGTACGTAGAAGGCACTGCATACTACCTACTGCTTTTGCATGTAGTATGTTGTATGACTGTTCTGTTGGGTCTGTTTTGTAGTATATTTCTCTGGTTTTAAGTTTTGGAATGGGTAAAAAAGTACAAAACAAACTGTGGGTAGATCTTGACATTTTATCAATCAATCAAACTTTATTTGTATAGCACTTTTCAGGATTTTGTAATACAAAGTGCTTCACATGAGAAAAAGATAAAATAAAATAATAAGTGGAATAAAAAGCAGAAATTGCATAATTACATAAAATGAAAACATAAGAGTGAATAAATAAATAGATAACTAAAATAATATAACAGTAAAGAATAAAAGTTAGATAGATAATATTGTAAAATGAGATTGTGTAACATCAAGTGCGTAATGAAATCAGCTAAAATTGGAGAAGCATTTAACAAAAAAATAAAATTCCAAGTAAAAAACAAAAAATAAATAAATAAATGATACATAAAATAAAATAAAAATCTGACTGAAATGTAGCAATAAAACAAAATAAAAGGGTTAAAATAAGTTACATATAATATACAATAATATAAATACAATCAGCTAAAAGCGAGATTAAAGAGGTAGGTCTTGAGTCTGCCTTTAAAAATATGAACAGTAGGTGCTGCTCTCAGGTCCTCAAGTAGACTGTTCCACAGACGGGGGCCGTAATAACAAAAAGAAGCTTCCCCATTTCTGATTTTTAATCGTACACCAAAAGTTATATATTGTTTATTTAAAAAAAATCTGGAAGGGATTGAGTGTTGGTTTTTACAGCTGATGGAAAATCCACGTCTGTATAATCCATGTGTGGTTTAAAAATGTGATATAGTGGTTTATATGGGCTTGAATGAATATGTAGAAGTAAACAACTCTTTTACAACTAGAAGTGAGAAGATTTACCAGTGTTTCTTTCTCATCACTTCACTTCTGTCTCATGGACCGTCTAACATAAAGTTGTTGTGTTGTAGTTATAGTGCTAACTCATTCCAGTAGATGGCAGTAATTCACTGAACCTGCCATCCGTATTGACAAACAGCTTTAGTGCCGTGCATTGTGGGAAACAGTATGCCAGGTAGACTGGTCCGTTGCATACTGAGCAATTTTTTTGGATCATCAGGACATCAAGGGATTTTTGGCATACTGCAGATTTTGCACGTTTTCGGATACTGAATATTATATACTGAATTTCATCCAAAATAGTAGGCACTGCTAGTATATTAGGCGGTTTGGAAAACAGCCCTAGTCTTGCCGTGTTTTTGAACCTTCCCTGCTTCAAGACCTTGCCTTTTTGCCTCACGTTTGCCAGGTACCTCTACGTGATTTCAGATAGCCTGAACTTTATTAAACCCTTTTCCCTTCCGGACCTCTAGTTTGTGCTTGCATTTGTGTCTGCCTTTCTGTGCCACAGTTCATGGCATTGTGACTCTATATCCATTTTTGTAATATGTAAAATTATCATGACCCCTGTTGGACTTGGATTGTTACTGTTAGTGTGCTGTTAGCTAGGTAAGAAGTTTGGTTTGATAAAATTGTGATACAAGCAAGCAGGTTTTAAGTATTTTGTTTGGGTTTATTTATTTATTTATTATTTTTAATTTCAAACGCTTACAATGTCCCAACCATAGCTAAAACCGTTAGAGCGTCTCCCCATGGAGAGAGGCTTGGCATGCACTTAAAACAGGCCAGAGAGCAGCTTCATTAACAATTTAAAAATCCTGACAAGCTAACAGGATCAGTGCTTTTTGTTAATCATCCGTTAAAGCAGGTTTGATTTGAACTTGACTTTGAACTTTCTGGTAATTCTGGCTCAACTTGGACTTGAGACCCGCTATGACAGCCATCTACCATGGTGTTACGAGCAGTATGTAAACAAGCATGTGTTATAAAGGTAGTGCTCAAGTTAAACTGTCCTCTCTTTGCTTGAAACTTGAACTAGCCAGTTGGAATCTATCATCTAAAATCTATCATCCCTCTTGAAGTGATTTGATTTATTTTCAGAAGACAAGTCAAAACACTTGAGGAGGGGCTGCAAGCTTAGCTGATGCCAGCTTGTTTCAAAGATCTCTGATAGTTTTAAGCAAGTATCTTTCATTGTTCAGCGTTTTTCCCTGGAGCTGAATTATCTGCAGATGTCTCATCCTGTCCAAAATAAACAAACTCTGTAATAAATACTGTTTTTTAAAGTGAATTAGCAGCTTCATATTAAAAGCTGTGTGTTTTTTTCAACACTGTTTGGCAGGGCTTGAAGCTGTGAGCCAAGCTGCCTCTCCATAAGCTCCCTAGCTGACTAATAAACCTCATCTGGTGTATTCATAAAGTTAAAAAGACCAGGACTTGAAACATTCAGAAACTAGATGGAAAAAGATGGAGAATGTTATAAAGTGCAGACATTCCCACTTTAACACGGCTGTCTTCTGTGACCAGGCCACTGCTTCATACAGACACTACTTTGATGGATCAGTTCTGCAAAAAGATGTTATTGCTACGTGGGAATTGGAATCAGTAACTAGATGAAGAGCTTAATCTAACCAGCTGCTGACAACACCCTCCAGGAGGAAAACATGCATCAGAGATGAACAAAGACAGTTTTCTCCCTCTCTGGCTCTCTTTTTTTCTCTCTGTCTTTCTTCTTTGGCTGAATTCCAGCCGCTGATGTTGCAGTCTCATAGTCCTCATGTTAACCCTTGAGCTTTCGATTTTTTCCCCACAATGATAAGTGCATCACTGATTACTGTTTTGCAGCTGGTATTTATTGTTTTGCTTTGTTGACCATGAGTCATGTCCGACTCAAGACATCTGATTTTACTTGAACACAATTGTAAAAGCGCTCACTTCATGGCATTAAAACACTGTTACCTTCCCAATTCTGCCTTAATATTAATCAAGACTTATAATATCATACATATTTCCTTACATTTATAGAAGTACTATAAACTTATTACATAATTTTTTAATCCTCTTCAAATGATAATATGACAACTGGACACACATCCTTGATTTTTTTTAGGACAGAAGCTTCATGAACTTTTTTCTTAATGATTTTTTGGTCACATTCAAAACACCTTCATTGGTTGTTGCATGTTGACAGGTAATCTGATGAGCTCTGTGATTGGTGCATTAAGCACATCACCTCTTAAAGCCTCTCTTTAGTTGCGTCAGCACTTTCTCTTTAGCTGCATTCATCAGGACAGATCATTACATCCTTCCACTCTCCTCTCTCAGTCTCTCTCAGTCTCTCATCCCATCCCTCACTACCAAATGAAAGGGAAACCCTGGTGTGTGTGAGGCTGGCTGGCAGCAGAGCCAGAGGTGGAAAGATGAGAAGAGGGAGGCGAGATGAAGGTAAAGGGGAGGAATGAGGGAGAGAAAAGCACAGCCTGCCCTGACTGTAAATGGTGTGAGCGGAAAGGAGAGTGTGTGTTGGAGAGATGATTGGTCTCAGTGTGGACTCTGTATGGAGACAACTGAAGACCCACCATTGTTGAGCTATTAGTACCCAGCAGGAGAAAATTTAAGCACTAAGTCGATCTGCTGCAAAGTTTAAAATGAAAACCCAAGTCCAGAAAATCTGTAACTTACAGCTCAGTGCTGTGGAGTTCATAGTTATCTCCATCATGGAGGTTGTGTTTTAGGGGGGAGTTTGTCTGTTTGTTTGTCTGTGAACAACATAACTCAAAAGCTAACCAATGCATCTTGATTACATTTTCAGGAAATGTCCAAAATAGGATAAAGAAGGAGTGATTAAATTTTGGAGGTGATCTGGATCACCGTCTGGATCCAGGATTATTTCAAAGGATTCTTTATCAGAGATAGGGCTGTTTTCACCATATGTGTGTATATAACTGCATGATAAATGGTCGGATTGCTTTACAAAGCAATGCAAGACAAGGTTATCGTACAAACCTACAACTAACACCAAATTGTAACAGACAGTTCTTTATAAGGGTTTAATGACCAGTTTCAGATGTATTCAACTGTTGTTAACTGCTATTAATCTCCTGTTTTTTATGCTATCAGTGGACACTGCATTGTTTCCTGGGTGTGAGCCACTGACTATTGAGGCATCTCTACCCCACCTGCCAAGCACTGTGAATGGGAAGTGACAAGTAGACAAGACATTAAAAAAACAGTGGTAGCTGATGCAACACTACTGTGTTCAAAAAGTTATAAAGTCCAGGAACATTTCACCCCCAATGCTGCAAACATCAAGTGTGAAATTTATCAGAACGATCCAGAGTTACAGCCACTGTGCGTGAATCCAATACATCTCCTCCCAAAAGACACAAACTGTTACTACAGCACGACAGATTAGGGAGGGACAATTCAAGAAAACAAACTTTTTTAATAGTCACTGCTAACTATTCAACAATTGTAGAAATAGTTCCCTTCCTTTCCTCCAAATGTTAGGAGATAGAGACTCAATTTAATAAGTGCAGTGTTGTTGTTGTAGAATCAGATATAAAATACAAATTGATAGGATTTACGTACAAATTCTATTTTACCCAGCAAATTAGGCATTTCAGCTCTTGTTTTTTTCTCTGAAGAAGTTCCCTCCAGGACTTCCTGGCGCTGCAGAAGTCTCTGTTCTCCAGTTCTGAATCTCACAGTGCCGCACCTGTCTAACAGAAACTAGCTCTTGTGCCATTTTATGTTGTTCAGGATGGGTTTTTTTTTTGTTGTTGTTGTTATTCTGGAAATTTTTTTATTACTTAAACTTTAAAGGCAAGAAATGAACAACTTTCAGATGCCCTACAAACCCTGTTTCGCAGTTGTATCATATTCCAACCAGGGGCTAATTAAAACAGATGAAAAAGACAACAACAGATTTCTACAAGATCTGAACAAAGTTAAAGGAAACTGTTCAACGTTTAGTGTCTATCATTCCAATATCTAAATATTATTTTGTTTAAAGATAAAATATGTTTTGATGAAAAACTGTTGATGGCAGATCTGGAGTTTCAAATGTGATCTTGAATTTGAAGCTTAGAGCTAAAAAGAGCTTTTGAGTGAATAATCCAACCACTGTATCATCAGGTATTATCAGGTATAAATCTAAAACAATTTTTTACATTTTCACCATGTAATGGTTCACTAATATTGTTGTAAGGTGTTACATTACAGTTTCTGTCAAAAAGTGTGACCCTTTTGTTACACTGAGGCAGGGGCTTCTTTTATTGTGGGACTAAACATTCATGTCGGGCCCCAGTCTTTCAACTGGTTGCCTGTAACGATACACTATAGTGGAAAAAAAGGTTAATCAAAATTGAGCCCTAAAGCATTTTTTTTTCAACTAAACGTGATAATTATTGTGTGACTTAACACAAACAGCGGAGAAGAGATGTTGATAGAATTTAGTTTAGTTAGCATTAGCCCAGAAGCCATGCTCACTAAGTCTACGAAACAACTTGTCCTAGACTTAATACCCATTTAATGGTGGATCAGCCATCCCATAAACTTATGCTCTAAACACACTTCAAAAGCATGCTCTCCATCATACAGCAACTCTCTGCTCTTAGCTGAAAAGTCGCTCAGATACATGGTCCACCCACCCAGTTGTTTCGTTCATGTTGCCTCTTCAAGGCCTGAGCCGTCATAAACAAACAGAGCTTGACCAACATCGAGTCGTGTTCTTCAGTTGAAGCACCTGTTGACTTCTTCATATCAGGCATGTACTGGCAGAAAAAGCACATTTAATCTCATTAAAAAGCAGCTGAGTCACATTTAGCTGTAACTGAAGTTTGTCTCACCTCTGCTTTTTCTGTTATGACAGGTTAAAATATGAGCTGTTTAAAGGTGAAAAGACCTGAGTGGGTGTTAACAGCCTTCAGAAGAGGCACGACATTGCCCGTGTGGTTATCCTTTCTGCATACCCCCGTGGCTCTCACCGCTTTACAACAGTGGAGGATGAAAACATTTTGTTTTCTCTTAAAGAAAATCAAACCAAAGTTGCTGCAGCAAAGCAAATATTCTGTATTTGCTGCAGGCAGCTTGTATAATTCTCTTCAGACTCACCAGGGGAAGCATAAAAGAACTCAGTGGTAGAGTTTCATTTTTGAATGAAACGTACCAAAAGACAGTTTTCAGATACACGTCCCATAATGTCCTGACTTTTCTACCAAGCAGCAGGAGGGGTTATAGTTATTTCCTGGAGAAGATAAAATTCAAATGTTGCTTTAGGAGATACTTAACTTCAAATGTGTTCGCATAATGTACTCTTTCTTCTTCCTGCTTGGTTGTACACACACAGCAGGGTCAGTGCTGTGGGATCTGGAGAGCAAACGCTCTAAAGCAATAACACACAGCTCCTATCAAAGTACTTCCTATCTAATCATTTGATGTGGTATGTGATCGTCAAATTCAGAAGGAGCAGTTAATTAAAACATTGATGCAGGTTGTTTTTTAATCATGGAGGAAACATTTCCTGATTTAATAACTTACCTTGTAGTTAACTCATCCTTGTGTGTACACAGATGGCACAAAAACAATATGTGGATACGAAAACAAATTCCCAGAGCTTTAGTAATTGAGTTATGCATTTTTATGCTGTGAGTAGGATACAGTTCAAGAACACTAGGTGTTACAGTAAGGCCTTTGTAATGCGTGTTTTAGAGTATAGACAAGTTAAAGCGGCTGTGAGGAGTTTCTAAGGGTGTATTCACACCTGGATCGTTTGGGGCAGTGGTTCCAAAACAGTGATCAGCCCCCCCGAAACCCTGGTTCGTTTGGGGCATATGTGAACACAGTAATTGCTCTTGGATGCAGGATAAAACAAACGGGTCGAGATTGCCAAAAAATGGTGGTCTCGCCTCGCTTCCATTCGAGACCTGTAGCGGTTCCTTTACAGTGAGAACACAAACGTCTCAGCAACCGGCACAACTGACCCATAACTGTGGCTCAGACTGTAGTAATTGGGGCTGTAATTAGCTCAGTTGACAACTGTACAGTCAAAACAGTAGAAGAAGAAGGAGTAGAAGAATCAACCACAGCAGCAGAAGAAGAGAAGACCAAAGAACAGAAGAAAATGAGTTGTGGGCTAATATGGAGTGGTACAGAAATAAAGTGCCTTATCGGAGTGCCTTCATGCAGTCATGGCTCTTAAAAACTACATATGTTGATCATATAGCACATACTGGTACATGAGCCCAAAGCGCTATAACGCTGATTGGCCACACACATTGTTGATGCTCCATGAAGATATGAAAACAACTTTGGACTGCAACAGACTTTTGCCTTGTGAACACAATCAAACCAAGTGACAACTGTTATTATTGTATCATTTTTGCCCCTGAATTGGAACAAAGTAAACAAGCCACAGGTGTGAATACACCCTAAGTGATCTTGAAAAAGTCTTCCTTCTAGATATATGCCCCATTGTAATGCACACTTTTAAATGAGATTCTCAGCGTCAATATAGGTTAGTTCGAAATGCTACTTCTTAGCTTCCCGGTCAGGTCAAGCAGGATCAGATTAATTTACCAAGTCTCTGTGACAACACCATACCAGCTGACAAAGTTTAGAAGTGATATGAGAGATCTAGTTTTACCAAGATAAAAATGATTTCTGTGATTGATTTTGTAGTGATGGACACAGGAGCCTGACTGACAGACAGAAAAAGGGCAGAAGAGCAGAAGAAAGCTAAACTGGAGAGAGATACAGGCTAATTTTATAACACAGGAGCTAAACTGTTTGTGATAATGTCCATTCCAACCCACAGTGAGCAGTTATTCTGCAGTGGTCTGTTCAAACTTGATCAATAAAATGAAAAGTGAGGTTACATTAGCTCTGCTTGCTACATGATTAGGACATGATTAGGACTCTCTAGCATTACGGACACGTCTCACAGCACCTCCAGCAGTAGCAGCAGTATGGATGGCAACTAAACGTCTGTACAAACTGACAAAGTTTGCTTGTTATCACATTAGCCTTCAGATACGTTGTAGCACCAGGCTGCTAGCAGTGCTACATATAGCCGCCTACTGACGTACATTACAAACTTGCATTTGCTTGTTGTCACATTTCAAACAACATTGCAACATAACCGCACTGATAAATACCTTACCTCGTCACGTTGTATCCAGTAAAAAGTTGTCTTGAACAAAGAAAATTTGTTCCAACACAAACACAT
Source organism: Halichoeres trimaculatus (assembly GCF_033239565.1). Taxonomy (NCBI): domain Eukaryota; kingdom Metazoa; phylum Chordata; class Actinopteri; order Labriformes; family Labridae; genus Halichoeres; species Halichoeres trimaculatus. The sequence goes on from NW_027437189.1 coordinate 23,674,911, forward strand.
GCCTTGTGAAAAGTTACATCTTCACGACAGTGTGTGTGAGACTCCAGGCCAAAAGGTGGCGAGGCAGTCGAATTTAAACAGATCCTCCTCACAGCATCTTTGATAAAAGTTTCATACCATGTAACACAAAGCAAAACAAACTTGAAGTTGACTAAATGTATGAATACTGGTGAAAATGGTTGAATCAAAAAGTATATTTCATGCTCAGTTAAGAAGAAGTATAAACGACTCATGATTGTATTCCTCTAACATATTACAATTCGAAGCACCCTACACAGTCTCTTGACCTCTTGGTAAACAGATATACTCCTGTTGGAAGTATTTCTGACTTTCAACCTGAAGAGCCCTCTGTTGATTCCTATAGCAAGTGCTTTAAGTGCAACACTTCAACACACAAACATACTCTAAAACACAAAGACACAAAGAGAAAAATGTCCACGAGTTCAAGTCCAAGAGGCCAAGTTGTTCCTGCAACATCTCTCTTCTAGATTGAAAATAAAAGAATTTTATTAATCTGAACCAAAATAGGCATAAAACACTCAGTGAGGGATTGAGTGATTTGTGCTTTAATGCAGCCCACAGAGTATTTACAGTGGTGTTCTGCAAGGATTAGTTGTGTGAGAGGATTAGTGAAGCTGCATTACTGCTGTTTTATTTAACTCACAACAGCAAAAGGCTAAAAATAAAAGCCTCTTAACCACATTTAGGCAACATGAGAGGCCAGGCCTAGCAGTCACACAGCCATGTTTTTTAGCCCCTCTTTAAAGACCTGTGCTGGAAAAACACGCACACCCACTTTCTCACTCACACTCAACTCTCCCTATTTAATCTATAATCTAGTAATCTGCTGAAAGTTGCCCTTTCGCAGCATATGCTTTGCAAGGAAACAGTGTGTCATATCTGTTAAGGCGATGATGTTGGTGAGAGTGCGGCATATGCAGATACTGGCAGGATCAACATAGTGGGAAACTCACGGAGAGGAGAGGATTAATGCAAAAAGACTGGGAGACGGTGAAAGGGAGAGGACGGGAGAGAGGGACACAGAGAGAAAGCCAGAGATTTGCAGAGGCAGCACATTACCTCTCTTTCTCTGTCTGTCTCTCTCTCCCACACTCTTTCCTTGCATCAGCATTGATCACAGTACATCAGTAAAGTAAAGAGCACCCCATCCATCAGTGCATGGCTGTGGAGCTGCTGGAGAGAATACTAAAGCTGCTCTCCGCTAAACATGAATACAGAAAAACAATCATATGCACACTGTTTACTTAATAAACATAAGAACATCCAAAACGAGGCTCTGCTAATCCTCTGAAATGCTTCTATATTTGAGGCAACACAGGATGCTTAACCAAATCTCAGCACTTCTCTCTGTCACGTTATTATTAAAGCAGTCTCTGCTGCTGCTAGTTTAACACTTGACTGTATATCCAGCCCTTGTTTTTCTAATGTGGATGTAATGTTACATTTCTTCCAGAATAGCCCTTTATATTTGGCACATTTTTGGGGCTATTTGCAAACAGGGTGCTCCATTATCTCTGTATGAGCCTGATGGAGACACCCCGATGTTCTGCCCTTTAAAACTGGCTGTTTTGTAAATTAAAGAGCCAACTCAAACAGCTATGATTTTCATACTTGATCTGCACGAAGCACCTACATATAGGACAAGCATGTTCCATTTATTATTTACAGAGCTTCAAGAACGCCAGCTCTGCAGGGAAAACTCAGTAAAAGGCTATTTAACTGCAGATTCAGTTGACAGACAGCAAGCAACGCTCAAGAAACATAAAATTTTAGTCTGATTTAAGGAGCTGTCAGTAGAGTACTGTTTCTGTGTTGTGATACACGATGTAATAGCTTTAATCCCTTCAGATCAGTCTTAAACACTAACATGTGCATGTCTGTGTGAAACAAAAGCTTTGGAGGGATTCCTGCTTCTCCTGAAAGACCGTCTCAAAATCTAAAAAGGTAGAAAACAAAAAAAAAATCCAGCCTTTGGCTTCCTTGCAAAACATCTGGTCATTTGAAGAGTCTCCTGAGACTGCTTATCAGAGACCGCGTAGAAAGGGGAATGAAAGGAGGGGAAGAATGGGGAGCAAAGAGACCCAGAGGAGGCAGTGGGGAAACACTTTGATGTGCTGAAAACTTGGATTCCTGCAAATTATACAATAACACTCAGAGAAGAATTCTCTTACACTGGTTTTTGTTAAATATTACATACATAAAAAAAATCTCAGACCGAGTAGAAGGACATTTACTCTTCTCTTAAGTTAAGTGCTCTAATTTTCTGTCACGGTCAACAGTCATATCGGTTAGAGAAGAAGAAAATAAAACTGTAAGTAAGAGCGCATTTTGGCAGCTAAAACTAAACACAGGTCTGCCTTTTCAATAGATAAAAAGGGTTTTAATTTTATGAGATTTGAGCAGTCACAAACTAGACTTTGGAAAATGTCTGTCTGGCAAAAAAAAAAGCACCAACACCACATCTTAAAACACATGCATTTCCTCCAAATTCTCAATGCAATCAATAAACAACCTCCAGGTCCCAAAGTAAGCTCCTCTGGTCATCTTTGCCTCTAATGATATGACCATATTGGTAATACATGCTTCCAAGTATCTCTCCTCACTTGCAAAGAGCTCACTCTAAAAAGGAGATCCCCATCTCAATGTGACTTACATGTGAAACAAAGCAGAGAGAATTGCAGACACAAAATTGGAAATTCAAATGCATGTATCCGTCAGGCTGTGTTTCTATGAATACCAAAGGCGGGGATTGTACAAACACATAAGAACAAAACCACTGTGCCACCCACCAGGCAAATACTTCTGGAGGACAAATTGGAAATTGAATCATAAACTATAAAGAGCCAAGGTTGAGTTCAGCCGCGGAAGAAAAGAGAGACGAGATGGAGGTGGAGAAGAGAAAAGAAAGGACGGCTGCATTAAATAAAAGTTCACTCTTTCTCCCATGCCCCTGCAGAAATTCATGCTGTGCTACCTGATTGAAATTTCCTGGTTTAATAGCTGTGAAATAAAGTAAAAGTTGGAGAGAGGAGGAAGGGGAGAATAAGAAACAGAGGGCGAGAGGGAGGATCGGAAGGGAAAGTGGAACATGAGAGAAAAGGAGGGAGACTGAAAAACTCAGAGACTAAAAGATTCATTGATTTAATGCAAAGTGAACTGCTTTATGACTTCTAAAAACTGCAATCAAAGCTAATTAGTCATTACTGATTTCAATTTGCCTTGCTGTAGTGCTCTTGCCAAAGAGTTAATCCACACTTCTGTTGTTACCATCCTAGTTCAACAGAGTGGCTTAACAAAATGCTCTGAGTCACCGGAGGCTTTAGTTTTGCTTTTGAATCGACACAGATGTACCAAGCTGGGCCTGTTCTGGGTTGGCTTTTGAGCAGACAGGTAATGATTAGGCACTAATGAAAACACTAAGAAGGTCTCCGTAAGGTAATATGACTGTGCAGACGGAGGAAACTCTCCGTTTACACCAATTAGTTCAAACACTAGGGTCAGACACAAATTGTAAAAGCTTAAATCCTGAATACTGAGGGATCATTTTGGTGGGATTCTTTTTACATCATTTGACTTTCAAGAAATATACCTGTCTGTTAGGCCTTATCAAAGATGTAGTGGGACAAATTCTGGCTACATGTGGACACATTTTTAGTTATAATAACAGTGTGACCCAAGGAATACCTAAACTTAGCTGCTTTATACCTTGGTGATGGTGCCTGACTTTTCCTCCTGAAGCACCTTTAGTCTGAAACTGCCTTTACAACCCCTCTTTTAGTAAGTACATTTGTTTTGTCTTATTTCATTGAATGTCCCTATACATCTCAAGAAACAAAAAACACAAAACCACTTTCAGAAGGTAAATCCTCATCAAATGAATCACCTCACTTTTCTCTTAAAGCAACAGTAATGATGTATTAACTTGGCTGATCGTGAAATGCCTGAACAGCTATTAAACAGGCTACAGTAGAGTTATAACAGCATTAGTCTATCTTGCTTAAAACATACTGGATCAAAAGTTGGTGATTACCACAATCAATCCAGTGCCGCAGTGCAAGGATTCCCATTTTTTTCCTTAGACCTGCTACACCCACTGCCCCTGGGATTAACATGCTAGCATGCCTGCACGTATAGTCCAAAGCAAAAACAGAAATGACATAAACACAGAAGATGTGAAAAAAATAGCCCAATAATCACAATATCACTCTAATGCCCTCTTTTGCCTCAGTTTTCTTGCTTTGGAGCAGTAAGTAAGTAAGATTAGACATTCCTGTATTCTTCTGTCTGATGTAGGCTCGACGTTTTGAAGGATGGAGCCTAAAATCCACCCATTAATAAGAATATTCCAGTGTTCAGAGAGCAAATAGTGATGAGTGAGAGCTTTAAAAGAAAAATAAAACCTGCTGGGACTGATGCTCTGGTGCATCTGTCCAAATCATAGACTGTATAATAAAGGTTGTCATCTCCATGACATCACCTATCTGTTTCTGGTACAACGTTTTGAAGCCAATCATCCGTAGGGGCAAAATTAGAAAGTAAATTGTTGGACTTAGGCTATATTTTGTTTAGTACTTCTACTATTCCAGATAAAACCATCTGACCTATCAACTGTAGTATCTCAGGCAAAATGTGATGCACTTTTCCTATGCCAGTGTTATTCCACTACACTAATACAGCTAGCTAAACACTGGCCACAGGGGTGGGGTGGGTTTTAACACATCTTTAAAAACGTTACAACCTTCCCCTTATGTACAACTTAACTTATTTTGATTTTAATAATGTTACAGAATGCCTAGGCAGTGGAAAAGAAAGACTGGCAGAGGTGTGCCTGCTGATGTTTTTAAAGAAAACATCTGATGAAGTCACAAAGAACAGGAAGTCAGCCAGATCAGTCACAAAGGCTCATGGGATCTGCCTTGTTCCTACAAATCACTGCAGAAGCTAAGGGTCCAGTGATATCCTATTGTAGATTACTGCACCCAGTGATGTCCCAGTGTATGTGTTTTTACACAGCTACACTGTAGTGTTTTATTCATTCATTGTTGTTAAATAGGGTTGCAAAATTCTGGAAATTTTCAGTGTTGGAAACATTCTTTGGGAATTGTGGGAAAAGGAATTGATTTATAATGAGGAACGTAAATATAGCTAGGAAACATACAATGTAGGATAACTTTGGCTAAAACAACCACGTTTAATGCAAGTTCATTTGAATATCTATGGTATTCCTTGACCACATAGCAGAACTTTGCTTACTGTGGGGCTATTGAGGCCACACTCCCTTCATGCACTGTGCATGATGCCCACAGATGGATAAAGTTACCACCCGAGGACTACATAACTTTAAGTGAGTTTTGATAAAACAATTCAGAATATTTTCAAATTTCCCAACCTTAATTTCCTATGGAAACTTTCTGGAAATTCACTGGGAATTTTGCAACCCTATTGTTAAAACACATTTAAAAAAGTGTGCAGCTTCACTCATACCTACTTTGCATTTACTATCTTCGGAACCACACATATCAGATCAGGACACCTTGTTGCCAGATATTCGGTATAAACAAATGGACTGAAATCAGGAGTTTAAAATGCTGATCAGGAAATCTCTACCCAACCCACTGTTTATCTTGCAGGGCTATTTCCTCTCTAAAAATTCTGCAGTATAACAGTACCACATGCAAAACACACAATTGAATGTATTCAGAGCACACGCCTGGTCTTTGGTAACCCAATCACACTCTTCCAGTCTGTATTTGTTTATCTGTCAACCGGATTCTTTAGGCGAAGGCCATGAATCACACCACCTCCTAGCAGAGTACATCTCACTGTCTGGCATCACCTTTCTGCTTTCATGGATATTCTTTTTCTACACTTGGAGAATAACAGCTCCAACACCCCGTCCCCTCTTGTGTGTAAGCCAGGAGGCAGCTGCTTTCTGGCCCTCTGGTTCAGTATTTCAGCAATCAGGCAGTCTCCTTTACAGACATTTAAAAATGTATTTCTCTTTTCCAGTCCCTTTAATTTGTGATGGAGTCATGTCTCAGTAAGAATAAATGCAGACTCTCCTGTGCCTGTAGACTCTCATCAGATACACTCACCTTAATTAGTGACTACATCATGGTTATCACAACACGTGTGATACCAAGGACACACTTATTGGTGAAGGTGAATATATGCAAATTCAGAGCCTTGGAATGTGTCAACACCAATTGAAGTAGAGTGAAGAGGAGGAGGAGGAGGTGGTAGAGGAGGAGTAGAGAGAAATAGAGAGAACGCCTTGGAATAAAAAAAACACCCACAGTGATGAATAAATGGAGTGATTATAGTAAAAGGTGTCTTGGTTGCTGTGCGGCTGTTGGCTCATGATGTGCTTTCTGAAAAAACAGTATCATTAAAGAAAAAAATTGCATACAACACCATCACACCATTCTCCACCATAAACTCTCACACCTCTCTGTGCCTGCTCCCCCATGCCCGTGGATCTCCCACTTCCTGACTGACAGGACACAGCAGGTGAGACTGGGGAGCATCACTTCCAGCACACATGGACAGTCAGCACTGGCGTCCCTCAGGGGTGTGTGCTCTCTACACTGCTCTTCTGCTGCGTTCCATTTGTGTTCAGAGCTGGGAATGACATCATCTCCCAGTTCAGCGTTCTAGTTGCCAAGTTGCCATAACAGCAGTATTTCATCGAATAATGCTATTTATACGGTATGTTTGTTTAGTGCGACAAACACCATTTAGAAATTCTGAAATAAAAAGAATCTAACAGGAGCTTAATTACTGTTTACCCCTGAACTCAAAATTTCTTACTGGGAACTCTGGTTGGTGTGGCTGCTACGACTTCCAAGTCGGAAATTCCAACGTCGAGTGGCATTCCAGTTGGGCGTCACCACTCAGACAACTCAGAAATTCCAACCTCCAAATGGAACGCACCATTCCCCCTTTACACCAATAAGCCCACCTCAGGGGGCCCTCTGTGAAACCCTTGAGATTTGCAGATGACACCACCATCTTTGGTCTCATCTAGGATGGTGATAAGGCTGCATACAGACAGGAGGTAATAGCTGGTCCCCTGGTGTGGTCAGAGCAGCCTGGAGCTGAGCAACTCCATCTCTTTTTTTATGTTGCCTCCAAACATGACAGGCACAGACTACAACAAACTGTCAGAGCTTCAGAAAAAATTATCGGAGCCAGCCTGCCCTCCCTTCAGGACTTATTGCGGTCAGGGACCAGGGAGCAGGCTGGTAACATATCTGCAGACCCCTCATACCCTGGGCTAGTTAAACTCCTCCCCTCAAGACAGAGTTACAGAGCGCTGTAATTCAGGACATCTTGACACAGAGCATCACACCAATAAACAAATAAAACAACTAAACCAACAATAAAACTATAAATCATAAACCTCAACAGCCCGTTTGTCTGTTTCTCCATTGCACTTTTTTTTCCATTGCACATTTTTTGGTGTCTTAGTTAATCTCTTTTTCAAATATAATATTCAGTTAATAAATATAATAATGATAATAATAATAATATTTTATTTAAAATTGCCTTTCTAAACACTTGAGGTCACTTCAAAATTGAATAGCATTTATTCAAACTTGTCAGCACAGAGAGAGTACAGTTCCAAAACTGAGTCAAATTCTTTGCATTCCTTTCAAGGCTACTCTGATTTTGATTGTTTTGTTTTTTTCATAACATGGAAACTCTTTAGGTTAACAGTTTATTGGTAATTAATTAACACCTTCTGATTTGCCTGAGCAAAAAAGGAAAAAATGTGCCGCTACTGGAAATCTTCATAGTTCTTAATTTTTTCATTCAATAAAAGGCCATGAACCAAATGTTTTCTGATTCTGGTAATTTGTTTTATTGCTTTATTTTTGTGTTTTGAAAAATTATGTAAAAAGAGATTCAAACTACATATCTGTGGCTAATTGTTTTCTTGTTTTTCACAGTAGTAAAATGCTAATAAAGCCCTTCATAAATTATCAATGACGTGAACAAATCTTGCCCCGAGGCACCATGAGGACTGACCATGGTTGCCATGGCTCACACCTTAGGAACTGTTTCAGTACATGAGAAATACATGGTGATATAAATATTAATCTGCTGTAAGTTCACAATGAAGGCCACCTTTTTTTAATGTGTACAGGGGCGTCATAGTGGGGGGGACAAGTGAGACTGACAACCTAGAACCCAACTGGGGATGTGGTTCCTCAATTGGCCTGAAAAAAGTGTTTTCTGCACTTTTATTTTTTATTTAATATAATTGCAACAAAATAACTACAATCATGTGACTACATAAAAAACGTTCAGAATTCCCTTCTGGAAAAAGGGGAAGTCTCTCGTTCCCCTCTGATTGCACAAAATGGTTTAGTCCGTCCTGTTCCTGTGGACTGGATATATATTATTACAAACACATAAGCTTAAACTGCAAAAACAGACTTAGATTAAGCATTTTTCTGTCTACCTCTCACTTTCACACATACATACACACACACACACACACACACACACACACACACACACACACACACACACACACACACACATGTACAGGGAAAAAATGAAGAGATGTGTGTCCTTCCTTCAAATGTCACTGCCTTGAACTGGCAAAAAAGCTCAACCATTAAAAATGTCACAGAAAGGATCACTACCTCAGGACCACAAAGAAACATCTCAAGATAATAGCATCTCTTTACTGGCTTTCTTCTCGTCAAGGAAGACAATTGTAGGCAAACTCCCCTCTTTACGGTTGATTTTTATGTCTGTAAATGTACTTTTTCAGTATGAAGCTAGAACCAAGGTCATATTATATCGATCTTTTTCAAACTCGAAACATAGAAAAAAAACATTTAGCATCATCCACAAACCAAATAGCTGCACACTAACTTTACTCCACTACACAGAGGAGACCCTGTCAGAGATCAGAACAGTACATAGAAAAGAAACAAAAATCTAAGGGATGCCTGGTTTGTTCATTCAAAAGCTGTTACAATCATTTGACTTTGAATATCTGCCCCACTTCCTTCTTTGATTACACACACACACACACACACACACACACACACACACACACACACACACACACACACACACACACACACACACACACACACACACACACACACAAGCAATAAACTCTTCCCATCTCTGACCAGTGAATTTAAAGTGAAGCTAAGTCTGATGATGTTTGTCAGCATGAAAAATTTCACATTCATAATTTTCAGCTTGAATTTTTCACAAGCCATATGGAGCTTGTTGTAGACCAGGCATGAAGTGCAGATTTACTGTTGAGCTGGCTCTAAGGAGGGCAGACAGCCTGTCTCCACGCATCACATTAGAAAGCCTCTTTGAGAGAGTATGCATGTAGGTGTGTGTGCTTGTGTTAGTGTGTGTGCATTTGTTGCAGGCCCAACTGCATGCCCATGTCCCTCTTAGCATGTATGAGAGAGCGTTAGCATCCTAGCATCCTTCTACATATCTGTCCTTACATCTCTTTCCCTCATCGTGGCAGACAGAAAGCCTTTCAGAGCAAGTTAAATTCCTGGTAGCCTCTAATCAGTGGCGATGTATGGAGATTGCAGCCCATGGACTGAGAATCAATGACTCGACAGTGTGTGTTGAAGTGATCAGCATAATCGCTGTTCCGCTTAACTTCAAAATCCAAGCCAAGCCGTTTCTCCAAAGACTATTGGCAAAGCCACTGAGACATTTAACCAAGGCCCTGTCGACAAACAAGAAATCTTCATTGCAGGCGATCTGTAGTCCACTAAGAGTGTTAGAGCTCCGTGGTCTGGATAGAGAGCCCAAATTTTTCACACAGTGGTGAAGTGATGTGTATAACAAAGGAAGTGAGTAAGAGGAAAAGACAGGAGGATGGATGATTTAACAGATGGAGAAGCAAGAGAGTCATTTTTTCTCTTCTGCCCTGAAAGATAAGAATCTAGAGAACTAAAAGGTGAAGCAGAAACTAAACACACACACACACATTGAGACACACACTCCAAGCAGCACACACACACACATTGAGACTTCTTTTGGCACTTCTCACGCCCCTCGACTTTCCTCCTGAGGTCGCCACAGCTGTCCTGTCAGCTTATGCCTCTTAAGCTGGTGGCAAGGCACACACTAACACACCCACACAAACACATTAAGGCTTTTTGAGACGCTCTGTTTTCCTGCAAAATGTGGGGTAAAAAGCGTACAACTGAACTATCATACATATTTATGGGCTGCATATAGAAGGCAGTGGAGAGAGAGTGAAAAATATCTGCACCGCCTGTGAGACCAATCAGTGAAACACAAGTTAATCAATGAAACGGCCAACTGTCAGATCAATGAACTTTAAACAAAATGAGCATGAACACTCTCTTTAGTAAGAAGTTTAACCTAAAGCAAACTAAAAGTGATTTTTTGCTTGACGTCAACAATATCATTCAACCTTTATCAACATTTAATAACCAGTGCTAAATATTCACTAAGAGCTGGGTCTTAGACCGTCTGATTCATTCTGCCCCTGAGGACAAAGAGGAGAAGGGTCAGATTAGGTGCCTAAGGGGCCATTTACACAACAACGGTTTTAGGATGACACGCAATAGTATTGTCCAGTTCAGCCTCTCGTTTACATGGAAACGGCGTCTTAGTCGACTGAAGTGCAAACTTTTTAAAACGGCCCCCAGAGTGGACCTTTTCTGAAACACTGCTGCTGGGGCCTAAGTGTTCCCTGAACAGATGAGTCTTTAGACGTCTCTTACAAGTAAAAAGGGACTCTGTGGATTAGTGGTTCAACGGATCACAAAACTCACAGATCGTTCCTCAGATCAAGAGTCACAGATCGGATCATTTTTCAGATCAGCAAAAAGCAAAAAAAATAAAAATAAATAAATAAACAAGTTTTGTCCGTTTATTAAACACTTTAATTATTAAATTAAATATATAAAAGTAGTGCACAAGGCAAATCTTCTTTATAACATAGTTATTAATGAAAAAAAATTCAAAATGCAATATATAGGCATATCTCCTTCCTTTAAAATGTATTAATTAACCAAAAATCAACTAAAGTGCAACAGAAACACAACAAGGCATATCTCCTTTTAATATTGGTTGAAAGACCATTAATAAAATAGAACTCAAAGGTAAACATTAGAAGACATCTTCCTTGAAACAAGGAGAGGGCAAGAACCTGAGCTTATAATTTCAGATTTTTTTTTCGAAAAGACACGCCAGATATAAACAAACATATAAACAATATGGGAATGGAATGCAAAGCGAACGGCAGGTCGTCCTCGCTCTCATAATCACTCATCTTTACGTTGTTATTGCATAATTCGTCCTGGCAGACTACCTGCGTTTGTTTATATCTGGCACACCGTGCGCGGACTGATACACTAACTGGCGAGCGCCTCGTAGCCAGCTGTGGCTCTGCAGCGGAGGTAGCCATTTTACGCCACGATGAGAACTAGAGCCTTATTTAGCAGCGTTTTTGTGTGAAAGTAATGCGCTGAAAATTCTCTAAATAAAGCGCAAATGCAGAACGATATCAGATTTTTTCGGTCGAGTTCGTTTATTTGTGTTTTGGGTCAAGTAAAATATGGCCCCGTCTGAGTGCATAGGAAACCAGCAGACAAGCAGGGAGGGGGTGTTTGGTGCGAGCGCTCTGGGCTTCTGCTGCACAAAAACACTGCTGTAGGGGTAATTTCTGCCCTAAACCTTGTGATAGGACCCAACTTGTTCCATCCCGGAGTATCACTTTAGGCACGGCACGGTGTGTATGGCCAGTGTGTCGCAGGGCGTTCAAGCTCCTCCTCTCCTCCGCTTGCCATGTCTGCACACCTCCCTTCTCTGCTCGTCAAAAGATGTGTGCGGACAAGCACACAGCTTTTTCAGAAATCAATCTGTGGGTCACATGTGTGCCGAACAGTTTATGTCGATCCGAACGGATCACGGATCAATGATGATCCGTTGCACCACTACTGTGGATAGTATGGAGTAAGGTAATTCATTCCACCATTTGGGAACAACAGAGACAAAGAGTCTGGCTAGAGATTCAGAGCCATCCTGGGCTGTGAGCATCAGGCGTCTTTCACAGGCAGAGCTAGTGGCTGAGAGGGAGTGTAGACCTGAATGAGGGATTCCAGGTAAGAAGGAAGCGTTGTTGTCACTGTTATGTAAGCCAGTGTCTGCTCTCTTCCTTTTAAGTGCATGTCAAGGTGTGTTTTATGATCCCCTTCAACATATGCTCTCATCTTTTAACAACAAGATTTGTTTTGCCATAAGATAACCCTGAGTGTTTTGTTCTCATCAAACATTGTTTGGTATGTTTTAGGGAATACTTTAGACTTACTTTTTCTCAGTTCTTAAAGGTGGCTGTGTCTGTTTCATGGTACCTTATAGTGTATATTTCCAATTTCTATTTTCTAACTTAGTCAGGTCTGTATTAATCCTTTTTCCCTGTTCCCCCTTTTTAAAACATGCTGTTAGGTCTGTCATAAGTGAGTCATAGAATCTTTCCTTTTAAAACATGGTCTGATTTATTTTAGGATTTCCTTTTGTGCCTGTTTTCTTTCATACCTCAAGCAACATTAGGAAATGCCATTTTTACTGGATAAACTTTTCTGTTTAAATGACACTCATTGGGTCAAGTCTTCAGTTGTTTGACCCATACATCTCACCAGCAGCCAACTTTTAGCTGAATAGTATCCATGTTAAACTCATTTATGGCTAACTGTGGAGTTGAAAGCCTGATGCACCATATGCAAATGCTTTGGGGGTTTTTAAAGTATTTATTTGAGACACTAAAGCTGTGACAAAGTGTTGGAATCTGACAAATTAAACAATAATATGTTGAGTTGCTTTGACATGATAATGTTTGATCAACAAGCAGAAATCCAACTCAGACGAGGTGTTTTAAATTAAACCTAATGTTAGTTTAACCAACTACAACAGATGAAGATATTATAGTCCACTACACTACTCCATGGTGCTCGTGTAAACTGTTTGAGATCAGTTATATACAGGAAAAAAGAGCAACAAAGCCATTATGTAATAGGGACAGTTTGAGCCGAATTAAAGGACCTTAATATCAAATATTTGGTTGCACATGTATGTGTGCCTTCAAAAGTCTCTGAGCAAGAAAAAAAGAATGAATGTTTGTGTTTGTATGTGTGTCATTTATGTGTTAGAGCAAGGACCTTGAAGTGACCTAAGGGATTGTATTCAGCAATTATCTGATTACTCGCCTGTGTTTCTCCCTCTCAGACAGCCTGCAACTGGATAATGCTGTAATTCCCTGATTACAACTTACTCCACAGTCAATCACCCATTAACGGGAGCACACAGGCGAAACACATGCACACCAACACTGACACAATGTGTCGTGCTGAAACACTGCAGCCACCATTTTAGAGGATAGAGGAATGAAACAATGCCGACATATTGGACATATCATCACAACTGAAATCCTACAGATCTTAGGACTTTACTATTTTCCCTTTCACTTTGTGTTTCTTGGCGTTTTTTGTTTCACTCTGCAGGCTTCAGCTAACCCCTGAGAGCTCATCGATACATCATAATGAAAAAGCATCTCCATCCTCATGTCTTTTCACCATCCTGCCATTTATAAAAATGTTTGCCCTTGCCTTGTCAGGAATAGCTGGCAGCTGAGGCAGAGCGAGTTATATACAGACTGAACAAAAACACACATACACTGACACATAAAGTCACAGTTATAGGTACTCCCACCCTGCAAGGACTCACACACAACATATCCTCACAAAAGGACCTTGTAGTCTCCCGGAAGTGATAACATTATGAGAGATTTTCAATTTCTGAGCAGAAGGCTGAAGGGCCATTGAACAATCTTTTCAAGGCGTTCTCGTCTTTCTTTCTTTTTTTTCACTTTATGACTTAAACTCCTCACTTGTTTTCCTCTTCAGACATACATTAATGGCATGTCAGTGTAAAGCAGATCTGAGACACACTGATTGTGGGAGCATCACTGATTTTACAACACACACACACTTAAAACAATGACAAACAAAGATGACAGGTCCAGAGGAAGGACGGCTGGTGGACACCACATTCTCACTGTGTGAGAGCCGTAGGCAGGGCATAACATTTTCAAGCCATCTCCACCTATCATATTAAGTCAAAGCAAAGACAAAAGCCACAATCATCACATCATTGCATTATCCTTAGGTTGTTTTTACTCAGTCACTCATTCACGTCTGCTTTAACATTGTCATCACATCTCTCTGTATTTAGTCTGATAGACTTAATTAAAAAAAAAAAAAAACTTTAAAAAGGTATCAGTAGTGCCATAAATCTAATCTCATCCAGAAACATCCCAAACAACAACTCTCTACATTACAATTTCAGCAAAAAGTTGGACAGTTTAGGCTTTGTTGTCATTTCATTTATATTTTAAACATAAAATTATATGACTTCTCTTGTGTTAACATCCGGGACATTTAGGCCATCTTTTTTTTTGATCATAGCATCACCCAGAGTAGCACCTTTACATTTGTGTCAACTAGTTGTCAGTTCAGCAAAGACAGTACAACACAGAGGCTACACTCTGGTTTTACTATGAGATCAAAAAAAGAGCTATTTACTACCTCCGCCAAGGAGGTTGTGTTTTGGGGAGTTTGTTTGTCTGTGAACAACATAACTCAAAAACTAACCAACCGATCTTGATGAAACGTTCAGGAAATGTTCAAAATGGAACAAAGAAGAAGTGATTATAATTTTAGAGGTGATCCGGATCACTCTCTGGATCCAGGAAATTTTTAAAAGATTCTTTTTCATTGTGAGATAGGGCCATTTTCACCATCATGAGTATATAACGCCACAATAAATGGTCAGATTGCTTTACAAAACAATACAAGACAAGGTCACCATAATTTCTGACAGATGTAAAATGATCCAGATCCTGATAATATTCTTGATATTCTGGAATATGAAACATGTGGGTCATCATAATTTTCAACACTGTCAGGTAACAAATTAACATACAAACCTGCAACTAACACCAAATTGTAGCAGACAGTCTGCTGAAAGGGAGTATAACATTGAAGTAGGACTAAAGTGTTGCATGACAATCACAATATGCTTGGTGGAGATCTGCGCTCTCTGAGTGCTTTTCTAGTTTGCAATGTGTTCACAACTCACTGCTCTGTAAACTGCAGAAGGATCAGTTCATGATGCAGATCTTTAAAAAGCATAAACTTAGTTGGGTCTTTCCCCAAAGAAAGAAAAAATACAAATGTTTGCGTGCTGAATGGAGATCAGACCGATAAAATCTGATTAATTGTTGGAAGTTTTGAAATCCAGGCTGAGTCAAACAATGAGCTGGTTGGCTTATTTTCCAGCTGCTTCAAACTGATTTGTGCTTCCAATTAAAATGTTTGATCTAAAACAGATGGTCAGATATCTGTTTTTAAAGTTAATTGTTTGTCATCAGATTACCACCAGTTTGAGCCAGGCCATACAGTGTCATTACGGTGACTTGTTGTGTCTGGTTTTGCTCTCCATACTGACTGTTTTTTTCCCACATATTCCACAGCTGCATGATTCATGATGGGTATAAGCCACAAAAAAAATAAAAGGGAAACCACAACTAGCTAAAACTCCTCACATGATTCTACATTTATGTATAGAATCTACAACTAGAGATAATTCAGTATTAGACATTTGTCTTTTTGTTAAGGGCAGAGTGCCTGACGACCTTATACTGTTAATCAAGGCTGCAACGACAAAAATCAGAGTCAGAATTAGTTTCTGATTAATAAAAAAGCATTTAAGTCTTTGGTGACTAAATCATCACAAGAATTCATGCTTTGCACGGACATTTAATCCTGTTTCAAAGTTCAGTTTCTGAGAAGTGAGGCATCTCGTATCCTCTCTGCCGCAGTGACATTCAGCTCAGAGGTTCACAGATGGAGCCATTCTATAGCTAGCTTCACAATGATGCACTTTAGCGCTGATATTCATATTCCCACAGAGTAAATGTAAATAAGTGAACAGCAGGACCTCAAGCTCCTATTTATTACAGCAGGCAGGTGCATGCTCTCTTACAGCTCTTTTCCCAGAGGACGGTAATTTTCAGTGTTTCTCACAGCTGTGATCCACAGAAGCAAAGATACCAAACCCTCACACAAGAAAAGAAAAGGGAAGTAGTAAGAGGGCCTTTGGGCTCAATCATGCTTGTGACTCAGCCACTTGGCTCACATGGGAGGGGGACCACACAGCCAGGGATTTCTAATCCATGAGGCTCACCGTGCGCTGTCTGTCTGCGCTATAACCTACAGGCATCTCCAAGAGTCGCCCCGTTCTGATAGAACTGCAAAGACATGAAAGCCCCTAAACTGAGAACACCTTTCTTGTCGGATTACTTGTATTCCCCTTTCTTTTATTAAAGAACTTTTTTTGGTGTTCTTCCTGGCACACGGCTTCTGTGGTCTCGTATTTCGTTGTGAATCCGACCTCTGCATCCCCTCGGGTGGAACACGGCCTATTCACTGCAACTTTACAACACGAGGAAAGAAATTGGCTTCAAAGGCTGCCTGCAGTGGTAATCCACAATAAATCGAATACCGTAAATGTTGTACACAGACACTGACCAAGTGACAGGAATATATACTGTGCACACCAAGACAGACACACACACACACTCGCACACACACACACATAGGGAAGTGGAAAGAAACACGCATATGCATACCTGTATGGCTCCTGTGTGTATGTGTGAGGGAGGCCAGGCAGAGGGACAGCAGTAGACTCCACACACCTACTCCACAAATGCAAGGACCCCGTTCCCGCATTCTGCAGGAGGAAACAAAAAACATGATGAGAGAATTGTAGGGTGTATAGAGCAAGATCAACCATCTTATTACAGGGAGGAGAGATGCTGTCAGAAGAAGCCGGGGAAAAAACAACAGTAAGAGAGCAAGAGTAACAAAACAGATATTTTTGCACTCGTACTCAGCAGATTTGACATGGCCAGAGATGAATGGATATGATTAGTTAGTCACTTTAAACACCTTTCAACAAAAAGGGGGGACAGGGGCTAACAGTAAAAAAAGAAATAAAGGGATGAAAGGCAGACTTCTTTATCTCCAGATGGAGGGCAGCCACTGCACGACACCTTACAACATTAAAGCCGAAGGCAACACAAAACATTTTCACCTATCAGGTTAAGTCAAAGCAAAGGAAAGATCAACTATCGTCACATCTTATTATTATCCAAAGGTTATCTCATCATCGTCAGTTGCTTCAGTCTTGTATAGAAAAATAAATCCCCTCAGTCCTGCAGATTCATAACTTGCTACACTGAAAATCTGCTTCTTTGTTGATGCCGCCACAGTGTAGGAGGAAACATGGATTTTAGCAGCCTCCACCCAGTAAAACACATCCAAACTCTTTGTACTACGCCCTTTTATCCTGCAACTTCTATGAAATGCCTGCAAGGTAGGGAGGACAATATGGCAAAAATATCACAATGCAATTTTTATGGGAGACATAAAACAATGAAATAAAGCTTTAATAAAGTCTTAAAAAATACCTTCACATAAAAAGTATTATATTTGTTATTCAAGGACTATACTTTTAAAGAGGTAAATCAGATAAGTTTTTCTAGACAGCAACTTGCAAAGTAGCCTTAAATATAAACATGAAAAAATATTCATTTTAAGAATAAATGCCTGACACTGCTTGAATTTCACTTTCTAATAAGGTTTTTTTTTCTCCCTCTGAGTTGGACTTTGTGTTTGCCATCTTTGCAATGCACAGAGTGTGTTATCTGACACCAAGAGACACAGAGTCTGCTGTTAAGAATACTGAGAAGTCACAGGAAATCTTAAACAAGGTGTTATCATACTCAATGAGCAGCTCAGTTATGAAGAAGATTCTCTTTATGAGGTTTGTTCAGCCTGTGCCTCTATCAGAGCGTTCAATCCCTTATTATACACATCAGCAAGTGCCCATTCAGAAGCATACAACACATTTGGTGTGTTTGATCTCTTTACATTTGCACCTAAGTGACACACATTATACCAGGAATTTATCAGCATGTTAGCTTTGTGATGGCTATCACATTAGCTTTTAGCTTAGAGAGCATTAGAAACGTCAAAGCTAGCATAGATGTACACTGTACATTCTTATGGATGGTCTCAGAAAACCTAACACGATACATGGAGAACAAACACCCCATACACAAAACGTTAGTGAATGTTAATCTGTTTTTGGCAAAGAGAAGGAAATTTACCCCGGGACAAAAACTGTTTACTGGTAACTTGTGTGTTTACTGTGAGTGACAGACTGGGAGGATTAAAGTGATGAAAGACCAACGATTAGAGACTATCAGAGCTTTAGAAGCTTCATTAAAGATTATAGCTTGACAGATAAAAGAAAACTTAAAAACAGAGATGTTCCAAGTTCTACATCTTGGCTCTTCAGTGATCTAGTTACTGCTAAAGTGTTTGTAAACTTTCACAGGCGGCTGGAGCCCAGCCCAGCTGTCTTTCAGAGAAGGGCTGAATGATTTTGGAAAATATTATCCAATTGCGACTTTTTTGGACCTATATTGCAATTGCGATTTAGCATGCAATTTTTTGAGGAGATGTTTATCTTCTGCTTTATTGAAACACAAGCAATAAATCATTCAATAGCAGTGGTGATTGCTCTAGGACTGCAAGGGAAACTCAGCTTCCCCTAAAATGTCCCCCAAAAAACATTTCATTGACAAAAAATGCGCTAGAGTTCCGTCATCTTTTGTTCAGAATCAGCTACCTATCACAGGTAACTGGCTCCACCTCCTTCTCATTCAATCCTGCAGCGTCTCAGCGCTCTAACACAGTTGGACGCTGAATGTCTACTGACTTTAGCGGGAAGCATAGAGTGGGTTGTTCCACTGTGGAAACTGGAAGGTCATAGGATAAACGCTGGGCTTTGTCCCACCCTTGGACGCTGAGCGTCTCTGGTGGTCTATGAGGCAGTGGGCTGGCCTGGACGCTGGGCTTCTGCGTGATTGGACGATCTGTCTGAGGCCGAATCCTTTTTTGATTGACAGTGAAATGAGCCAGTCAGCGATCTTAAAGTATAACCCCCCACCGGAGCATCTTCTGAGTTATACATTCAGCTGTTCTGGACTGATCCGGAGGCTTTATCGATCCCCAGCGACTTTACCTTTCTTAAAAATGACGAGCGTTGTGTTTAAAGATTCTCCCTCTTTTCACCAATAAGCAGCTACAGCTACAGCTGTGGCGCTTCTCCCCCGTCACTCACACTTACAGCCTGTCGTAGTCTCACGTGATAGTGAGACTACAACACGGAGGGTAGAATTTACATTTAAGTAAAAAAACAAATTTATGATGTAGGCCGGGAAAAAAGAGCTTCCCCTCCTTGACTGACCAGCAACCGCCACTGTTCTACAGTATGACTGGCACGACAAAGAATACTTTCAAGATATAAACAAGTCTTTCCTGATGTGAATAACATATCTTTATTTAACTATTACAGTCACAGTAGAATATTTACTGATTGATTTAACTACAAGCCTTGTCGATGTGTGATATCTTTTGCCAGAAGAACCAGCACATTGACTTTTGATGGTTTTAAGGGAGAACAAATTCAAGTTACTATATTCCCCCCAGGTCTGTGTACATGAAACTCTTTTCCTTTGTTTTTTTACATTGCAGCTTTTGCGATTTGAAAATTGCATTGTATTACATTGTGGTGTCCGTTTCAATTTGCTTAATTGTTCAGCCCTACTTCAGATTAAGGCAGAGTACACCCTGGACTGGTCAACCCCAGGGCTGACTCATAGAGACAGACAACTCCAAACCCACATTCACAGCTACGGGAAATTTAGAATCAGCAATTAACCTGAAGAGCATGTTTTTGAACTGCGGGAGTAAGCCGGGGTACCTGAAACTGAGGCCTGCACAGGGAGAACACGCAAACTCCACAGACAGGCCCACCTTGCCCCATGTGGGCTTCATTCTGGTGACCTTCTTGCTGTAAGGCTATGGCACTAACCACTGCGCCACCTTGCAGCCTGCTGGATTTACTAATCTAAGTCTTTGACAGCCTGTTCAGGTCTGACAACTGTCTGCAGAGGGTTTGCACACACTAGAAGGGCAATAAATCTTTGTGTTTGAAAATAATTCAATTTCTTAATAATGTAACAAGTAAAATCCTGTTGAGTAGAATTAAAATAAAAAAACAAAAAGTGGAATTCTTAATCGTTTTCATTATTTTGGATAAGATGCAAATGATAAGCAAACACACAAATACGGATCTCTTGTTCTGTGTTTGCGTGTGTGTTTCTCTGTTACTAGACAGGCAGGTGGTGAGCAGGAATGCAAATGCTCATAGAGCTTTATATTCTGAGAAACATAAACTTGCACAGTTGACAAACTTTTTTGTTCCACCAGGGGATCTGTGTTTTAGTAACTCGGCTTTAATACACATGTGTTAGCATGTAGATTAACAACTTTAGGAGGCAAACAAAGACTAAAACACAACATGATGCACACTCAAAACGCAGTTTCAGCTCATACACGCAATGTTGACACAAAAATTATCACTTCAAACACTTACCCAAGCTCCTCTTACTAACTGCTCTACGCTCTCCACCTACATGAGCAGATAGTCTTTATGTATCCTGGCAGGGGGAGCTTTTACCCAAATTGGAGTGAAGAGGATGTTGACTTACACTTCAGAGTGTGTTTTTGTGCTCTTAAGAGCTGAATTATGAATATATTTTTTTTCAGGAGGAGTCAAAGAAGAGTCGCTACAATAAACACTCAGACTGGAATCATAACAAGTTGGTTGTCTAATAAAGTGACTCTGCACAGAAAACACAAACTCAATGAGTGGACATGTTAAGTTGACCGTAAAGCTTTTAACTGATTATGAAACAGAATGAAATTAATACTAATGTCTCCAAATGACCTACAAAAGCAAACAAGATCATCAGGAAGAAGCCTGACTGTTGCCATGGAGTTGTTTTTAATTGGTGGTAATCAGTACCACTGGGTCAGTGTCAGACAAACAGCACAGCATGCAGACAGGAAAAGCCTTTTTGCATAAACTAAATGAAAAGATTTGTTTGACAGTAAAGGGAAGTGGGACAGTGTTAGTGCTCCAGATTCCTATGACACATGTACAGGACATCATCAGGCAACTCTAGAGGTTTGCCTTGCCAACTTAAAAAGTTGGTATGTTAAGCTCTGAGGCTATGGGGTTTGATGGGTTTGAGTTGTAGTTGGGTCTTCCAACCCCCCACCCACAAGGCTGTCTTCATCTTATACCCATGACTGCAATGCCATCTCAGGCTCCAACATCAGAGCCAAGTTTGCTGATGACCCAGCCGTGGTACGCCTGATCTCGAATAATGATGAGGCAGCCTGCAGCGCTAAAACCATCCATCTGGTGGACAGGTGTAAGGGGAACCAACTGGGTGGGAATCTCTGGTACTACTTTAAACTGGTTCAAGTCCTATCTCGAGGGAAGGACTTTCTTTGTTGAAATTGGTAACTGTGTCTCAGACCAAATAGTCCTGATTTGTGGGGTTGCCCAGGGTTCAATCCTGGGACCCCTATTGTTTAATTCGTACATGGGTCCATTAGGTCAGCTCATACGCAGCTGTAATATGTCCTACCACAGCTATGCTGATGACACTCAGATCTACGTGTCAATGACGGCAGGGGAACATGGACCTGTAGATTCACTCTGTGTGGATGCAGAACAATTTCCTCCAGCTGAACTCAGATAAAACTGAAACTGTCTGTGGCCCACAGAAACAAAGGGAAAGGGTTATTAGTCACCTTCAGACTCTCTCTCTCTCTAAATGTGAGTAACCAGGTTAGAAATCTAGGGGTGATATTTGACTCAGACCTGAACTTTAACCACATCAAATCAATAAAATCTGCAGCTTATTACCATCTTAAAACATTTCCAGGATTAAAGGAATAGTGTCTAAACCTGACTTAGAGAGACTGATCCATACATTTGTCTCCAGCAGGTTAGATTACTGTAACGGCCTGCTCACTGGACTCTCAAAACGAGCTGTGAAACAGCTGTAGTTCATCCAGAACGCTGCTGCTCGGGTCCTGACCAGAACCAGGAAATACAATCATATTAGTCCACTTCTCAGGTCTCTGCTCTGGCTTCCTGTGGCTCTTTACAAATCAACTTGTCTTGCCTTGCCTTGGAGCTGAAGAGTCCCAGAACCAAGGAGCTTATTTTGGACTTCTCCAGAAAACATCAGGGGAGTCTTCTCCCACTAAACATAAATGGGGCCCAGGGGGAGAGGGTTGAAAGTTTCAGGTACCACGGTAACATCTCCCAAGACCTGCCATGGTTACAGCACGCCCCCAGAAAAAAAAAAGGCCGTAGTCATGTAGAGCATCCTGAATGTGGGCACTATCACCTGGATGGAGATCACCTCCAAGCATGACTAACTGGCTCTGAGGAGGGTGAGTGGACCATCAAAACCACCCTTCCCAAAGAGCCAGGAGGACTGCCCAGGGTCCCAGCCACCCAAATAACAGAGTATTCTCCCTGCTGCCATCAGGGACATGACACAGGCTGTTCAAGGCCAAAACAAAAGACTGAGGAGGAGTTTCTTCCCCCAGGCCATGAGGCTGCTAAACGAGTACTAAGTGCCCCTACCTTCCCCTGTAAACTGCTGTAAACAAGTCTAATTTTGCAAATAAAAATGGGCATTTCAGAATGGGGCATAATCAGGATTTATTGGCTTTTGAAGACAGCCTCAAGTGGACATTTGAAGCACTGCAGTTATTTGCACTTCAGTATTAGCTTTAAACACAGAAGACTGCTGCTTGTTTTTGACAGTCATGATTTCAATTACTTAATCAACCAATCTTTATTTTTACAGTGCCTGTTCATTAAAAAACTTAGGTCTCCTGACTCTTGGTGACTTTTGATTACCTCTGTGTGAACTTCATCAAGGTGGCAGTAAATTGCCAATCTCAAGATTGTATGAGGTTAAGAATCCAATGAGTGGTGTCTACTATTTGCTTAATCTATTCTTTTATTTAGTCTGTAGTTGTGACCCTTGAGTGTGTGAGCCCTTTTCACGCTGTCTGATTTTCTTTTCTAGCAATGATTTTATATGAAAGAAAATGCTGTGAAATAGTTTAGTGGTTAGATGTGATGATGTAAGTAAAACAAAACAAACTTTCCAGGTTTGTGTAAGAGTCTGTGCAGATCAGCTCAGTGCAGATGAGATTATACACACACCTGCTTGGGTCTCATTGTGAGTGTGTGCTGATGTGTTTATTTGCGAAGATGTATTTGGGCACATAGCAGCGTGCATGCGTGCGTGTGGGTGTGTGTGAAAGCTTTGCCACGAGGAAGTGCGTGTGTGTTAAGCCCTGGCTTGACTTCTTAGCTGGCTGTGTGAGTCATCTGGCCATGCAGCCAGGCATTTCTAGAGCTTGCAGAAGCCGCAAAGCCAGACAGGCTGAGCCAAGGCTTTCTCTGGTTAGAGGGCATCAAACACACACATACGCAGCCGCTCACATATATATGTGTGTGTGTGTTCATAAATATTTACATATCTGTATTCTGGGTTATGGTTGCTTTTGGTCTCTTCTCATTCATCTCCCCTTTCACATTTTCTTCATCTTCCTGATCGTCTCCTTCTCCCATCCTTTTCCTACTGTCCACAACTTTGCTCTGCTTGTTTCAAATAATTAGCAAACAGAGCACATACGCTGCCCGCTTCCTCCCCAGCTCATTTAGACACACAGCAGTGTTTGTGATGATGCAGTGCCACTTCATTTTGCCTTGTTGTTTGGGCTGTCTGCCGCAGAACTAGTGGGTGTGTGATATAGAATGAAATCAGAAAGGAGCAGGGAAAGATAGGGCAGGTGTGTGTGTGTGTGAGGGTGTGTGTGTGTGGGAGTGTGTGCGTGTCTGATTGCTCAGGAACACAGGGTTCTGATCAATAGCTTCTAAACAGCTCACCTCTTCTTCAGTATCAAACTCAGTGACTCACGTTCACTCACTCTAACAAACTGAAAAGCGAGTCAGTTTTTATTTTCCTCATACAAAATAAAGCCACAGAGTTTGTCGACTGAATTCTGTTTGTGTTTTTTATGTTTGCATTTTGTTGCGACTCATTTGCATTAATACAATCCCCCCTCCAGGTGTTCTGGACATCTGATAATATTCCCTCATTCTCTTTTTATTACATCAACTGGTGTGAGCGCAGGAGGAAAACCGAACCATGTCCTCTGACCTTGCATGATGTAGCTTTTATTAAACGAACACAGAGCGGCAAAAAGAAGAGGAAAAGTGAGAAATGGAGTCTGAGAAAGAGTGGTGGTCTCTGATGGGTTCTGCAGTCTGTTCCATCCCTTTAATTAGTCCCATTGGAATGTCCTCCACCGCTCCATCCGGCTGATCAGCTCCCCCTCTATATATTTCCAGTCTGTGTTTGTGAGTGTGTGCATATGTGTGTGTGTGTTTGTATGAATCATTGCTGAGGCCGGATGGACATCTCATAGGCATACTCAGATTCCCCTATGGTGAAGGGGAAAAATGTGGTGAGTGCATCAATATTCAAGGAGTTTTCATTCCCTGAGATATCTGCCATTTGGAAACCTGGATGCTCGTAGACTCACTGTTGACTGCAGCAATGAGCACGAATTTAACTGAAGATGTTTAATGTCCCCAAAAGAAAAAATAAATGGTAGGTTTTAGTGTCAAGAATTGTGGGTGTTAGGTTAGAGTTTCACACCTGACGTGTTAAGGTTAAAAAAAAGACAAACAAAAACTGTTTGCTGTATTTTATTCCTGACTGTGGGAGACATCATGTAGCACAGTGCACACACGTTGCTGCACTGATCACTTCTTCTCAATCATCACATCACTGTTTTCTTTCAGGTCCCTTTTCAAAACTTTACGATCAGTTCACCTGGTAGTCCTCTAACAGCTGTTGCTCCTTTCTGTCCAGAGTATTAAAAACACAGACTGTGTCATTTCCTTGTGCTGTGGTGCCACTGCTGAGGTCACTGGTACCCTCATGTTGGCTTGTTGTGCTATTCAAAGTTGCAGAATCAAAGGAAAATGTATGTTATTGTCTGATATTGTCAACAAGCAGTAAAGTAGAAGGGAGAGGACACTGAGAGAATAAAAGGGAGAGATGAGATAGCATGGAAGAGAGGCAGGAACCAAAACGCAAGACAAAAATGTGAGAGTGGGAATGAGAAAAAGGTCCACAGTAAGTCTGACTGTATTTGGATGTCTTGGTATTAGTCAGGGGGGTACCAGTACACGTATTTGTACTGAAACATTTCAGCACAGCGATTTCCATTTGATGTCATTTGCGCCAAAGTTTTCAGTGAAAAATTAAAGTAAATCCACATCCAGGATCAGAAACAGGAGCACTCTACACCCAGCATGGGTATTTGGTCTGGGAAACAATTAAGGGCACGGTCACACTGGCCATTTGAACCGTGCTGTTTCCTTCTGCAGACCAAGCACTGTTTCCTTCTGCAGTGCTGTTCCCCCACTGGAGAGGACAGCCAGCGGTCACACTACCCCACACTACTGAACCAGACTTAAGGCACACACATGGCCTGCCTACGCCAATGTGAAGTGTCTGTTTACACAAAGCACAATCTCATCAGAGTCAGCACAGTGACACAGAATTAGCACTGCTACAATATTAGAGACTCTTTGGTTTACATTGAGTTTTTTTGGTCAGGCAAAGTCCTCCAACACCCTGATGTTTAAATGTATGTTGAGAAGAGCGGACAGAGCAATCATACATCATGGATCATACTTCATGTCTGGTGCTTGTGCTCATGCATGAAGTAAACTGTGCTGAAGTCCACCTCTCCGAAGAGTGCCAAAGCAGAGAAGTGAACGGTGCTTAATCACAGCTCAACTGCAATCACACCGGCCAAAGTTGAAGTGTGCTTAAGCACAGCTCAGTTTGCCAGTGTGACCATGTCCTAAAGTAAATCTGTACAGTGACTTTCTTAACAAATCATCTTAAAAACACTTTGTATTAATCTATTGATTCTGATCAATGAACATGGATCGTGTCATATCTAGAAAGGAGAAACATATCAGCGTCTTGTGGGGCCGACAGTCAGTAGCACTGTCATAAAGTCTTGATCCTGAAAAAAAACCCAGTCTCAGCTGAGTGTCTGATGTCAAGGGAGTGGTCCTGGTTTGTGTGTGTGTTTGTGTAATAGCTTGACATGAATATCTGACATGCACACAGCAGAGGAGTATGACACAGAGAGAAGTTACAACTACATAAAACACTGTAAAAGTTCTGTACAGTTATTAAAACTTATATAAATCCTTTGGTACAAATATCCACCTGTTGGTGAGTAGCCTTTTGAAAATACTCATCGAAAATCCAGTGCAACTTTTATGGGAAGTTGATGACAGAGAAAGCATTATTCAACTTTTCAAACAAATTATTTTTTAAAGTATATTATTTATTGGAATTCATTTAAAATGTCATAAAAATAAATCTGAGCAGGTCTTAAAGTCATAACTGTTATTAAACTCTTATTATCATTGGAAATGAAATAATGTGTAAAGTTATTTTGGTTCCTATTAAAGAAAATTAAATTGTATATGTGAGATTAATCTTGCTCAACCAAACACAACTAAAAACTGCACTATGGTGAATTATTTTTGGACTTCTTGGTAGCCTGTGTTTGTGAACAACTTGAGTGAAACATAAATTAGTGGTGTTGTGTTCGGTGCCAATCTAAAACCAATAAACTTGAGTACCATGCTTAAGGGTTAATTTTGGGATGCTAAGTTTCTGTTTTGTGAAGCCCTGATTTACTGAAAACTTGATAGACATCTATTGATGTAGGCTTGTGTTTGAAGCAGGCCTGTATAATGATGACCTCTGTGTCATAAGCAAAAATCATTCACATACTATTTCTGGACATTTGTGATCAGTTTGTGTTTGCTGTTAATGAGTTATTTCAAAACATAATTTAATATGTTTTGCAAAATAAAAGCCCATATCAATAACCAGTTTTATAAAGAGGACACATTATAACAGTGTAACAAAACAGCATCATCCTGACCATCCTAAAATACAGTTGTGGATAATACAGCACCAAGAATCAGTGATTTATCTGATTCCCCAGCAGCCCGACTCACAGCTATGTTTACCAATATTATGACGAACACTGGAGGGAGGAATTTAAGCAATGATTTAGCCATTTTAAGAACCATGAAAAAGGAGAAATACTCATCTATTACAGTTCTTCATGCTGTGGTGAGTGGAGAGGTGCGTGACATTTGCACTTTTTATTAACAAAAAGGAATTTTATTCTGAACAGCTACAAACCAGCGTGGTGCGAAAGACTTATGGCAGAGGTTTTCCTGAAGGTGTCAGAGGAATTGGAGCTGACTGAAAAAGACCAAAATACAATTATAAAGGTCACAGCAAATGTGACTAAGGATGTTAGAGTTATACAGGTTTACATTTAAAAGATGTATATTGAAGCATAAAATGAAACAGATTTACATAGACTACACGTTTGGTTTTAGCTTTGAATGCTTAAATGTGTGGTTTTTAGTGTAACATATTCAGTGACTGTCTATAACTTTACAGTTGTTCTGCAATTCCATAAATTTAATTTACAGACTGAAAAATGGTTATTATTTCATCCCTGTCAAACTAAACCATAGTGCAGTGAATACATTGAAGCACTTTACTGTTTATGTGTTAATCAGGTTTTTGATTGTGGCATTATAAGATCATCAGGAGACTTGTGTTGTAATATTATTGTTATTGGGAAACTCATAATTTTTGTTGTACCACAGGTTATTACATATTTTCTTGTGTTTTACATTGGGATAGCCTAAAAAACACACTTGATGACTACGGCCCATTAACTGTTAAAGATCAGACTTCAATGTGAGGAAACATGTGACAGCAATAACCCACTGAGGACTGTTGGTTGGTTTAATCACAACCTTATTTGCACACACAGAAACCAAACAGGGACATATGATAATAAGCCATGAAAAGCTACAGGTATGTGTGTAATGTGAATGTAATTTCTGTGGTGGTACAATAAATGTGATGTACACAGCAGGGAGGGAACACACTAATAGTGGTTTGTCAGAGGAAATCCGAGCGTTCTCGAGTCTTAATGGTTTGTTTTGTAGCCAGAGTTAGGACTGCGTCTCTCCAAACCTAATTGCAACCTCGGGAGATTTCAGCTTGATTAGGCCTCCCTGATCCTGCCAGGAGCATGTATCTATGCGTATGCGTGTATAGATATGAGTGTGTGTTTCATGTGTGTTTCATTAATGAAATCGAAAGTTTGCCTTTTGTGGATAAATTCTCTCCATGTGACCTGTGGATAAAGCCTGTGGCTCCAAATTAAGCCTCCAATTTAACAAGCATTGAGAAAACTCAGTGCTGTGTGTGTGTGTGTGTGTGTGTGTGTGTGTGTGTGTGTGTGTGTGTGTGTGTGTGTGTGTGTGTGTGTGTGTGTGGTGTGTGTGTGTGTGTGTGTGTGTGTGTGTGTGTGTGTGTGTGTGTGTGTGTGTGTCAGGAAGATTGAAAGAAAAGGGAGAAAATGAGGAGTGGGAGGCTTTTGGCTTCCAATCTTGTCCATTCCCCTGGCCTCTTATCACTCGTTGACTTGTTAACCATATTCTACGACTCCAACAAAGCGCACATCACAGACCTGACATCCACATCTTTCAAATCGGCTTTTGCCTGCCACTGCTCTCACATGTGTGTCCTATCTTCCCCCCTGTCTCTCCCTTCTCTCTGCTCTGTCACTATCCGCCGCTCGCCGTGCTAACCTGGAGAACTCGTTAGACCGCAAGGTACGATCCTGATGTCACTGCAAATCCATCGTCCCTACACAACCCCCCCTACAAAAAACATCCCCAGGTTAGACACAAAAAGGACACGCACACACACAGATAAAAACAACACAGGGCTGCAGAGTCTGTCTGCTGACAGTGCACATCCAGGTGGTAAATGCAGTTATGTTGTCTGAGCCTTTTCTATCGCCCACAAGTCCAACAGCATCAGACAATAAAGAGAAACGGCCCTCACCTACAGGAGCAGGCTACAACATAAGCTGGCTCACCACTGCAAAAATAACATCAAAGTCCTTCTCTCTAAAGAATACACAGCATAACTCTTTCATATTTATCCATCACATTTTGACTACACTTCAATTTTCAGCAAGGTTCTTGGGCAATAAGAGAAAAAACACTTTGAACTAAATAAACAAATGCAAAGCAGGGATCTCTTGGAGCTTTGGAGTATAGGAAATATATTAAAGCAAAAAATGCAAATGGCCTTCACTGTGCGCTCCCTGAGAGCGGATAGCGCCAGGCATGTGGGGAAAGCTGTAGAAAAAAATAATCCAGGGGGAAGAAACGGCTCCTTTAATTCAATTTCAATCCAGGCTTTTTGACTTTTGTAGCCTCTTGGCTGGGATTATTCAAGTTCTAGATGAGCGAAGTGGAAATCCACCCAGCGCTATAAGCCTTTGTTGACAAATGTAGCTCTTGTTGGGAAGCAGCGAGGACAACAGTTGTAATTGAAACAGTTGAACAGGACAGCTTTCAGAACATCTCTGGACAAGTCTTATAAGGAGGTCTCATCAAAGAGAAATGGACTGTAGCGCAGACGTTCAAAGAAAAACTACAAGCTCCATTTTTCCAGCACTATTAAAGAGGAGTCTGATGTTTTTTCATCAGATGACAGACAACTGAAAGCAACCAGCAGTGCAGCACTTTGTCCTCCCCCTCACTCAGTCTCCTGAGCCTCAAAAACTTAATTTTTCACCACACAGAGTTTTTCAGAGGACCAGCACTTTCTCTCCTCTCTTCTCCTACGCCCTCAGCTGGTATATTTAGATCGTGTACCTCCTCCCCTTCTATTAATGTCTCCCTGTCTCTCCTCTGCATGACTAACACTGGGGAATTTTTGTCATTATTAACATGTGTCACTTCCCCAACATGCTCAGAATAGCAGAGTTGGAGTTTGAAAAGTTTTCAACATTTTTAAACACTTTTGACGCCAAAAACATCATTACTGTAAGGGTTTTTTCCCATGTCACATCTAAAGCTGCAGCGCAAGACTAAGCTTTGATGTGTTTCAGGAAATCCCAAACATTAATATCACAAGCTAGGTATCTTGGCAACCAATGAGCTATTGTCTGACGACATCATACCTTCTGGGACAACAGCCGACATTGTTGGAGGTAGAGAGCAGTGCAGGGCCAAGAAATCTTTCCCTCATGTTGTTATCTTTAGCTATCAGAGAGGTGATAAAAGAGATGGAGCTGAGAAGCTTGCCAGCTTCACTTACATGCAGATATCTCTTTATAGAGATTAATGAAAGTTAAAACACCACCAGATGACCTCAGATGGTATCTCGTTTTGTTTCTGGCTGATGTGTTCTGCCTCTTTTTCTGCCTGTGAGGATCAAGTATTCAGCTCACTTAGAGATTAATGGACAATTCAGAGTAGGTTTTAGTTCAGAGGAGAAATACCAAAAATTTAAAGTCACGAGCTCCAAAAGTCATATCAGGTGTGTTTCATAAAAAACCTGTGAATACATCTTGGATGTATTTATTGGTGTATTTATTTATGGCAACTACCATGTTGATGCTAATATAAGATGAGATTTTTTTTGTTGAAAATAATGTGAAAAAGTGGGGTTGCCTTATAATCGGGGTCTAACCATTAACACATGCTGCAAGCAGGGATGTAGTGACAGGAGCTGAGATTGTCCAGAGGAAAGTGGACCAAAAGATGGGCAAATTAACAGACAGCTGAGGTGGTGCTATGATGCTAATTTAAAAATAATGATGGTCTGTGCAGCAGAGATGCTTACAACTGGACGGTGTGCTAATTTGTTATTGAGAAACATAAACAAAGGCATTACCATTACCAGAGCTGTCATCAGAATTGCATTCGAAAAATAGATCTTAGTGATTGGATTTAAAGCCAAAAATGAAACCAGTCTCCAATCATTATTTCAATGATTTTATCAGAATTTCAATAAAAAATAGTCTTTAAACAAAGAAATTTAGGTTAGAGTCTTTTTCTAAGAAATTGGTCTTAAAAGGAGGGGGGCATCTTACAACAGGGTTGTCCTATATTTGGGTCAATACGGTATTTGAAACGTGACAACAAGCAATCTTTGTAAACTTGATTCCTACCTTAGTTTTGTGTATCAGGCTACATTTGGCACTACTCACAGCCCAGTGCTCTGAGACGTGTCTGTGACCTAAAATGTTAGTGAATCCTGGTCATGTCCTACTAGTGCTCATCTAACAACCACAAAGAAGACATGAAAAGCAACAAGAGAATAGAATAGAACTTTATTGTCATTGTAACAAGTACAACAAAATTGAAGTCACAGCAGCAACCAAGAAAACAAAAGTAAGAAAGTGTATAGAAAGTGCAAATAGATTCATAAGAAAATAGATGATGACAGCTTGTCCATCATTCTCCAGTTCAGCCAGCCTCCTCCTCCACAGGGTCCAGGACTGAGCTTCTTCAGTCATGCTCCATCTCTGTCTCCTGGATCCTATCTGCTCACAGCAGGTGAAGCTCTTCCAATGTGGCGTTGGTGTCTGATGTTAGCTCTGTTAGCCATGTCTGTGAATAGCATGATGCTACTCTGCCCTCTGGTATTCCCTCTGTTGCTGGGTTAGCACAGCTAGCTCGTCCATCTTATTGGAGATAGATCTTACGTTCCCAATAACGATGGATGGAAGGACAGGTCCATGTCGTCACTTCTTAGCTCACACCTGAGAACCAGTACGTTGTCTTCACCTCCTTTTCCTCACCTTGTGGGAAGACATCAGGCCTTACACAAGTTAGCAATGACATGCTACAGGCTGCTAGCAGCTGAGTTCAAATGTAAACAATGCAGCCATGGTTATATGTAGGATCTCCAGACAAACACAGGAGAAAAAGTAGTAAAAATATCACTGAAGCCACAAAAAGTTTGGTGTCCATGACCAACAAATGAGCCATACAAAGTAATGATCCACTCCAAATACAAAGATTACGAAAAAGAAATGAAAAATTACAAGAAACGGACAAAAAAGAGAGAGCTGCTGCAAAAGGCAGCCATAGCCAACAGTGCGGCGCCTAACGACAACCAGAAATTATGGAATATAAATATTCATATATTTATGTACAAACACACACAGGCGTGCGCGCGCGCACGCGCACACACACACACACACACACACACACACACACACACACACACACACACACACACACACACACACACACACACACACACACACACACACACACACAACATCCCAAATCAACTGTAACTTACACAGATCTGCACCTTCTCTGAGGAAACCCTGCATGTTGCTCTCTCGTGATGGGAACTGAAATAGCCACTTTGGACCACACACAGACACACACACCACTCTGAGAGGCTTTCCCTACAGGACAACACTCAGACACTCTGAAACTAACACCTGCCACTGAGGGAAACACACACACACACACACACTTTCCTAAAAGCATTCAGTGAGCACTCAGCTCAGTGGCCAACTTGCATGCAGTCTTCTTTTTCCTTTTTTTTTTTTTTTCTGAGTCAGCCATGTTGGGTTAAGAGAGTGCTGTCGTCCTTTTGGGAACTCCAGAAATGCTCAAGAAAAGCTGATCCAGAGCTTGAGTGATTCATGAGAGTCGACAGGAGACTTCCAAAGCTGCTGGTTAAAGTTCAAAGTAAAAATAAATCTTCAAAAAATATGGTTGAGAAATGAGCAAAATAAAAGGTTGGAGTAAGGTTAAAGTTTATCAGGGAGGTCATGTCAACCAACTTCTCTTTCTGCTACTGCGTTTCTGGTTGTAACGATCAATAATGATCTGTAAGTACAGGTGGAATAGATATGTGCAAAGATCTCACAATTCAGTATGTATCATGATAAACGGGTTACAGTATGTGCAGTGATAATTTATAATACACACTTAGTCATATTTACCATGGTGGTCAAAACTGTTAGAACACTTGACAGATCTGAAAATGCTCACCTTTTTAGCCTCCAAAGCATGATCAGGAAACATGCAGATGAGCAAAATGAATATCCCATGAAGTGAGACCTTGTGTTTTCATCTACTTCCAGCTTTGATATTTGGTATGCTCATCTTTTGCAGCAATTACAGCAGCACATCTCTGAGGCATAGTGTCACTATGTTTTCTGAGAACTTCAACACTAATGTTATCTCATTCCTTCTGCAGCACAAGCCCCTAGAATGCACAATAGATCTGTCCAGTTTATTTTCCAACTCACCTGTAATTTGCAGGATAGGGTTAAGGTCTGGACCAAGCAGCAACTTCCAGTCTAAGAATATGAGACAATGCAGGAGTGATAAAATCTGCTGTTTCTCGAGTGTCTGCTTAAGGCTGGCTCCAGAAGTACCGGAAGTCATATACACAGCGAGCCGAAAAAAAAAAAAATGTTCAAAGCAGAATTAAACTATTTACAGTCTGGTTAAAAAACGTCTCCTGTCTGAATTGCTGAGTTTACTATCCACACACACTGTGGGGGGGGGTTCCAACTTGGTGGTTCAGGGGATATTAAGATCGAGAGCTCACCCAATCAAAGACACAGCTCAGGGTCACGTGACTGGTGGGCGCCCTATAGCTGTACACAAAGCCCTTGCCACTTCCAATATGGCTGCGATTTCAAATTTGCTTCATTGTCTGTTTCAGAAACAGACGGGTGACGTCAGGGAGACTACACCCATGTTTTATACAGTCTATGGTCTGGACTTAAAGTGACCTGTCCGTCATTTTCAGTGCTCCTTGTTGTTGTCTTTTTTTGGTATTTAGAGTAAAGTGACATAATGATGACATTTGAAGATACCAAAAGTAAGAATCGGGCCTTAATTTTGTACAGTGAGTGAAAAAAAACTGCTCACAGTGTAAGAATAATGTACTGGTTAAGTTTATTGAACTGAGACATTGTGGTGGGGTTTGTTTGTAGAAACTTGACAAGTAAGTCTTTCTTACTTACCCCACTAGCAGATTGTTGTTACTCTTTACAATCTATTCAGACCTCAATATGGGCTTCTCAGTATCTTGAAAAAAAAGACAGTTTTTCATTGCAGTGTATTTATGCTCAGCTATAGAAGGTAAGTCGAGGAGAGGAAGGGGTTAAAGATCTGTGTCCAACCACTCTTTCAGACTTTACCCTCAGTTGCATGAAAACTTTGAGAGAGGAAGAGGAGTCTCAGAAATGTTTTGAATGCAAAGGTGCATAAAGTGCATACATTGAGGAGGAGAGCAGCCAAACATCAATGCAGAGTTCACAACAGGGCGTCACACTGATGGCTTCAGCCTCCTCTGGTCTCATTCTGTGACTCTCATAAACTCCATGCTTCAGTCCTATTTCTCTGCCCTAAATGCATAATTTTGTAAATGAAGCATCTGCTTGGGTGGTCCCAGCGGGCCCATGTGTAACAGGCTGTGGCTGACACGCACACACACGAGGAGCTACATACACACCACTGCACGGGAAATAGTTTTGCTAATAGCCCCTAAAAATATGCACCTTTGAGGAAGTGTCTGTGTGGAAAAGGGCAGCATTGTACAAGTTGGTGAAATGTGAAATAATAAGTTGCAGAGGGATATTTGCTGGAATGTTAAATTGCTGATTCCTGCACAGACAAGGGATCAGGACGCCAAAACGATCGTCTGCTGCAGGCTGAGACAAATAGTGTGTTGAGGTTTTGCTGAATTAGGACAGGCCTTTATCAAAGTGCATTGTTCTGTGCAAGTCTGCTGGTGCTGCAGCTGCACAGATAAACGGCACACTCCGAGCTGTCAGACAAATAATAAGCTGGGAATACTGCGAAGAATCGGTTGTCAATATTTATTTGTACAACATCACTGTGCGCATGAAGTCACTGTTTCTATAGTAACATAATCCTCAGTGTATCGGTATGACAATAGGAATTAAATATGATTGTGGCAGAACGTTGGAGTGGAACCATGTCAATACAGAAGTGCTTGTGGGGCAGCAAAGTGTGGTTAAAGCAGCTCTGTTTTATTGTAAACACTAAATACTGTATTAACGCATTCAGCTGAAGCTTGTCTGATTTTTTGTTCTAATATCCACAAAAACTGCTCAAAGTAGTTTCAGCTTTGTTCCTCATAATGAAGAAATTATTTTGTTAATTCAGAATCTTGTTATTGTGCTTTGTGTGAGAGCATGGATGTGTTAATGCATCTATTCAGCTCTCTGTGAGTAGATCATTATGTCCAAGGCATGTTTTTGATAACATAACACGACAAGCAGCACAAAGTCAGATGCTTTACACAAAATTCACCTCTGTGCATGACCGCACCTCGCCCACACATATCCTTTCTTATTTCTTTCTTATTTCACCTCACATCCTGCTGCCCATTGCTTATGCATGCTGTTTTCACACAGGTAACCCCGATTGGCTGTGTGCCTGTGTGTACTTAGGTGTGTGTGTGTGTGTGTGTGTGTGTGTGTGTGTGTGTGTGTGTGTGTGTGTGTGTGTGTGTGTGTGTGTGTGTGTGTGTGTGTGTGTGTGTGTGTGTGTGTGTGTGTGTGTGTGTTGTATTAGCAACCTGCAACCACAGATAGCAGCAGAGCAGTAATGGTGTATAACTCATCTTAATGATGCAACAGTGAAGCAGCAGGTAAGGTCAGCAATGGATACTGTGGTGGAAGGTGAACTGCCTGGACACACACACACACACACACACACACACACACACACACACACACACACACACACACACACACACACACACACACACACCACACATCTAAAATGTGTACACACTCATTGACAAACTCATGAATGAATCAGCTGGAGACAAACACAGCTCTCAGCCCATAAACATGTGCCCTGCCAGTCTTCATATCACTCCAAATTCACTTCCCCTCTTTTATGCTTGCAACCCATTATTTCTTCTCGTACCCTTATTCATCCCATACACCTCCCTCCCTCTGTCGCTTAATCCCTGGGTCTCATGGTGTTATTGTTGGAGGTCACTCAGCACCCTGAGGAAGCAGGCTGATGAATAGATCCATGATTACTGGCTGTAATTACAGTGTCAAATGAACTCTTAGGTGTCCACTATGTGCAGGTTCTGTGTGTTTGAGTGTGTGCTCTTTCCTAATGTGCGAGTCAGCTCCCCACAGATGCACTTGCGATATCAGCATACACAACAACAGATGGGCTATAGTTACACCCACAAACACGCATGCAAATCCACACACAGGCATGCAAAAAACAACCAAGGTATCATTTATCATCATCTAAAGAAGCAAAAAATAAAAAAGCTGCATGTGCTTTCAGAATATTTATAGCTGCATGTGTGTTTGTGTGTGTTTGCAAAGGCTAGGCAGGTTAGCATCTGCACATTTAACCACAATGTATCCCATTTTAGCAAATTCCCCACAGCAGGACAGACCTCTTCACACTGCCAGTCAGTCCAGCAGATGAGTTTTGGCACTATCCTCTACACACACACAGTAACTCCCATCACAGGTTATTGCCAGAATTTCAGGATGAGCTATTGACTTGTGCACACATCCCTCCATCAGCCGTGGTAATAGAGAGCTGAAGCCACTGGGGCAGGCAGATCAGCAGCTGGGCTGGCAAGAATCAGAGGCAGACAGACGGACAAACAGTGTTTGCTTTTCTGCTGGGTGAAATTACGTCTCCTTTTGTTTCAGTCTCGCTCGTTTTACTTTTCAGCCTGATCAAATCAGACTAATGCAGGGCTTAAATCCATGAGTAAGAGGCCTTTATTAAACCTGCAACTGCTGATATTTTGGTCAGCAGGAGACATGACTTTGCCAGGTTGTCTTTTATCAAATAAAACAAACTAACTAGCAAACAGCCTCTTGATCAAACACACAGCATTTCCTGAGCAGGTGGAGTCGTGTTTGTGACTATCTATAGTCTGTGTTTAGTCTCTTGCAGCTACTGGAGGAGTTATGTTCCTCTTCAGCAGCTGAATGTCTCACAGTGCTCACCCACTAATTTCCTACCCTGCTCGTCTGTTGTTAGGCTCCAGACAGATCAATTTTGGTTGAGGCCATTTTCTGAAAAAAAAAAACACCAAAACAACTGAAAACAAAAGCCTTATCTTCATTTCCAAAAAAAACTTCAAATGGTAAAAGTACTTCTTTTGTTTATTGTAAATCCAAAGTGTAGCTGCTCACTGTTAGCAGGTTATTTTAAGACATTTCATTTTAAGACAGTTCTGATTGTGTCTTTAACCTAACCAGTGGCGTTTTTTTATAATTGCCAAGGGAAGTCTGGGTTCCCCAGCAAAACATTGCAAGAAAGAAAAATATTCATTGGCTTCATCACAAAATATCATTTTTATTTTTGACATTTCTTTGTTGTTGAAACACTATATGAGCATACTTTGGTAGAGCATGAGAATCAAAACAGCTCCTCGCTTGACAAGCAATCATTGTGTATTACACTGTCTGTCAGTTCATAGGCCAGCTTCACCTAGCATCCACTAAAGAAAAAACAGCCCTTATTAGCCAATCAGATTGAAGCAAGGCTCATCGTTTGCTGGCTGATTCATCATTAAAAAAACTTAGGAGAGGCCAGATGAAACCTGGCTTCCAAACAATCACAACCTGTTACCAAAAGACCCACACTCTATGCAACTGGCTCGCTGTGACGAGCTGGATCACACAATGACATTGTAGCTAACAAGTCAGAAAATTAACAGAGACGGGGACCTTGAGTGCCTTGTAAAAGTGACTTTACAAAACTTCCTTTGGAGGATCGACTAAAAGTCAAACCAGGTGGTAAGCTGACTACAAAGCTCAGTTTAACTCAGGGGAGAGCTAAGGGAAAAGCTAGAGTGAATGCGCGCAAAATATTTTTTTATATCCTTATAATATCATACTTGCTGTATGATTCTCATTATGTGTTAAGCATTCTGCTGTAATGAGGCAATGAGACGTTTAACAGCTGTGCTTTCTCCAACTTGACATGGACGAGGCGCCGCACTGTTGGCTATGGCTGCCTTTTGCAGCAGCTCTCTCTTCTTCGTCTGTTTCTCGTAATTTTTTCATCTCTTTTTCATCATCTTTGTATTTGGAGTGGATCATTACTTTGAATGGCTCATTTGTTGGTCATGGACACCAAACTTTTTGTGGCTTCAGTGATATTTTTACTATTTTTCCCCTGTGTTTGTCTGGAGATCCTACATGTAACCATGGCTGCATTGTTTACATGTAAACTCAGCTGTTAGCAGCCTGTAGCATGTCAATGCTAACTGGTGTAAGGCCTGATGTCTTCCCACAAGGTGAGGAGAAGGAGGTGAGGATGACGTGCTGGTTCTCAGGTCTCAGCTAAGATGTGACGACATGGACCTGTCCTTCCATCCATCGTTATTGGGAACATAAGAGCTACCTCCAATAAGATGGACGAGCTAGCTGTGCTAACCCAGCAACAGAGGGAATACCAGAGGGCATTGTAGCATCATGCTATTCACAGACATGGCTAACAGAGCTAACATCAGACACCAACGCCATGTTGGAAGAACTTCACCTGCTGTGAGCAGACAGGATGCAGGAGACAGAGATGGAGCATAACTGAAGAAGCTCAGTCCTGGACCCTGTGGAGGTGGAGGCTGGCTGAACTGGAGAATGATGGACAAGCTGTCATCATCCATTTTCTTATGGACCTTTTTGCTCTTTCTATACACTTTCTTACTTTTTTTTTCTTGATTGCTGCTGTGACTTCAATTTCGTTGCACTTATTACAATGACAATAAAGTTCTATTCTTTTCTATTCTATTCTAGTCTACTGTGTGCCGTAGCCATAAGCATGCGCACAGCCTGATCACAGGCACAGTATCATGCATACACTCGTCAAATCGACATGTGATGTGACTCTCAGGCTTACTACTTCTCACAGTCACTGCCCTCTTTTTTAACAGAAACACTAAAATCAATGAGAAGTCAGGAAAATAACAGTACTGTAACAGTCATTTGAAAATAACAGCTCAACGCTGAAACAAATCTGGTGTTTATCGTTCTGGCTTCCTCAGCAATTTTGGTCACTGGCCGCCACTGAGCGTAACGCTGACACAGGAAAGAGCGCCGTTTGGCTAAGCTTTGTATCATGTGAAATGTGTGCTATGAATACCGTAGATGCTGCCTTCTGAGTCAGGCTGAATTTTCCTGTGGAATCAAAACAAAGGGTCAAAGATCTGATCATTGTCAAACACTAACATTAATACTTTACTCTAGTTTGTAAAAATCAAAGAATCTTTAAATTCCTTCCCACATGTGTTCAGAGGCGCAGAAATAAACTGAAGTGGATGGTAATTTGTTTTGCTACAATCTGATTATACAGGGAAACATTTTCCCGCACTGTCACTACAAGTTGAGTGAATCATTCATAATGCTTTGCCTCATGCACCCATTTCCCTGCAAGACGTATGCACACAAGGACATACACAACATGTGTAAGAACATGCATACCTCTGTTCATAAGAATGCAAAACATGAAAATATTTGCATTGTCAAAGCTGGGGACCAAATCAAATTCAGAGCTGCATACAGAGGAATAATAAACATGGATACACAATCCCGCCTTCTGTCTCTCTGTCTGTCTGTACACCTGAGTGTGTGGCTGAGACTCCTTGCATGTGTGCATCACAAGACAAGATAGCCAGTGTGTGTGTGTCTCGTTGGTATTCCAGCGTGGCTTGTTGTGAGTGCGGTTTCCCGCAATTCTTATCAGACTTGTGATCACAGGAAACCAGTCTCCTGAAATGGAACACATCCCTCCCTCGCTGTGCCAGAGATGCACACACACACACACACACACACACACACACACACACACACACACACACACACACACACACACACACACACACACACACAATCATCCCTGTGTTTCTCCTGTGCTCTTGACTCCCTTCTTTTAGCCTAATTCAATCTTCAACTTATAACCCATCACTGAAACACACACAGCCAAGAACTTAAATGCAATTTGGAACAATGCGAGCTGAGTAAGTTTGTCTTATGAATACATAAGATTGTCTCTTCCTGCTCTGAACCAGCAGAGGCATTCAGCCTGGGGACGGGTAAAACAACTGCTGGCTTAGAAAAACAAGAGACAGAGCTCCAGCCAATACAAAGTACAACAGAGGAGAAGACATGTTCTATGTGGTGGGAAAAGTAAAGAGGTCGACATTTTGAAGGTTGGTGGGTTGGAAGGAGAAAAGTTAGGAGAACGGTGGGGTGGGGGTGAAGCAAATGGCTGCCAGTTTCTACTTGGCTTAGCCTCTTTCACTGTGCAGTTTGTTTCCTGACACTCCGGAAACGGTTTAATTGAGCCAGTGATGTAGTGTAGTAACTCAAAGCACATGAGCTGCGTGCTCACTTTAAAGCGACGCAGCACTTCAGTAGCAGCGAGGTAGATCTGCATGCTGATGTGTTGAGAAATGCATCACACAGAGAAGTTCATGCAGGGGTAAAAAAAAAAAACTAGTGACAAGAAAAATACCCAGATAAGAAGAAACTGTGTTCAAAAAATCCAGCTTTGCTTCAGTCTGGGAAAATGTGTCCCAGTTAGCATCCTGCTGCTCAGTTTACACACATAGCAGCACACACACACACTCACACGCTCACACACATTCTCATGCTGCTAATGAACAAGCTGCTGTCTCACCTGGGATTTCTCACCCTATATGTTTTCCTTTCTGTCTCCACCTTTTCTATACACCTCCTCCACTTCTTCATGCGTTCTCCTGACAGCTTCACAACTCCTGAGTGAAGATATCTGACATGTGCCACTCATCCTGGCAGTCACACACCCCACATTTCTACACAAATCATACTAGTAAATCACATTATCAGAAAGTAATTAAATACAATTTGTGCTCTTTCTCCCTGTCTTCCACCCTTTCTGTGAACAAACGTGTGATCTGATTTAATGTCAGCCTGTGAATACATTAGCATAAGCCAGTGCCACATCCTTGTAAGCGACAGCGCTGTCACCTCTGCATCTGCAAATTGGAAGAACAAATAAATCTATTGAAGCTGCAAGCAGCGATGAGCGGGCCCTTACCCGGTGCTTGCCAACCGGAGCATATCCTAACCGCAACATGTGCAGCAAAATGTGGCTCAGCCAAAAGCCATAGGTCTAGACATTATAGTTATGTCCAAAACATTTCATGCCCTTAGCTCAAAGTAGCTGGATGCGCTGCAGTTTCGCGCCCCTGGGTGGCGCTATGGAGCATTAATGTTAGTGCAACCAGTGATAGAAATTCACTCAGGCTGTGACACTGAACCTCTGTGTGCATTTTGGTCTTAATCCAAAATTGTACAGGACAGCTTTTGAGATTTAATTGAACCAGCCAAAATGGTCAAATTTGGCAGTCTTTTGTGGCCAGGCCCATTGAGGTTCCAAAAATCCATTTGTATCATCTCATTGTCAATGCCTGTAGTATACTAAAGCCAAGTTTGGAGTTGATCAGACGAAAAACCTCGGTATTGTTGAATGTAATGCATAGGCTAGAAATGGTCAAAATCCAGTGTTTGCATCCAAATAGCGAACTTCCTGTTCAGAATTGGGTATGGTCGTAATAGACTTTTTTTGTTGGTCTTGGCATGATTGTTATGCCCACAAAATTTCAGGCCTGTTTGTCAAAGTAGCCGGGAGGGCTGAAATTTTGAACCCCTTGGTGGCGCTGTGGAGCATTA
The DNA here is from genome assembly GCF_033239565.1 of Halichoeres trimaculatus. Classification (NCBI taxonomy): domain Eukaryota; kingdom Metazoa; phylum Chordata; class Actinopteri; order Labriformes; family Labridae; genus Halichoeres; species Halichoeres trimaculatus. The sequence goes on from NW_027437189.1 coordinate 23,716,700, forward strand.
TTGTTAGCGCAACCAGTGATAGAAATGGAATCAGGATTTGATATTGAACTTGTGTGTGAATTTTGGTCCTGATCCAACATTGTACAAGAGAGCTATTAAGATTTTCTTGAAGGAGCAACTCTGGCGGTCATTTTTGGCCACGCCCAACAAAATTATAACAATTCTATAATGATTCATAATCTTCAATCTGTTGAGTATACATATGCTGAGTTTGGAGTTGATCTGAGAAAAAAACTAGGACAAGTTCGTTCAAATACATACCCTATGAACGCAAGTTTTCCCAATTTCAGGCCATTGCCATCAGAGGGCGCTGTACTTTCAGGGGAAAATAATGACATGGCTGCGTCCAGGGCACAACACTTAATTTGTGTGTGTGTTTTCATGCAGATCAGACTAATTTAAAAAAAAATGCCAAAATTTAAAACACACCGAAAAAAATGTTATAAAAATGTAATTATGATTATTGATCTTTAATGCGTCTAGTATACTCAGGCCAAGTTTAGGGTCGATAAGTGAAAAAACCTAGGACTAGTTCATTCAAATACGTAGCCTATAAATCGCCAAATTAAGATGTTTAGGTCCAAATAACAAAGTTCGTGTTCGGATATCAGGTGGGTTGTAAAAGACTTTTTTGGAGGGCTGGGCACAATTGTTACGTACACCACATTTCAGGGCTGTAGCTCACAGTAGCTCGAGGGGCTGCAGTTTTTAGCCCCTGGGGCGCGCTATGGAGCATTCATTTTTGGGCAGGCAGTGGAATCATACATTTTTCACTAGGATTGAATTTTGGGGCTAGGTGTGTTTGCCTTTTTTCCTAGGGAAAGGCAAGCAATTTGGGGTTAAAGGCGCACACTGAAGAATAATAATCGCAAGGGTTTCAACAGGGCTTCGCCCTGATTCTCGGGGCTCAGGCCCTAATAATTCTCCCACATCACAGGCTGGTTACAAAGGAACATCTTCACATAACTCATATTTGGGCATAACAAACACAATGCCGCACTATTCAAATGTTGTTTTCCCATCCACTTCATCAAGTTTGCATGGACTCATTTTCAGAATTTTCAAAGCAGTGACTTCCCTGTTTTTGGATGACTTCTCTACAGACTGACATATACTCAGCGTGACACACGTTTAAAGTTGCATTGTGTGATGTTTTGCGATATTTGAAGCAACTAGTTATTTCTCAGCTTTTGTTGCAGGTCACAGCTCTGTTTCATCAAAGACTCACAGCTGCGAGCCTCCGAGTCAAAGAGCCCAACATTTTGAGGCAGACTTCAAACAGTTCATTTTTAGTCAATCATATAAGCTGTTTGTACTCGGGGGCGTTGTTCAAGCCAGGTTGAAAAACCTTTGAAAATAATCCGGTGCATGCAGATGTGTTGTACAAAAATAGAGATTAGAGAGGAAGAGAAGTGGAAACAGAGAAAGGATCTTCATCAGTGATGTCAGTCAGTGCTAGACAAAATAAAATCTGTTGCCAACAGATTTAAACACGTCTGTTTAAAGCTTAATCCTCAGTTCAGTAAATCTGTGACATTGGTGTCTGGTGACGGTGTCTTTCTTTGCAAGATTTTTGATCTCTGTGTAAAACTGGAATGACTTGAAGTGAAACTTAAAAGAGGCCCTGTGAGGGCTTAATAAATGATTTTGAAATAGTTTACTTTTATATATTTGCCTTTCTATAACTCACAATTTAAGATAAGATCATCAGCGCCAAAAGAGAACATTTCTAAATGCTATTCCTCAGTATCTATGGTCAACCCTAATTACAGGATCCGTTTACAGCAAGAAGTCTCTATGACAACATTACACTGGCAAAGTAGCTTTAAGAAGATTTGCCTTTTTGCCTGGAGAAAAAGATTTCTTGGATTTATTTTGTAGCTGACTTGAGCTGAACTATCATAAAGAAAAGGACAGAGGGGTAACGCTAAACAGGAAGGTAATAGAGCATGGGCTAAGCTGTTAGTGATTATGTCCATTCCAACCCACAGTCAGCAGTTATTCTGCAGTGGTCTGTTCAAACTTGAGAGTCCATTAATAAAATGAAGAGTGAGGTTACCATGCAGCAATTTGACTTTACAAAGTTGGCTTGTTTTTGCATTTCCAACTATGGCTCTAAATAACTATAAACAAATACCTCATCACTTCACATCTAGCAAAATTGTTGTCTTGAACAAAGAAAATTGGTGTTAAAAAGAATCCAATCTCAATTCACTTGCTTCCAAAACAAATGCCCGCCAAGGCAAGAGTTGCGTCCTTATGACAGTGGGTGAAAGTGCTCATTGAAAACAGAGCTTTTATCCCAGAAAAACACGATCAGGTCTGGTTTCACAGTGCCTTTGACTAAGAATGCAGCTTCATAAAGGCGCGTACACACTACAGGATAATTGGGCTGATTTTTGTCCCGATTTCCCCCTTACAATCAAAGCCAGCAAAGGCCCAATTGTCTGATGCCATCATGTGTGAGTTTCCTGTGGTGTGGGGTGTGTTAAGAGTGATTTCTTCTGGTCTGAGCCGCTCGAAAGGCCTCAGTTTCAGAGATCGTAGATGATGAACACATTTAATATTTGTGACTAAAAATCCTATAGTGTGTGGGGCGCTCTGAGAGGAGCCAAGCAGGTACAGCATGTAATGTCATGTGTGCCGGAGCAAAGCCAATCAAGATGTGAGCTGACTCAGCTGACTGACCGAAGAGGAAGTAAGAAATCTATTTGTAATACTTAAAACAACTTTACTCACCTCCAACTTGCATTTTTATTCATATAGCCCATATCCCTGCCGTCTCCAAAACAAACATCTTTGCTTTTTCCCGTACGTACGTCCATCATGTTTGTTTACATCAAAGTCATGTTTTACTACGTGAGATTTGGAATATTTAGTGTAAAGAAGCTGAAGCTCTGCTGAAGAATCTGTTAGTGTCTGGTGTTCTCAGAGTGCAGATCACACACTGTAAGTTTAAGAGAGAGAAATTTTGTGCTATCTGTCTTTTGTTATCATCAAGTGTGTGGTCTCTAAATGTGTGAAGTTTTGGAGAATCCTGTAATGCGTACCAGCCTTAGCCCCATTTCCACCAAGTGGTTCAGTTCAGGTCATCTCGGTAGGACACGCACTTTATGGCTTTTCCACTTGCGCTTCTTCCATTTGGGTGCCAGACCAAACCAATACGGCCCCAGAAGGTGGGGCTACAACACTGCAGACAATTGGTTGAAAGAATAGTCACGTACCGTGTGACAGTGGCTGTATATACACAGCCTTCTCTGAAACAAAGCTTGACTGGGCTTTCTAACAAAGAGCCACTTGGAAATCACAAAGAAGACAAATTGCTGGATGTCTCCCATTGTTACCCTTTGTTTACCAAGTCGCGTTTTTCTTCTTTGTTGTATTTATTAGCAGGTTACTGGTCACTGCTAAGGGGCCACACTATTGTGTCAAAGCTACAGCGTTCAGCTTACGGCGCCTACCTCAGGGGGAACAACTGGCTATGGAAATGATTAACCAATCCAACCCATACCAAATTGTACTGATCTAAACTGTGCTGCTTGGTGGAACGGAGCTTTACAAGCAGGAAACAAAACTGGATGACTCCTCGACTCTTCTACTACCTCTGTAGCTACCCTGAAAACAAAAGCCTACCTTCTTTGTCCTTCCTCTAGATACTACGTAGCTCTTTGCTGTACTGCAGCGTTAAGAGCTATACATCTCTAAAACCAGTAAAACTATTCATAAAGTCAGTGAAATATGTGATTGCTTGTCAGGCATGGTCGACTGATGGATGCAAACTTGCCATTGCTGAATTGGTAGTTATATAACAAGCTCCAAGGCTGACTGAGTCCCGCTCTGTATTCTCTGCAAACCCTATCAGCCTGGTGGTTTGTGTTTGTGGCAAAGGAGCCACATTTGGTACCAGACAGTTAAGGGAATTCCCCGCGGTGGGAAATAAATGATTGCGTTGCATTCCCTCTCCCTATTTTTTACAATGTAGCAGCTGTACTTAGCCGCAGGCTGCTATCTCAGAGATAAGACTGCATCAAAAACACCAGCAGACTAACAATTAAGTGATTGCAGAGATACCAGAATTACAAGAGCAGTCTGTTATTTAGCAAAGAAAAAAGAGTGGAGGACAGTTCAGAGAGACGGTGGTGGTCTTATTGGTGGGTGTGGATCTCGCGTTTTCCATGATTAAAACTGATCTTTCTGTCACAATTACTCACATTCACAAACAGTGCACATGCAAAGATTCACACAACCTGATTATGCCTGATTACAGACCGTTGTCTTCTGGGTGTGACATGAATTCAGATGTACACACACTCAGTCAAACACACACATACACAGCCAGTGTCCCAACGCCCCTGACAGCATATTGCCAGAATAAACAGCATCAGCCCTGTCAACACAGAGGTCTCACACTGTGAGAGAGTGACTCAGATATACACCTGGTCCCTGCACACACATCCACACAAACACAGACACACACATGCGCACACACATGCACACACCCACTATAAACACATCAGGGGATCAGAGATGTGCAGACACACACAGCAGGGAGAGGAGAGGATCAGTGGGGTAGTGATGATTTAAACACAGATGCATACACCTGCTCTTTCTTTGTCTCACACACACACACACACACACACACACACACACACACACACACACACACACACACACACACACACACACACACACACACACACACACACACACACACACACACACACACACACACACACACACACACACACACAGTGGGCCTCTGACAGAGATACAGACTGCTACCGACAGGCCAGAGGACAAGTGATTTCCTGGCAGCGTTGTCTCCTTCCCTCTTAATCCGGGCTGTAGGGGGCAAGCAGAGTCGACATCTGAGACCAGTGTACAGGATCCTCTCATACCTGACCTTTAACACAGCCAGACCAGAGCAGGTAAAGGTCTACAGCTCTCCAGTGACTTGCATGGATTCGATACTTCACAAAAGAGCCAGTGAGAGAGAGTGAGGAGGAGAGAGACCGGGCATCGGTACAAATGGAGAGTCCTTGAAGAGAAACCTGTTTCAAAGGAAAGTTGGTTCTGTGCTGTATTTCTCTCAAGATAGCTCGTTCAGATTCCAGTTTTTTTTCCTCAATAGAGCTTTGTGCCCATGAGACCATATCAGCAAAAGCTTGAAATTGTGCTGCACTTACTGAGTATCAGCGTATCCACTTGATAAGACTGTGTATGTGTGGTTTGAACTGGTATTCATAAACACAAAAAGCTTTAAATAGGTCAAATAGAGTATTGTAGAAAAATCACTGCCATTTCAAACCCATTCACTACACATTGTTTGATTGTGTCAATGACGTGTAATTACAATAATCAACACAGTATCCATCAGTGGTATTATTAAAAAATAGACTATTCTGCATTCTAGCACGTCATCTCAGTGCTTGCAGAGCTACAACACTAAATTGCTGCTTCCTGTGAAGTTAAGTTATAGGTGAATATAAGGTGAGCTGACTTTATTAAGATGACAACTTCATTAACTGATACAAGAAAGTTCAAGATTAAAGCTTTTAGATACCAATAATCTGAGTCCAGCCAACACACAGCATTAGCAAAGTCAATAAAACAAATGAAAAATTTTTACTGTTTTGATTAAGAAAAGTTACAGGAGAAGAAAATCAACACATATTGTTATAACTTAAAATACCAAGCTTTAAATGCAGGGTCTACAGCATTTTCCCAAAAAAAGAAATCATTTTTTACAAATTTTAATAATTCTACTCAAACCCCACTTCTGGGCCTCTGTACATGTGTCTCAGTGTCTGTGTCTGCCCCAACCCCTCCTCAGCCTGTATGTCGATGTTTTGGTTGTAACAAGATGTTTCTGGGTGGAGAGTAGACGTGGTTGCTTCAGCCAATCACAGTGCTCCCAGTTCGCAAGTGACTTTGTATGCTGATGATCCAAAGAAGCTTTTCAGAGCAGCTTAAAAAGTGGATGTAGCACAGAGTAAGAAAAACACAACCAAAATGAAACAAAATGCCATGCAGATAAAACTTTTTCCTCAACAAGGTTGAATTGGCTCGACTTTCGCTTTCGGGAGAAGCAGCACAGGATGAAGAGCAATGTGAGTTGGCTTTCTACTGACCAGGTTTGTGACAAATACCTGTGGTTAGCTTGTGCTAACATGCCAAGTCAGGTCTACGGCTCTCGAGACCCTCCCACATAGAAACACAATCCTACAGGTGGTTGCTGGGCTGCTGAGTGTGTTCACATAGTCACAATTGGATGCAGCTAATGCCTCTGGCGCTGAGCCAAGAAAGAGGAGCCCAGTTTGTATGTTGTAATTACTAACAAGTAATAAAAATCCCAGCAGACCCTACCTTTAAGTGAATAGCTTGATGTCTGCATCTTGGGTGTGAGTTTGCAAAAACAAACTTCATAAGGTACCAGCACCAATATGTGGGAAAGTCTGGCACCTACCTGCATAAAAATGCAACTTGAGGCACAACCTAGTTCAATTAAGTGAAACTTCATTATTCCTTATTTTGAAAGTTTAGCAAATTTGAAACTTGTGCAATGTCTTTGAAGATTAGACACCCTGGAAACAGGAAGAGCTGGAGCTGGACGCTGATGAGATGGAAAGGAGATGAGACAGATGAGGGGAGAGGTCGGCTGTGATTGAATGAATGAATGGCTGCATAGTCTTGCAATAGCTAAGCTAACAATCTGCTGTTGTTGCTTTTTATTTACAACATTTGAGATTGATATTGATTTTCTAATCCAACTTTGCGGGAGAAAACTTGAGGATCCTGTTCCCCAGTTTTTCTTTAAACCATGCTTTTTGTTACCAAACATGAGAGCTGTAAAAAGATACAACTTAAAAATGTTGTCATTGAGATGCTGAATCCTGTGACCAAATATAATACAGGATTACTCTATATTGTCCAATATTTGACTGTCTCCAAACAGAATTGCACTGAACTCAGTCTAGGGAAGTTGTTATAAGGTGGCATTAAAGGGTTATTCTGTAACACAACAAAGGACCTCCCACAAACACATCTCTCCACAGCAAGAGAGATAAAGGACTAGCTTTGACCTGCCACCCGTACCCATGACACCTGCTACACGGGTCAGTCAGCAAGGGGTGCTGCGTCTGTGAAAGCCAGGGTGAGCCGGATAGCTGGTCACCATGCAGTTTAATCTCAAACAGATTCCCACCACCTGGCTCGAATGGCACCACACCAAGCCCTAAAGCCCTCCAATCTGGCAACTCCTACTGTCATGTTGAAGAGGGTTCAACAGGAACTCTGCTGGAACAAGGACGGTGGTTGTATGGGTAAATGGATCGCACCATTTGCAGCTGGAAGTGCAGGTCATTTTTTAACCTCCATCTCTTGAAGGAAGTGTTTTTATTTTTTACACATCCTCAGCTGTATTTGCCCAGCCAGGCTTGCCGTGAGCTGGATACAGTCAGAGTGATGGGTGGCCTTCAGGCGCCACTGTTGCTTAAGTATATGTGAATACATGAATGTTTGCCTCAGGGGAGGATTTGCTCTGGGGTCTTTCATTACCAGTTTGCAGTCAGGCTTTTCAAATTGACACAATTCTAAGATTTCCCTTCAGCATAAAGCATGTGGCCTGCAGTTAAATCTCCCATCTGTTGCATGAGGAGGACTTAGCATTTTGGCTTGGCTGTGCTCTTCTTTGTTAAAAAAGTGTGCTGCAGAGTTGTTTTATTTCTCTAGTGTAGAATGAGGTCAACCATTTATGGTTAAGCTCCACAGGGAGGCTGATTAAGAAGAAGAGGAAATGCTTTCCTTGTTCTGAAAAATAAAAAAAAGATCATGTATTGTATCAAAAGTAAAACAGGTTGCTCAGATTGCATAACGATAATAATCTGAAGAAAAGAAGTGTAATTTTTCCAAACGGTCAGATCCTTCACATAGAATGTCATCTGCCTTTCCAGACCAAGAAAAAAAAGATGGGTTACAAACTCAGATCCTCATTGCCAGTCTACGACAGGATCATGTCTTCCAGAAATATGTGAGATGACCAAAAGCTTTGTGTAATTTTTACCATCTTGCTCATAAAAGTTTCATGATGGTCACAAAACAACAGTGCTAACAAGAGGTACACACATTTCACTCTAAAGTGAGGTTCAGTCACACTAAAAGAGTTTTTCTTGGGATGTATATACAAAGGTTTCAAATCAGATTACAATTATTTCTCAGTTGATCATGCATGATCATGCCCTGCAATTCAGGGCAGAGCCTAAGAAGTAGCAACACTATAAAAAGTTTAGTGTTAGTCATCTTCAAAAGTGTGACAATTCCAAAGGTCTGAGAAGGAAGAGAGCTGAATAAGAACAGAAATGCCAACATAAACAATCCTGAAGACTCTTCACTTCATTTAGCATCATCTTCAATGGGGATGTATAACGTGATGTAGATTATTAACAGAAAAGCAGGCTACAGTGAATTGTACTGTTGAGTTGATTGTCAGTTAGAACCAGGAGGCTAACATGAATCTGTTGTTTTGAGAGTATTACAGCCTGAAAAACTGGAGCGACCATCCATCTGCTATGGATCCAGTCAGAGTAATTTTCTATGGATGGATACACAGGCTATCCTGTTCAGAGAGCCTCTCCCAGCATTCTAAAGGCGAGAGGCTGGGTACACTCGGGACTGATTGCCTGTCAATTACAGAGTTGACACATAGAGACAACCTTTCATGCACTCACACCTACAGACAATTTAGAATCACCAATTAACCTGATGAGCATGTTTTTGGACCGTGGGAGGAAGTTGGAGTACCAAGCATGCACAGGGGAAAAATGCAAACTCCACACAGAAAGGCCCACCAGGCGAACTCGGAATCGAACTGGTGACCTTCTTGCTCTGAGACTGCAGCAGAGGGACTATTTTTGCTGTAAATCAATATCAAAATCTCTAAATAAATATTTGAAGTTCATGAGTTAATGCGGGGCTACACGGTGGCGGAACAATTAGCGCTGCAGCCTCACAGCAAGAACGTCTCTGGTTTGATTCCCAGCTTGGCCGGTGGGCCTTTCTGTGTGGAGTTTGCATGTCCTGTGCATGTGTGGGTTCTCTCCGGATACTCTGGCTTCCTCCCACAGTCCAAAAACATGCTTACCAGGTTAACTGAACACTCTAAAATGCTCTTAGGTGTGAGTGTGTGAGTAAATGGTTGTCTGTCTATGTGTCAGCCCTGTGATTGACTGGCGACTGGTCCAGGGTGTACCCTGCCTCTCACCCAATGACAGCTGGAATAGGCTCCAGCCACCTGCGAAGGGGTATAGAAAATTAGTGAATGAATGAGTTAATGCCCCATGTTTCTTCATGTTTGGCTCTTCCTCACCCTGTCAGGATTCTGATTTGCATAAACCCTGTATTTATCACCCTTTACCAAACTCACCTTAAAAGAGACTTTACCAGGCAACTAGAAGAATTTATCCATCTGTATTTCTCAACGTTCATTTGAGTTGTTACTTCTGAGTTCATAAGCATAATTTGATCACAAATTTTGCCTATTTGGAGGCACAGCTGACTTAACTGACAAGCTGGATGGAGCCATTAGCAAGGGCACTCAAAGCCTGTCTCAATTTCACCTCTCCGCTGGGTTGAGACTGTGTCAGCATTTCCAGTTTGACTGCAGGAGAATCAAAACTTACACAAATGTGTGACAGCACAGAGGCTATGTCCATGTATCATACAACTTTTGGTAGTCATTAGGTTTTGTCATTTCACACATCTAGTGTTTGTCTACTGTTCTAACTGAAAGTGCCTGTGTATCTTGATTAGGAATGGGTACCTTTCACATTGAAACAATACGGTACTGACTCCCGGTACCTGGCAATCGGTACTGGTACTCAACGGTATCAATTTTCGATACTTCTTTGTGATTTTGTGGGAAAAAAAAATACAGATTTGTTTAATGATTAAGTCCTTTTTTTTTCAATTAAACATATTTACTCTTCAGTATATAACATTGCAATGCTGTGTTCATGTCCAGCATGGAAAATCTCATACTCTTCCTCTCCCTCACAGTCACAAGGATGCATTTAGGTACCTAAACATGGTACCTTTTGATTTTACATGAATCGGTTAGTGGTTCTTTTGACATAATTTGGTTGGTACCTATAAAAGTACCTAATCTGGTACCCATCTCTAATCTTGATGTAATTTTTTTGAGTCATCAATACAGCTATTAACCAGTCAGAGCAGAGGAAGAAGTGGAGGAAGATAACTTGAAGCTATGTGAAGGTTGTGTTATGATATGTTGGGGTGCTGTGAGATCAAAATAAAGTGTAATGTATGCAACGTGGCCTGCATACTGACACACACAGTGGATTAGTTTGCATAACTTATATAGAATTTATTTAACAGGAATAATTTGTTTTATTTATGTCACAGGCAGGTGCTCAGAGAAATTAGCAATCATTGAGAAATTACATTTCAAATTTGTCCGTTACATTAAAAAGAGCTAATGTTAATCGAAAAACTGTCTTTGTTTTAAGAGGCATACGATACGACAAAGGAGCCTTTACTCAACAAATTGCTTTTAATACAAATACATCATTAGAAATGGCTGCAGTTCAGTGCCAACAGGTCAATTATTAATACACCATTTTCCGGCTGGGTAAAACAATTTTTTGTTAGATATCAAAAAATTAGTGCCACTCTGCACATTAGACTAAATTGAGTTGATTCATATGGATACAAAAGCAGAAAGAAAAGATGCAGCCATGATTTCCAGAAGGAATATCACAAAGTGCTCCATCTGAACCACTCACACTTCTGTTGCCCACTCTCTTCTGTTTCCTCATTTAGGTGACTAATAATAGTCTACACACTCCATGAATCACATTTATTAAGCAGATTGAGCGCAAAGAAAAAAAAAACTCTCACCTAAGTCTCCTGGCTGCTTATTTTTCACAGTCTCATTGAGCAGAGGGAAATTTAAGAGCTGCACACTCACACGCACCAAGCACTTGCTCAGAAGACCAACAAAACATGACTCAACATTATAACACAGCTCAGCAAATGAAGAGCTTATATTTGGGCTGCACTCATCCGCCTCTTGAAAACAGAAGGGCAGAGCCGCAGAAACAGAGAAACCAGATTGGAATAGATGAAACAAGAAAGAAAGAAGCCAAGAGGCAGCAAGAGAGGAAGAGGGACGGAGTGAAAGAGAGGAATAGTTAGTAGGTGGAGACCTTGAAGAGCTTTTGTTTTTTGAACACGATGAGTTAGTGAGGCAGCACTTGGCAGCAGCTTCAAAGCAACAAACTTTAATCAATCTTTGCAGCTTGTCCAACACACTCGCACAAAAAAGAACGTACACGTGGAAGCAAGCAAGCAGATGATAACACACTCAACAGTAGACCTTTGTTGTGAAAGGGAAGAAAGTTTGGCACTTCCTCTGCATGGCATGCTTGGAATAAGGGAGAGTCACGCTTGATACAAAGACTGTGTGTGCGCGTGTGTGTGTGTGTGTGTGAGTGTGTGTGTATGTGTGTGGCCTATGCTGTTTCTTTAATGAGCTCGGTTTACACACTTCGTTAATTGGCTAGCACAGCAAAGGAGCGTCCAAGATCTACAGACCAGTCTGCTAACACACACACACACACACACACACACACACACACACACCTACACACACACACACACACACACACACACACACACACACACACACGCATATACACATCTCCATTTCACTGTGCTTATTTATTCATGTATTAGTTAGTTTGTTCCACTAGGTTCACTTGCAGGCTGCTGTAGTAATTGCCACTATATTCTCTGCATTGATTTCCCCTCCGACTGCAACACGCACACTCACACACACGCGCGCACACATACATATGTACTCAACCATGCATACACAGATGCTGACTCCCTGGAAGAGCCTTTTCCTCTGCAAATCTGCCTGTGCGTGAAACAAAACAAGTGCAAATTGTATTCTCACTCAATTTATCTACCCGTTTATCCTTTAACCTGAGTTTCTCCAACATGCACTCATTTGTATGAGCAAAAAGACAGGTGAGACAGCAAGAATTCTAATTAAAGTATCTGCACTGGGGAAGAGAACCAAGCATTTTTTTTTACCGGCACAGCCTCATCACACTGGCTGTAAAAATAGCATCAACCCCACAATCTGGGCAATGTTCAGGGTTCCTGCAGCTCAGGGCTTGTTTCTGGTGAGCATGAGGAGGTACAGTGGAGAGGTGCAGCTACTGCTGCTGCACAACAAACACACACTCTGTCCACACTCTGTCCACACAGGCATTCGTGATGTAAAGTCCATTTAAACTGGACTGTGAGAGAGCCATGCTAAACATGATTACAGATGGGAGTGGTGTATGTGTGTGTTTGTGTATATTTGTGTGTGTGTGGATATGTGGGCAAGCAGGACAGGAGGTCTGCTGTGAGAGATAACTGCTCAAATCTGTCCTCTCCTACTCACTCACACCCTCCTGCTCAGACCTCTAAAAGCTTACCCCTGGGCTTACCCTACTACACACACACACATACACACATATCCTCATATCAACTCTATCCCAAACTCCCATTTCAGCCTTCACAGTTTCCCCAACTCCATCACTGTCGGCTGTTTTTGGTTTCAGAGAGATGGACAAAGAGAGACATGAAACAGTAGGCTGGATAACAAGCGCATTAATACAGCTTGGTCCAGACAGGGTTTGGTCTATTTCTGCTGTGCAGGTTCACACATGCATGCGCATGTATGCACATATGCACTCACTTGCACCAGCAAGAAAACACAGAGAGAAGGAGAGAGTTGGACTGGGGTTGTTAAATATTTAAACAGTTTGCTTTAGAGCTGAAATTGAATTAGAAAGGCACAGGAAGACAGTGGGGTCCCTTAAAAATGCGTCATATCAAATGCTGGCTGCAGGTAATGATACTGTATGAGACCTCAGAGGAATGCACTCAAAGCTTCCTTCACAAATTTGTTTCTTTTGTTCACCCAACTTTCAAGCACTCCTTGTTGTTTGTTTAGAGGTTCCTCCTTCACCCTACCCTCTCCTATTTCTTCCCTTGAACAAACAACTCCCCATCAGATGGATTTTCTCCTCACCATGCCTCATTGAATTACTGTATCCTCTCTTTTCCAAACACCTTTGAGGGCGGAAAGCACCAGGCTATGTCAAGGAGATTCTTAAGATCCTCATCTCACCCTACTGGGGAGGTACAACCGTGAACAAATCTTATCTTAGAGCAACATAGCCCTGCTTTTCCCTTTACACACACACACACACACACACACACACACACACACACACACACACACACACACACACGCCTCTGCTTTGAATGGGCAACCAGGGGGCAGCACTGACACCGTTGGATGTGTAGCCAGAGTTTTGGGCTGCCACACATTTGTACCACGGACAGCTCCCTCTTTGAATCCTGCTGCACTGTTCAGCACCACAGACAGCTCTCTGCTGCAGACGGTGCAGTCTGGGTGACACGGGCAGTTTTCAAAGAAGGGGTCTGAGGGCCTTCAGGGACCTCATTAGTGTAGTCAGGGTTATGAAGTCTAATAGTCAGCTAATTTCTCACAGTTCAGTCTGGGGCTTATTCCTGCTGCGTTCAACATCACTGGCTAAAACTCATCTGAAGTCTCACCTTTCAGAGGAACTATCACCTGCTTCATTAACCTTTCCACTTAAGAAAACTCAGGGAGGATTGATGGAAGTCTTTGTAAAAAGATAGGACTATAACAAATTTTATCCTTGAGGCGATGACAGTGAAATCATACACCCTTAGTTTTTGGCCTTAAGTGTGACTCTTGGATTATCGAGTGTCGTAATCTATATAATGCATAGGGATCGGTGCCTTTCACATTTGAAACGATACAGTACTGATACCTGGTACCTGGCAATTGGTATCGGTACTCAACGGTACCAATTTTTTGGTACTTTTTTGTGTTTATGTGGTAAAAGATATTAATTTGGCTTTCAATTTAACATGTTAATTCTTCAATATATAACCTTGCAATGTTGTGTTCATGTCCAGCATGGAAAATTGCCTTCTCTTCCACTCCCTCACAGTCACAAGGATGCATTTAGGTACCTAAACATGGTACCTTTTGATTTTATGTGAGTCAGTTCTTGGTCCTTTTAAACAATTTGGTCGGTACCTATAAAAGTACTAATGGGTACCCATCCCCAATAATGCAAAGTCTATATCATATTCTTCTACATTTCATGTAACAACACACACCACATTAACAAAACATTGAATGACCTGTACTAAAACAAGTCCTGGAAAGTACAATGTTGACCATGTTCATTACTTTTAACCTGGACTGTTATCTGTGTCAACATTGCACAACTGAGGCAGAGGGCAATGACCTAAACCAGGATCCTGCAACCTTTAATTTCACAGGCATCATTTTGCCTCAACTTGACTGGATTAAAGTCATTCCTGAGCCACAAAAATCGACCGAAAAAGTAAATAAAAAATAATTGACTTTCATAACATATATGGGCAATGTTGCCCAACTTATCATTTTTGTTGTTTTTTATTATGTCTTGCCACATATCAAGCATGTTTATTAAGCCGTTACATTGGCAGTTTAATGAATACATCCACACATAATTAAAATTTATTTTCTTCCAGATGTGTCTTTATGTACATTTAGTTTTCTTAACAAAGGTGTAAAACTTAAATTTTAGCCACAGGTACATGAAAAGTTGTTAGGCTGTTGATGCTATAGGAGGTGGTGTAGAGTGATGGCAGACTTTATTGCAAGATGTGATACATATTAAGTTCAAAAAAATTTAACACATAATTTAATTTAAAAGGAGTCAAAGAGCAGGATGAGGCTCCTGAGTCGCAGGTTGTAGACCCTTGACTTCAACTAAAGTAAATAAATCGGATTAATGTTTCCAGGTCGTGGAAGGGAGGAAATTTATTTATATCATGACTTATCCGGAAATATACATTTGTACACGTGCCAGTTTGCTTCTTAGCTTTTTACTTAAAACTATATGAAACAGATTCACAGTAGTGCTTCAGGCAGAGGGTGGAGATCACATAGCCTGTATAATTTATGTTCAGTGAATGAAGGCTTATTTAACTTTACAGCAATTCATTGCACAGTTGTTAAGATATAAGGTATTTTACAGTAATGCAGATAATTATTCTGTTCACCTAGCAGGGATTATACAAGAGCAAAGAGGAAAAAAAAACATATTGACAAAAATAATTAACAATGTTATTCCTTGTGTTTGAAACCCCCTCCGCCTCTAGCCATCACAAATGAAGCTCCTCTTTGTGCCCCTCTCGGCCACAGCTGCAGCCGAGGAGAGGACACAGGGCTGGCTCAGCCTCATCACATAAAGGCAGGCGGAATGCTAATAAAGTTGGATTCAATCAAATTGAAAGCAGTCTTTTGGTAATTCATGGCTTTAAAATTAGAATTCTTGTTCTGCATTCAGAGCCCGTCCCCGTCTCTCCCACACAGCCTGAGTCTTGTCCTGACTCAAACTGAAGGAATGCTGTGTTATCTACTGACAACATGTACAAACGAAGGAGATATTTGACTGAACTTCAGTGTCACCATAGACTCAACACTTCAGATTATACAATTAAGGATTATATTCAAGAGATATGGAGTGAAATCCTTCTTTTCTATTGTGACATGATTTTTTCCTCGAGACACTCTCAGCTGTTTGTGTTTGCTGCAGATGATATCATCATCACTATCGCCGCCATCATCTTTGTCGTCATCCCAGTAGCTTTTCTCCTCATGCCATTTGTTGATTAAGTTGTGTTTTCCGGAGGCACTGACACATGTCTTTGTTTGATTGGCCTTGGGGGGCTAGGCAACACATTCTTCGCAAACAACAGTGGCTGTTCACAAGAATACTGACAGCATCGTTACCCGTCCACCAAATGTTTTCTGCAGAAACGCTGAGATCAGTTCTCCGTGTACATGACGACAAATAGCAAATGTAATAGCTGGATAAATGTCAGGCGTAAAGGAGCCTTGCACAAAGCTGTTGATTTTTGTGAAAACACTGCAGCTGAATACCTAAAACCTGGCATAATTCTAGCAGTACTCGTGTGTGTGGCTCCAGTTTTCTCCCCGAGTGTGCCCTCACAGCTCTGTGGCTAATGGCAGTGTCACAATATTAGTCATATTAGGAGCAGATTAGTGAGAGAAACCATCTTAAGGATGTGATCCCTGGGAGGGGGTGCAGCGCACTGCTTGTATTACTGTCAGCTATGTCTCACACACACACTGTGAGCCTCGCAGCCTCGCCTGCTTTCCTCAATAGGATCCAGAGAGAAACATGACACACTGAAGTGCACCACCTACCGTAGCTCATTCCCTTCTTTCACTCTTTCTCTTTTTTATCTCATCTATTGGAGTGCTGGTGTGAAACATGTCTTGTAGAAAAACAGATGCTGTGGCCGTGACGGATGGTTTAGAGTATCAGCTCTTTGCTCTTGAACTTTACAGGTGTTTCATACAACCGGGCAGACTTTGTCATTTATGGTCGAATCAAAAGTGACAAACTGTCTCTGACTTAAGCGCACAGCTCAAACTTAAGTATGTTTCTGAAAATGCGAGGCTTAAATGTGACACTTTGTCAAACATTCTAAAGCTTTTTTGACTGTTCCTTAGTCAACTTTTAGAGTTTGAAATTCTGGATGGGTTTTATCTTTACAGAAATGACCTTTTCTGGGAGTTTTCATTTCTCAAGCTGTTTGGCAAAAGAACGTCTAGTTCTGGCTTCTTTTTCTATGCACTTGTTGTGCATTGCAACAAGTGTAACTGTTTATGTGTCTGCCTACCTTTCAATTTCTATGCCACCACTTCACCGCTCACAGATATTTTTCAGATGTGCATGTGTCTAACTTGCAACACAAGACGAAAGGAGAGTTTGGGTTGTGAGACAAGATCTAAGAGTAGATTGAACTCTTTACTTACACTGATATTTGATTTAAGCGATAACTAGAGTACTTAATAGTAGTCTGACACAGCCAATCTGACTATTTTATTTCTCTTTTGCTCTTCCAGACTGTTCACAGCCACAGCACGGAGAATTACAAGGGATGATGGTCATTTGGCTACAGCATTTAACTAGAAAAACACTCAGAGAGTGCAGACCTCCGCCAAGAATATTGTGATTGTGATGCAACACTCTAGTCCTACTTTAATGTTATTCTCCCTTTCAGCAGACTGTCTGCTACAATTTGGTGTTAGTTGCGGGTTTGTATGATAATTTGTTACCTGACAGTGTTGAAAATTATGAAGACCCAGTACATATTTCATATTCCAGATCTTAGTATCCAGAATATTATCAGTATCTGAATCGTACTTTTACATCTGTTAGAAATCATGGTGATCTTGTCTTGTATTGTTTTGTAAAGCAATCTGACTATATACACATATGGTGAAAACGGCCCTAGCTCACAATGATAAAGAATCCTTTAAAAAGGTCCTGGATCGAGACGATGATCCAGATCACCTCCAAAATTTAATCACTTCTTTCTTATCTTAATTTGAACATTTCCTGAAAATTTCATCCAGATCCATTTGTTACTTTTTGAGTTATGTTGTTCACAGACAACAGACAAACTCCCCACAAAACGTAGCCTCATTGACGGAAGTAACCAGATCATCTCCGATACCCCAAATCATGCACTTACCTGCAGATTTTACATTCACTTGCAGATATCTTTATCTTATGTACATGGATACAGCACAATAGGATAGATGGTCAAACACTTATCTGCACTATTACCCAAATGAATTGCTATGACATCTTTAAGACTTAAGCCATTCAGCCGAACATGACAGTCAGGTCGAGACAACATATTATATTTACGAGTAACAGGAATGGATCTCCAACTTCAAATGTTCAAAGTTAAATAAACTACTATCCTTGGTCCAAGGCTTCTTCTTCCTCTAATGCTACTTCTAAAGTTGGAATAGAAAAGAAAAGAAATAAGAAGCAGAGCTTAAGTGTTGGAGTGTTTGCTCTAACACGCCACAAAATTGCTCTAATTACTGTTGTGTTTGCGCTCCAGCTCGAACATACCGATCCACTGTATATAAAGCTTCATGCTAAATTCATAATTGCATAATTAGATCTAATTGCATGTGCTCACAGCTTGCCTGAAAACCTAATGAGGCAGCCTTAAAGTAGATACTGGTTCCACTTATATAACATAATCAAAGACTGCAAGATAAAAGGGCACGCATAGACAAACACAGGCAGCCAGAGCGGCTCTGCATGGCAAGAGGAGAAGCAGAAGAAGGAGAAATTATCAAAGGAAGAAAAGACAAGTGTCTCACTATTCTCTGTCAACAACAGCTCAGCTCATCAGTGACTGTGAGCCACTCTGTGGTTCACATGTCAAAGCCTTTGGGGCGTCATTTGCTCCTCACCATTGCCAAAAGAGTGACCAAGGCAAGACTTACACAAACACACCTCAGGGGAGCAGACAAAGGGCACAAACACACAAAGACATATACACACAAGGTCAGACTAATTATGCTGCCCTAATGACCACAGTGATCGCTGTCTCGTTGTTGTTGATGATGAGGAAAGCTGCAGAGCTGCGGGGCTGTATGTGCGGTTTAGCTCTGACTCCTGGCAAACAGCTCATCTTCGCCATCACCCATAATGAGTCAGCCCCCGTCACACCGCCAAAGCTACACACTCTGTGTTGGTGTGAATATAACCTCGGCTGAAAGTGATACCACATTTCAGCCCACACGCTAGTGGACAGTCCTGTCACTGTAGACTCATTAGCAGAAGCTATAGCTGCGCTGGATTTCACAAATCAAACTGTTTTTTAACAAGCTGCAACCAGGAGGAGCCAGGTGGTTGCTACAACAGCTGCTATGCATGTAGCTACTGAGAAAACTACTAGTTAACTTGATATGATGCTGCATGTTCTATCGCAATCTACAAGTAATAAGACTACTGGTGATAACTGCAGCAGATGTCACAGCAAAAAGCACTTTACTTGTACTCAGGTATTGGTACTGGGCGTCACTTGGTGGCTCAGTGGAAGAGTTGTTGTAATCTGAAGTTTGGAGGTCTGATCCCAGATCCTACTGTCTTTACCTCAAGCTGCCCCTGGTTACTGTGCCAGCACTTTGTGAATGGGATTATATAACACAGATGGATACTGAAGATGGCAGCCTCTTCCATCTGCATACGAATGTGGTGCGAATGGATGAACGTCCCATGTAATGCCCTCTGAAGATTAGAGAAACAGTCCATTTACCTTTTGTGTTCCAAACAGCAAAAGTGTAGGGCAGGGTAAAAAGTCAAAGCTCACACATTTACATACAGCCAGCGTCAGTGAGTGTATGGAGTGAGCCCAAATATCACCCGTCCTGAGGAGACAGTTCAGTGAAGTCATTTTTTATTTATATATCCCAAAGTCACAACTCACTTTCTGCCTGAGGGACCTTTGTACAGCACACGACACTCTATCTTTAGAGCTCTGATTCAGACGAGGGAACCCTGGCACACACAAAAAAAAAAAACTGCAAAAGAAAAAAAAGGAAGTCGTAAAAGAGCGACAGAAAAGGAAACCCTCTTAAAGACTGTGAGACAGAGCTTAACGGAGCTCATTAACTTCATGGTTCTCAACATTAAATCATATCCAATTCATAGGCGAGGTGCTGTCTCTTTTTGCTTTTAGTGAATTGTCTCTTGTGATTGTTTTTTTTCTTTTTGTAGTGTGCAAGCAGCCGGATTTCTTTTCTGTAAAATTTTCTATACTTCTGAAAAAAGCAACCTGACAGGTTATCATGTTACTCAAGGCATCTATCAAGACTCTTCCAAGTCTTACACTGTGAACTGACTTTGGTGAATCATCATTTTCCCAAAACGAGCATCAGAAAGAAGTGACGCCAAATGAACACGTCCCACTGTGTGGTTGAAGCTGCGACATCAGGCTTCAGATGTTCTGTATCTTTTGGTGCTGTGTTTGTATAAGAGCTTGAATTAGAGTTCTGCACTCAGCTCAGACCTAATAAAGGTCAGTATCAGTGGCACCAGTGTTACTTCTCAGCCATAGTTACTCCTGACACAGCTCAACATATATGTTGCATGGTGTATTTCCAAGAGATTTCATATTATGTCCTATTACCTTGTCAAGCTTTTGTTGGAATGGAATTAGCATTGTGCAGCTTTCCTTTGGATTATTACAACCAGTTTATTTAACATAAATGGATTTGGAAAGCAGCTGTCAAGTCATATACAAGTTTACAAGACTGGAGGTGGCTGGCTAACTTACCTATTCAATGTGGTGCACTGGATTTCAAGGCGTAAACATGAACAAAAAAGACGTTCAGTAACTGATCATTGTTGAAAACTAAACAAATCAGGCTGTTAAGTGAGTTTGTGGTGTTGACCTCTGCTTGAGAGTTAAAGTTAGGTTTTTAGAGACTTTCTGTGAAAGTGAAGAGCTCAAAGTTTGGTCAACAGAGATGGTCATTAACAGTGTAAATGAAGGGAAACGTGTAATGACAGGACCTCAGAGTCACTGATGAGGGTGATGGATGGAGAACCACTGAAACACGAGGCAGTTCATCACTCACTTCACACACAAACACACAAACACATTCTGATGGAGCATTTTCACAAACACACCAAACACACACACTCTCTGTCTCTCTCTTATTAACCGTCTGTAGAAGCACTCACGCTGCTGCGCACATGCTTTCAGCATTATATTGCTTGCACTGCAATATAGCCTTGAAAACTCAGGTTTATACACACACATGCTCACAGAGCATCACTCACCGCTGCCCTATCAGAGCCTCATTAGTCAGATAGAGCAGCGCCATGTTCTTCTGTCTCCTCTATCTATCTACCACAAACCATTATCATTAATATTTATCACCGATCACTTTCGGGATATCGATCAATCTTTTAGCACCCAAAATGTCAAAGATAGTGAAACAGTTATCATAGAGTAACAGAGTGAAGAAAGATAATGTAAGAGTTCTTCTCTTATTTTGTTTGAACCAACACATTAAGGGAGTAAAAGATTGCTGTTTCTCTTCATCATGATGATCAATGATTTTTTTAACCCTTTAAGCACATGAAGCCACTCTCTTTAGTTTTACATTGATAGGTTTAGTTTTTAATAAGCAAATTACCAACAGCTGATTTGTTTTCCACACATTTGTGCAGGATTAATAACCTTAATGTTAACTGTGTGACCAAACTTTTCCAAATCACCAAACAGTGGTGCCCTTAATTATTTCTCTTGAATACGTTTACTGACAGATCATGTAGTTTTTGCTGTTGAGTTATAAACTGATAATGGTACATTGCATGTAGGTATTTATCAAATGGGTGTTCTGTGTAAAATCTTAGAAGCACAAAATAAATATTTTTAAAACTTTTAGATTAAACATGACCACATAGTTTTGTTATCCTCTTAAAGGGGACATATCATGCTTGTTTCTCCTTTTCACTATTGCCACTAGGATGCCTGTAAAGCATTTCTGCCCTCAGTACAAGTCATTTAGTTCCTTCATTTCCCCACAATAGCGTTCTCAATATCCTCATTTTAGGCCATTCTGAAGATCTTGTTGAAACGCTCCTTTTCGAGAATGACCTCCAGTAACCTCGCAACGTCACAGCCCTTTGTGCTCTGATTGGTCAGTTCTTTCAGAGGGGCGGAGGGGGTAGAGCCAGGGGGAGGTTTTTGCAGCATGGCAGTACTTATAAAATCGCCACATTGAATAGAGCAGACCGAGCGAGTTTGCTGTTTGCCAAAACTTAACCGTAAGGCATTGATAGCACTAATAAAATGGCAGAGTGTAGGATACGTCCTTTTGTATTGGACCCCGAGTCAGACCCGGACGGTTCTGCAGCTCAGGAGGAAGAAAATCCACCTCGACACAGATCATCTCAGGACGCTTCAGTGTGGTGAGTCAAACCGGTACTGTAACATGTGTAGTTTATACGTGGAAATATAGGCAGACTTCACCAATTTACTATTTCTATAACAGGGCTCCATCCTGCTCCTTCACTTTTCTCTGTCTGTTTTATCCATCATGCTGAAAGTGTAGTCTAAAGATCGCCTCTACCGTCAGTTCGTCACTATGTTAGCACTCAGTCAAGTTAGCCAGAGCTAGTAGGGAGCTTTATTTATACTCTGCTCTTGGTGGGTGTATCCCTCGGTGGCGGTTGTGTGACTCACTGACATCACAGAGGAGGAGCTGCTTTATCAGATTACTCCAATAAAAAGAAAGGATCCTCGTGTCGTTATGAAGGTCGAAATCTCGAAGCCAAATGTCAATGACCTATTTTCAGAGGCATCAAATCTCGTTCTAGGATATCAGAAAAAATACAATATCTCATTTATTGAAAATTCAGGGGGTGAAAGGTCTTGTTTTCAACCTTATTTTATATGTAAGTATTAAATCAGGGATCAGCATGATTTGTCCCCTTTAAAGTGGCTGTGAGGATGATTTGGAAAAGCTACTGTTTTGTGAGACAATGACTCTGTTTCCCATGAGCACCTGCAGGATGTGACTTGTACCAGGGCATGTGTTTGTTTTGAATCAAATGAATGGAGAGCAAATCTATTTTTTGACACTACTTTTCTTTGTTTAAGACAACTTTTTACAGGATACAACACAATGAAATGTATTTAGTTGTAGCTAAACAGCGCTATTGTTTGAAAAGTGACAACAAGCAAACTTTGAAAACTCAAGTTATGCAATACTTTAGTAGCTAGCTATATTTAGTGCTATTCACAGTCCGGTATTATTAGACATGTCTATAATGTGTAACGCCAGTGAATCCTGGTTTTAGCCTACCAGCTCATCTACCAACTCCAACCTCACCAAGCAGAACTAACGTAACTTCACTCTTCATTTTATTGATAGACTCTCAAGTTTGAACAGACCACTGCAGAATGACTGCTGACTGTGGGTTGGAATCAACATTATCACAAACAGCTTAGCTTGTGTTTTAGCCTTTAGCTTATATGCTATCACTCTCCCGTTTAGCTTTCTTCTGTCCTTTTTCCTTACAGCAACCACTACTTCGCATCTCAGTGAGCTTCAAGGGCCTGTGTCAACTACAACAGTGATTGTTTTTTTGTTTGTTTGTTTTTTATTGTTTTTTTAAATAATAATAATGTAGCTCTGTGCTTCAGCATTTAGCCATTAGCACACAAGTACTCTGACATCAGCAGTGTCTTTTCTTTGCACTCTTTGCACACAACAGATTTCTGACATCAGCTTTGTTAACAACAGTGACAGGGTCCTGCACAGAGGAGAAACCAAACTTACTTTCAAGGGTATGATTCCAGGTCAAGAGCTGCTGTTAATTTTAGGACTGTTTTCATATCTTTTTCGTTTGTTTTTTGTTTTGTTTATTTAGTCACCAGTAACTAATAAGTTCAGTTCAGATAGACATCACCTCTTGACTCAATGTCATTCTTCTTATTCTAAGTTGCCATACTGTCAACAAAGCAACACATGGAAAAGGAAGTCATAGCTGCAGATATTTCCTCATCAATAACTGACTACATTAGAAACTCTAAACGTTAGCTGTCACTCGTGAGGCTCCATTGTCATCAGCTGATAAGTATCAGGACTGCTGGTGATTAAATCACCTTTTTGTTTCATCTCCACATCCTGCCCCCTACACAACTTCCCTCTCCCACCCTCTGGTGCCAGCCCCTTCCTTACAGTATGCAGGGCACCTGGGTGCTGGGTGAACAGGGATTCTGCAACGTGTTTTTCCCAGCCTGTGTCCACCCGCGTAATAGAGGCAGTAATGGAGTTTGTTCAGGCTAAGGTAATCCTGAAGCTGTGAGCGCAGCATCTGCCGCTGTTCCTGTCTGACGCTGCTCTGTTCCACAGCGGGGACTGATGTTGTTGTAGCTGTCACCGTTGCTGTCCCCCACAAGCCTTTTGGGAAGCACAGCAAAGTGCATATGTTTTTGTGGTTGTGTGTTTGTGTGTGCGCGTGTCAAGAAACAGAACGAGGGAGGAAAAAAGCATGCATGTCGAGAAATTGAGGTTGTAGTGAAAGGTGTGTGTGCATTTAGTTTGTGTGTGTGGAGAGAGACAGAATCTAAAAAATATGTGTTTGGGTGTTATAGCTCACCTTTGGGAGGAGGGATAAGAACAGGGCTGGCGGCTAGGAATGAATTTACGGCGCCCGATCTCCCAGAAACAATTTCTTTATGTGGGTTACACACATTCAGAGTGGCTACTCGTTCCCGCTGGGCCTCAGCTCACCACACACGGCTACTGGAGATGGCCAATGAAATACCCAACACACTTTATAAGACACATGCTTTTTATTTATTCCTGTTTATCCCCTGTAGCTTTCCTGTTTTCTCCTCTCTGTCTCACACTCTGTTTGTGTCTGTCTGTCTCATTCCTGTTTCTCATTTGTGTTCCAGTTTTTCATTCCCACCTGTTCTCAGCTCAACTACAGGAAGAGATCACTTTTTTTTTAGGACGGATACAGTGCTTTTTCATTTCTTCATGGCTGCTCTCCATTCCACAGTCTCTCTGTTTCTCTCCATTTTTCTTTCTCCCTCCTTCTCTCCCTCCTTCTCTCTCTGGACAGGAGCTTTGACATGATTCCCAGTGCCCTAAGGGCTTATGGGTATGGAGGAGAAGGATAAAGGGAGTGAGTGAGAGAATAGTAAGAAAAGCTTGTTAGAGGTGCATGTAGGGAAACATTTAGAAGTTGTTGAATATGAGGAAAGCTTGCTATATTTTTTTACCACTTTGACAAGGTGTGTGTGGTTTTTGTAGAACAGAGGGAGATAGCATGACTGAATGCGTTTGCTTTCACTAATGTTGCAACAGGAAGCACGACTAAATTTCCCAAACTCATTAAGCCCTTTGGCCCTCAGCCTCCTCCAGTGTAAGATGTAATGCGGTTGGGATGCTCGGTGTGTGTCTGTTTGTCGTATGGTGTGTGGTTGCAGCTATCAAATTTGTTAAGGAATGAGGTAAGAGTGGGAAAGCATGTTTCAAGGAGTCATTCGATGGTTCCCCTTGTTGTAAGACAGGCAGATCGCCTACATCGCAGCTCATAAACATCCATTAATTTTCCACACGCACCGGGGCGTCCATGTGGCAGAGGGATTACGATGCTAACCATGACCTTTGTTGCATCATCTCTCTCTGCTTTATTTCCTGTCGTCTCTCCAATAAACACAGCGTAATAAAGGCAAAGCAGAAATACACACTCGCCCTCATACAAACACAATGTTTTTCCTTGTGCTGGCTTTTACTCTTTTCAACCTACAGTAAACATGAGCAGTCACTGCAATGTGAAACAAACTTCATTTCCTGTAACTTGATAAGTTGAGACACAGGCATACACCTGATCAGGTTTGTACTTCATAACTTGTGAACAGACTTTTTGAAATAATACAACTCATATCAGCCACAAAGAGGAATGACATGAGGGTGTTACTGAAGGAACAAAGGAAGATTTTTTTTCTGTGTCTGGTCATAGACATGACTCATCTCTCACCGGATCATTCAGAAACATTAATTCAAAGTCAGTCTCAGTATTTCAGGATCTCAGCCAGCATCAAACAGCATACAGAAGTTTAATTAAACCATTAAGCAAACCTAAAACGCACCCAAAAGGTAACACAAATATTAACACTTATATCTACATATACGGGTGTATGTATTGTATACGTACAATACATAAACACGCACACACATCTACACACCCATATGCAAATGTTTGCTCATTCATGCATGTGATTGTGTTTTAAATCCTACACTATTTCTACAAAGAGTAACACTAACCCTAACGCTGGGTACATTTAACCGGATATAAATACCCAATAAAAAATATTTCACATCAAAACTATGGACAACACTGAATGGGGAATTAGAAATACCCATCAAGTCTTATAAAATGAAAAAAAGGTACCATAAACAGACTCAAAAGTCAGGCTCGAAATTTGCCAAAACCAGGAAGTCTTCAGTGAAAGAAAATCCTTAAAAAATAATAAATAAATAATAATAATAATAATAATAATAATAATAATAATAATAATAATAAACATAATCATAAGCATAATAAACATAATCATAAGCATAATATAATTCAGTTTATCCATTCCTTGCACATTTTAGCCTTGTTCACTGAAGGTTAGAAGAAAAGAAGAAAAGCTTTTCTATAATGAAAAATGGTGAAATAAAAAAATAAAAAATAACCCCTTAAACCCTTTCCCTGAGAGCTCACTTCCCCATGTTTCTGTTGCTCTCTGCTTTTGCTTCTCTTCCTCCTCTTGTGTATGCTCCTCTCAGAGGCTCATGAAAACAGAGGACAAGTAAGTAACACGGGTTTACCATCATTAATACAAACCTGCATACACAGAAGGTTTTATAAAAAAAAAAAAATGACTGACACATGAAACCTAGAAAAATGAAACAAAGTGAAGATCGTGTAAATACATTTGCTTGGGTCAGAATCACCCGGCAATAGTGTTCTAGGGTCAAAGTGAGTTTATTTTATTCTGTTTTGTTATTGAAGACTATTTTAGGCTCCTGTGTGGATTTTGGCAACCCCTTTAGACAAAGCTGGATCTCTAAACTCCTTGCTGATCTTGTCCTGTAGATGCCAACATTGTGTTTTTCTGCCCCTGCTCTCCAACAATAAGCATCATACTTTTATTCGTATTGTCAAATGTTTAATATTTCTGATGAAAATGTATT